>NW_026991715.1:147180882-147615882 GCF_029215605.1 Mirounga angustirostris | reverse complement strand
GACATATAGAAGGGGGACTTAAACCTTCGTAGATAGCATTATTTTTACCACGTGTGCGCACTTGGAAAGTTGACATTCAGATCCTGTCAACTCAGCAGCTGCTTCTTTCCCTAGGCCAGGTGTGGCCTTGGCAGAAGGCCGGTCTCTTTCTGACTCAGCTGTGGCTGCAGCACGTCGCCCTGAGACCGGGTCCCCAGAACTGGACGGAAAGGGGATTTGTAGGGCTCTCAGCAGTGGGAATGGCTGCCGGGTCCGTTTTATGCATTTTAATTACACAGAGAAAGTCACGCAGGGGCCGATGTGTGTCTTGATTCCAGTGGTTCAGTCCCCGAATCCTTCTGAACCCTCTTCTCTGGACCCTGAGACGCCCACAGCCCACGGGGTCCCTGGCCCGCAGTGTCCCCAGCCTGCAGTGTCCCCAGCCCTCGACTCAGCCAGCATGCCCTGCCCCTCCAGCCTGCAGGGGGGTTCCTGACCAGGAGGGGAGGCCCCTCTGCAGAAGAAGAGCTGGGCCAGGCCCAGCCGCACCTCGGGCTCTCAGGGGTTGTCTCTGCTGTGTCCTTTCAAAGAGCACGCACTTCACCTAATTTATTTTCAATATTGCAACCTTACCAACTGCCATTTTGATAAAGGACTGTGGCTGAATCAACCTTTACAGGTAATAGCTTTACCAGATAAAGTTGACTTATTGTTTTTCTATAAAGTTCAGTTGTCAAATTCCACTGCAGCTCGAGTTTTTAAAATAGACCATTTTTTTCCCATGGCTTCTTAGTTGTTTTTCCCTCCTACCTTTTGGAAAGCTGCCTTGCATGGCATGGAAAGTTCAAGAGGAATGACCGTGGTGGAAGCTAGAAATTACAAGTGATATGACTGGTCCTTATGGCGTTTATGACCATAAATGAATAAAAGGGGGAAACCCACTAGTCCCAACTGATGTTTATTCAAACCTAATACATTGAAAGACTTTGAATTTAGAAATAACTGCATTTATGTCATCATTCTATAAATATTTTTTGAACTGTTGCTTTGCATAGTTGCACATCTCTGTGGTAGACACAAGACCCCCCTCCTGATTCTTTTCTCCCCCTAGGGCAGTTTATCCTTGTGCACAGCATCAGGGGTTCTGGCACATTCCTGACCCCAGCGGAGTCCAGCTCAGTCCTGCAGGGCGAATGGCCAGACCCTCACCCCTCCTCACATCATGTGTCAGAGGTCAAACCCAGCTGCTCCTACCAGCCCCCATCTGCCATCGCATAGTCATTTCCTCTGTGGGTGTCAAGAATTGGCACATGACCAGGGTTTGCCTTCATGGGAGTTAAACTTTGATTCAGCATTTCCCTGAACATCCGGTCTCCACACCCAGAGAATTCTTCATGCTCTCTTTCCCTTCTGTAACTTTGGTCCCTCCTCCCACCCCAACACTCACCCCCCCATCCTGATCATCACAGGTTTTCCTTAGCTAGCCCCCACTTCATTGTTATTCCTCCATCTCTCCTCCCATTCCCCTCACCCATCTCCCTCCCCTTCTTAATTCAGTCTGTCCAACCTGCTACAGTTCATTTGATCCACTCTGATCAGCAGGTTCAATGTCAAGGGATGTAGGACCATTTACAACATGGCACCAGCCCTCATGTTTGTCTTTCTTTCCTGACTCTTCCTTCCACCAAATCTCTGCTTCAGGCTCATTGATTAATTTGGAGCCCTTAAAATATGCCAGGTGCTTTTTTGTTCATTTGATTCTCTGGTCTTTGGTGTCTTTCTTCTCCTAGTATTTTTTAACTTAATTTTGTTCACACTTCAGAAGTTTCTCCATCTTGAGTAGCTCTTGTGCTCTAGTTCTCCCTTGTCTTCCTCTTCTAAGCTCTAATTATTGTCTGCCCCATTAACGGGCCTTTTCAGTCATGCCCCCGTGTTTTTGTAGCTTCTGTAGAACTACACATGAGCTTTTCTGCATCACTGGGTGGTCTCAGACCGTCCTGTTTCCATCGAGGCTGGGCAATATGGTCTCCACTCTTCATCATCACCGATTGATTTTGCCTCATTAGCTCAGCATACACTTATTAGGCATTTACTGTGGGATAGGCACTCTGCTGGGCACTGGAGTTATAGAGTAAATACAGCAGGTCCCCTGGGCCCAGGGCACTCACAATATAGTAATGACTGTCCGCATAAAAATAGGCAAGCACAACTCAATGAAGAAACAATTTAGCCGGGTGCTGTGATAATAGGTTTGGGTCTGATGCATCTAGATTTAAATCTCTGCTCTATCATTTATTATTTCTGCCTCACTTAGTATCTGTGCTCAGTCCCTTCCTCTGTAAGGTGAAATTAACAATAGCTTTATTACAGGAAGGTTGTGAGGATGAACGTGATTATCTTAGCCCAGCATTTGGCACTGTGTATAAACACAACATTGGGTCCAGGTTGTTACTCTAACTCAGCCCAGACACCAGGGAAACTGTCTGGGAGGGAGGCAGGGGATGTTTCCCATGTGGGGATAGTGGCATTAGGGTAACAGGGTAAGATTTGAAAACTTAGTAAACTGCTTTTCTCCATTGCAAGTCTGAGTACTGATTCTCCTGGAAAAAAAAAAAAAATCTGCTCTGTGGAAGGATTTGATGCAAAATACAAGAAAGAAAAAATGATGAATTAAATTTCTGTTTCCATTCGATGTGCTTAGGCAACAGTATTACAGTTAAGCAATGTTGTTTTAGAAGAGAATTTTCCATATTTCTGTGAAACTCCTCTTTTGAAATTTTAAGGCATAAACTCGGATAATCGAATCTATAGAACTTCCCTCTAATTCAAAATTATAACCCTCCTCCCACTTATGAGAGTGGAAATAAAAAAGAAGTCTATCCTTCTCTGGCCAAAGAGTTGTAGAAAGGAGAGGGGGAGGAGAGGGTATCAGTTCTCCCACACCTTGAAAGGCCAAGCAAGGAAGCTTCTCCTCCAAGCAAGGAAGCTTCTCCTCCAGTCAAATATCCTCTGTCCTAGATCCTGGGCTTCTGTGAGATAGACAAATGGAGAGGGGCAGCCCTCAGAGAGACCGAGCACTTTCTGTCTGAACTAATTAATGAACTAATTAAGTAGTTGATAAGATGAAGATTTAAGCCATTTGGGCACAGATTAAGCCATTTGGGTATGGAGCTTACCAGGACAAGTTATAGACAAAGAAAGATAAGCATTGTTTTCACATTTTTTTCTTACTCAAATTTGCACCATCACTCCACTGGCAGAGACGGAGGTAAAAAATAGCAAGCTGACTATGGGAAAACCCTCCAAGGCAGTGGTCAGGTGTGAGGCTGGCTGTGTGGTCTCACACAGTCATGGCAAACACGTAAATCCTCAAGCAGTGACAAGAAGAGATTTACTGAGAGGATGTGCTTTGGGCATCCAAATGCTGTGCTGAGTTGTATTTATTTTTATTTTATCACTTCTACTGGCAACCCTAAATTAAAAAAAAAATAGCCTCCTTTGTCATCTTATCATGGTTTGTTTCTAGTCTAATATTTTGAGTAGTATTTTGTTTCTGGCTTGATATATTTGAAAGCCAAGAGCACTGACACAACAGTTGAGGGTAACACAAGTTATGCGAAGGAAGGAGATCATTATCTCAAATTTGGACCCCTACCTCACACCACACACAAGATTTAACCAAAATGAATCAAAGACCAAAATGTAAAATCTAAACTCCTAGAAAAAGCATAGGAGTAAAAAATTGTGACCTTACATCAGTCAGTCTTAGATATAACGCCAAACCCACAAGAAACAGAAGAAAAAGAATGGCTAAATTAGACTTCATTGAAATTAAAAACTTTGTGCTACAAATGAGGCCATTTTAAGAAAGTGAATAAACAGTACAAAGAATGGGGGGAAATATTTGCAAAACATATATCTGGTAACGACTTGATTCAGAATATATTAAGAACTCTCACAACTCAGTAAAAGAGGCAAATGACACATGGGAAAATAGGTAAGGGATCTACATAGTTATTTCTTCAAGGAAGATATACAAATGACCAATAAGCACATGAAAAATGCTTGATATTATTAGTCATCAAGGAAATGTGAACAAAATCACAATTATTACATCACTCCCACTTGGGTGCAAAAAAAACCCCAAACCAAAACAAAACAAAACAAAAAACACAGCTAATAACAAGTATTGATGAGGATGTGGAAACCTGGGCCCCTCCCACAGGGATGGAGGAAATGCAAAATATTGAAGGTTCTTGGCAATATAGTCGGGAAGTCCCTCAAAACACCTAAACAGCTACCATATGACCTGGAAGTTTCACTTCTAAGTATACACCCAAGAGAAATGAAATACATGTCCACACAAAAATTTGTACAGATAAATTAACAGCAAAATTATTCATAAAAGCCAAAAGTAGAAGAAACCAAATGTCCCTCAAGTGATAGGTGGAAAAATTCAATGTGGTATATTCATAGAAAAGATTATCTTTCTGCTGTAAAAAGAAATGAAGTCCTCTACACCTTATGGCATGGATGAACTTTGAAAACATTATGCTACGTGAAAAAGCCATTAGGCAAATGACACACTGGTCACCCAGTGATTTCCATGGCTATGGCTTGATGGCCATTTCAACCATAATCAATGATCAAACAGCACTGTTAGTTTATCTTTTACTTAACTGTGAAAACAAAGTACCACAGTAGTCAAAATGCAGAGTGCATTAGAGTGCATGATTCTCAAACAGAAATAAAGAGGCAAAGAAAGAAAGTCAAATTTTTTTTTCAGGACATTTTTTTTTCTCAGAACATGTTTTCTCAGTCAATTTTTTTCTCAAGTTGATCTTTTCTTAATTTAATTTTAAAAATTCCTATAGCTATTTTTATTTCTTATTATTCTGGATTTGAAATTTCCTCTTCCTCTAAATTTATCTTTGTGGGTAAAACCTATAATTACCAGTTTTAATCCAAAAGCAATTGGATCATACATTTTCATGAAAATCAAAGCAGAGTAAAATTACCAAATTGCAAATATTTCTATCAGACAGGCACTAGCTATCATTTCTAAACTTAGATACAAAGAAAAGGAAATTTGTGCAAGTATAAATGTTCATATTTCCATGGAAACAGGTCCACAAAATGTATTTATCTAAGTCAAATTGAATGATGGGCATGAAAGGTGTTCTTAATAAGCAGGCACAGAATGAATTGAATTATCTATTCTGGATTTCCCATGAATATTTCTTATGGTATGTGGTCAAGTCACCTTTATAGTGGTTAGTAAAAAATTAAAGGGCTGGCCTCTGAAGTGTGAATCAGAGTAAAACTCAGGTGTGCCAAGAAATGAATTCTGGGCATTTTATGACACAGCTACTCCAAAGCAAAACTACTGGATTCTCCAAAGTGCATTTGCATGATCCACATTCCACATTCAGCTTGCTCTAACATGAGCCCTTGGAAAGAAGTCAGCCAGTGATCAACCTCGTGTCTCAATTCCTTCCTTGGAACAGTGGGCACACCTTCCTCAAGAGAATGTTCTACATCTCCTGGAACAGTATGCATACATGATGATGTCTTCAGCTGGTGCCAAGCTCAGAAGGGGAAGAAAGGTGCCTGCCCTTGGCCTCCTTAACATACCTTCAAAATTAACCACTTTTTGGACTCATTTTGTAACTAAATTTCTCCCAAATCTATCAAATCCTCCCAAACTGGTAAATCCATAAGTTCAATTTCTTTCCACTTCTTCATTATAAATATTATTTTTAAAAATCTTTCTTTCAGGGATGCTCAGTCGATTGAGCAGCTGGCTCTTGATTTTAGCTCAGGTCATGATCTCAGGGTTGTGGGATTAAGAACTCCACGATCAGCAGAGAGTCTGTTTCAGATTCTCTCTCCCTCTGCCCCTCCCCCAGTTTGTGCTCTCTCTCTCTCTCTCTCTTAAATAAATAATTAAAACTTTAAAAAATATTTAAAAATCTCTTTCAAAACCTCAAGTCCTGGGCGCCTGGGTGGCTCAGTCGTTAAGCATCTGCCTTCGGCTCAGGTCATGATCCCAGGGTCCTGGGATCGAGTCCCACATCGGGCTCCCTGCTCGGCGGGAAGCCTGCTTCTCCCTCTCCCACTCCCCCTGCTTGTGTTCCTGCTCTCCTATCTCTCTCTATGTCAAATAAATAAATAAATAAATAAATAAATCTTTAAAAAAAACAAAACAAAACAAAAAAACCTCAAGTCTTTTCTTTAGTTCTCTGCAATCTTGCATTCATAGTAAGTAATTAGTCTGTGTTTCACTCTTACATATTTTCTGGGATCTGAATCATCCATCCCCATCGCTTCTCGGCCTTTTGGCTAAGATCAAGTGTAGTATCTGAATCATCCAACCCTATTACCTTGAAATGACTTCCTTTCCTTTTATTTTATCTCTCACATTTCCCAGGTCTCAAGAAGGTAATTCTGCTTCTTCACTATGAAAGACCTGAATGGGAGCCATATTGTTATGGTTAATATGTCTATGTGGCTGGGCCCCAGTGCCAGATTTTTGGTCCAACAATATTCTGGATGTTTCTGTGAAGGTCTTTCTTTCCTTCTTTCTTTCCTTTCTTCCTTCCTTCCTTCCTTTCTTTCTTTCTTTCTTTCTTTCTTTCTTTCTTTCTTTCTTTCTTTCTCTTTCTTTTTCTCTTTCTTCTTTCTTTCTTTCTTTCTTTCTTTCTTTCTTTCTTTCTTTCTTTCTTTCTTTCTCTTTCTTTCTTTCTTCCTTTCCTTTCTTCCTTTCCTTTCTTTCTTCCTTTCTGAGATTAACATTTGAATCAGTGGACTTTGAGTAGATTACTCTCCATGTTGTGGTGGGCTTTGTCTAATAAGGTAAAGACCTTAACAGAACAAAGAATGACAAAAGAGTGAGTCAATTCTTAAATCTATCTTCCTATCTATCTGTATCTATCTATCTATCTATCTATCTATCTATCTATCTATCATCTATCTATTTATCTATCTATCTATCTATCTATCATCTATCTATCTATCATCTATCTATCTATCTACCTATCTATCCTATTTCTCTGGGAAATCCTTACCTATACACATATATACTGTGTTTTCTTCCCTCTTTGTCCTATCTCTACCTCCTTCAATATCTCTGGGCCCCTTACTTCCCCACTCTCTCTCTCTCTGAGCCCAGGAAATGTCCTTTCCCTGGGGAACTGCGGAAACCAGGCCCCACATTCCCTGTTCCTGCTCAGGAACCTGCTTCTCCCTGCTGTTACTTATCACACCTGCCCATCTCTAGCTTGTCTCCTTCTCCTCTGCTCCCTTCCCCACTTTGGCCACCTGGAATCTCTGTACTTTATCTACCCCACTCCCCAGCTAGTGTCCCTGGTTTGGGGGCACATGCAGCTCAGTTGGTTCCTCTTGGTTACTTAGGTCCATTTTAAACCACCCCAGCTATGCATTCGCTGTGAGTCGTTTGAAGTTGCTCATGTCCTGCTTGGTTGGGGGTTAGTGCCAACTGTCACTTCAAAAGTCACTTATTAGGTCCTTATGCTCCTCCCCCATAACACTGTTCCCAAATAGTCATGGTGCATGAATGGTTTCCTAACCTGTTTCTCCAGCATGTCCTTGGCCGTGGGCTATAAGGGCTCTGATACTCCTGTTTCTACATGGGAAGCATGTACAATGTCACTTCTATGATATGTTTCAAGAAAGTTCTATTTTCCACTCTTCCCAGCTGAACCCCATTGTTATGCTGGAACTGGTTCATTCTTCCCCTTCTAAACCTTTCCTACAATCAGTGTTTCAGCACTTGAGGGAGTGAGGATTTCAGGCATAGATATTAAATCCCCACTCACTTTTTCCCAAAGTTTTAGGTCCTAATTATCTCAGAAACCTCCCACTTAATATTGTTTTCTTTGCAGACACAAATCTCAGTTCAGATACCTTGTTCCCAGGAATAAGATCTACAGTAATTATTTTCTTAGGGATTAATTAATCAAACTGATAATCTGGCCTTACCCGCATATAGTTTCTTGGAAGCTAGCCTTGTGTTTGTCTGCAAACTCTTCAGCACATATTTTCTCTGGGAAGGGTTTCCCTGCTGCTTCCCAGGCCCACGACCCTAGTTCCTGCCTACTTGTGAGAGAGTCCATGCCCAGAAAGCGGGGTCCACTTTCTGCTCTGTCTGCTCTCCCCTCCTCCATGTTTCACTCTCCTGTGTCTACACTTCTTCTTGGCATCCTCACCATTTTCTCAGTTAGCATATCCATCCCCCTGGTCAAGCAGGGGAGAGGGTTTCTCAGTGTGTGTGTCCAAATGCTGCAGCCGTGCACCCTCTGTCCTTGCCAGCTCTGCAGAGCCTCCTGGCAGCCTCCACGGCACGCAATCACCCACCTGCTGGGAACTCAAAGAACGAAGGAACAGCACCAGAGACCACTGAGGGACATTTCAAAGAGAAGATGCCGAAACATGCTACAGAGAAGGGGCTTCTTTCTCTGAGTGAGAGGCTGTTGGCCTGGGGAGACCAGTGGGCTGGGCTGACCCATAACAGCTCAGCACTGATTTTTACAGATCGAATCTGGTAAGCAGGTTGTGACGTCATTGGTAGCTTGAAATCAGCCATGGGGGGAAGTGTTTACACCACAGAGACTGACAAACTCACAAATCTGTGTTGTTGCTATTGTTACTGTTGTTGTTTTCCTTGAGGGGCAGTTTGCCAGCCACTGAGTGTGAGGGTTATGCTCGTTCTTTCCACAAAAGTGATAGGATTTCCTTGGTGTGTGTGTGTGTGAAAGAGAGAGAGAGAGATTGAGAGCACAGAACCTCCACTTTCTAGGACATGAAGCATCTCCTTTGCTCTGAACAAGGGCTGCTCCCTCTGCCTGATCACTATCCGCCCTTCACTTAGGCAACATCTCTTCTTTCAGGCAGGCAGCTCAAGGGTCACAGACCTCAGGGCCTGTCCACCCAAGCCTTAGATGGGGTCATCTTCCAGTTAATTGCAGCTCCCCTGAACCCATCTGTCATCACATGATCTGAAAACCTGTTTACTGCTCTGTCTGCCTTAGCTGATTGACTGTGAGCACCTTGAGGCAGAAACTTTATTTTATTTGCCTTTAAATATGCACAGTTACTCTGTGTCTGCAGATCACAGCCCCTCATTAAATGTTCCATCAATGAAGAACCATGTAAAAAAACAAGAAGAGAAAAAAACCATGGTAACAAAGGAGCCGCTCCCACTGGGAAATAAGCATCAACTGAGGGACTCCCAGGGGCACCTGTGAGCCCCAACACTTCTAAAGCAGTGAGTGGAATGGCGACTCCATCAGGAAAGAGCAGGAGAACCACAGTGCAGATTAGAAAAGCCCAGCCCATCTCTGCGGCCGGGGAGGGACAAACTTCACACAATTCCAAGCTCCTTTCATGAAAAGAAATTGTGGTCTAAGTGAGGCTCATCTTAATTTGTCTTTTTTTTTTTAAAAAAGATTTTTATTTATTTATTTGACAGAGAGAGAGATAGCGAGAGCAGGAACACAAGCAGGGGGAGTGGGAGAGGGAGAAGCAGGCTTCCTGCCGAGCAGGGAGCCCGATGTGGGACTCGATCCCAGGACCCTGGGATCATGACCTGAGCCGAAGGCAGATGCTTAACGACTGAGCCACCCAGGCGACCTCATCTTAATTTGTCTTAAGTTACATTTATATCAGTCATAGATGCTTGATTTAAGTGAGTATGCCACTTTTTAAAAAAGATTATACTTATTTATTTATTTGAGAGAGAGAGAATGTGCATGCGCTAGAGCAGGGGGAGGGGCAGAGGGAGAGGAAGAGAGAATCTCAAGTAGACTCCATGCTGAGCGCAGAGCCCAACATGGGGCTCAGTCTCACGAACTGAGCTGAAGCCAACTGAGCCACCCAGGCACCCCAGTCTGCCACTTTCAAATTTCTTAATATCGGCAAGTAAAATCTATCATTAAGCAGTCCCATTTTGTTACATTGTAATTGGCTGCAAATTGATGGAAAGTTTTCAACTGCCTGGCCACTATGTTCCTGCCCCGACAGGTGTTAATGACAACCTGCACCATTACTTACAGCATGAGTGTGTGGTGGCTGGGTTGGGGGTGGGGGAGGGGCGGTGTCCTACTTATGTAACTCTTTCTCTTTCTCCCAGAGATTTCCTCGTTCGACCTATCACTGTCCATCCTCCTCGATTCACCACCTGTTGCCCTGTCTATATACCTGCTGCTCTGGGGTCCATTCCCACTACAGGCTCTGAACTTTCACAGTCTGCTCCCCCAACCATGCACACATTCATACAAGCTTGCTAATAGTTGATATCCATCTGATTAATGCAAATTCTAGAAAAATTGGCATAACTATCTCCATTTAACAGATGATAAAACTGAAGGAAAGGCTTACCCTGACACCTATGACTAGTCAGTGACAAACTGGAAATGTCACTTTTGTCCTTCCACTCTGACATGCATTTGTCAACAGGTGTACTTAGGGTCTCTCCATCCGGTCTACTGAACTCTAACTTTGCAGGACGAGGTCCCTCTCTTGACGCTGAGTGGATGGTAAGAGAATCATTACTTCTTTGAAGTCAATGAAACAAAACCCACACACCTGCATTACTCAAAACTAGCCTTGAAAATAAATTAATTATAATTGTCTCTGCTTTGCTGGTATAGAATGACCAATGACTGTAAGAAACATTTTGTGAGAATATTTTTAAAAATCAGATATATCAGTATTTGTTTTCCATCTTACAAAGGATTCCCTGTGGCTTCTCTCCAGCTCCTATAACTATGTCTTTAACTGGGTTGCTTATATGGGACTAAATTATTGTTACACAATGAATTAGACTGATTATGATTTTTAATAAATGCATTTGAACAAAAGTAAGTTTGTAATCTGCTAACTATGAACATTTACAAATGAATGGTATCCAACCAGGACCAGCCTAAGTGGCACCAGGGGTTGAGTCCCATCTGCTTTTTGAGGTTGTATATTTTCTGCAAAGACCAAGGGATTTGGAGGTGCAATTTGTGGTTAAAAATAAAAATTTACACGATTGCCTAGATTTTATGATGGAAGATCTGAGTCTTCTAAATAAATGGTAAACACGCCTAGCCACACACATACGGTCTTGTGTACATAATTCCAGGCACACCCCCACAACACACCATCTCTCAGTTGGGTACTTACACATGCGTTCACATGCATAAACTTGCATGCTGTTACACTCTGAAGGAACACCATATTAAAGTTATTATGAGGAACGAGAAAGAATACTAACAGTAATCCACAACTATGACAACGACAACAAAACAGGCTAAAATGAAGTCCGGTGTGACTCTCTGACCTGGCTTTAGCACTCGTGGACAGGAACTTGGCAGGCCCAAGTTCATCTGGGAAGCTCTCACATTTATCTATCAAACTCCTTGAGGACAAACATAAACATGTCCCTTCCCTTCTTGTCCCCTTCACCGCAAATCTACATTTCACATTAGAAAATAATCCAACTTAATGGCTTCTCATGGGAGATATCTCTAGATTTATGCATTTATTGATAGAGTAGGTCAAATGGAAATTTAATCTAATATACATTGGAGTAGAAAAATTAAGAACAGGCACATTCATTATTTCTGTTTATCCCCAAACCAGCTAAGCTGATGTTATTTTGAGATCTCTAAAACTGAAGCTTTTTAAAAATACAAGTATGAAGTAAAATGGAGCTTTGCATCATAATTTAATGTTCCTGCTAATGTGCTCCTTGAGTCAAATCTACTATAAATTCATTGCAATTAAGTGGTGGAATTATTTAATGAGATTTTGCCTGTCTGAATCCATTATCATTTGTCCACAAGAAGCTGTCTGGCAAATACCAAGAATGTATATCACTGACAGGCAAATAGATTTCCTTTCTTAGCAAAGTGTAATATGTAATTTAAATTCATTATCTGAGAATGTAAGATCACATTAAATATATAGAAAATAATCTTCCTGTTCAGGAGCGTTAAATTTCCACTATCAAAATGTGTCAAATCTCTACCATATAACGCTTTCTTTATCTTGAGAAACAGAAGAAAAGTGCTGTTTTTATCAGATTCACCCCCTCATATTGGTTAGATCCTGGTATGTGTCCTCCATTTGTCCACAAATCTTCAGCATTAAAACCAATAAAACAGACCGTGCAGCTCCCTTTCTCTATCATACGGGACCATCCTTTGTGCCCCCCTTCTTCTACCTTTCTATTTTGTATGGGCACCAACATCCCAGAGACCATTGAAACCCGAATACCTTACCAGCTACTAAAAGCAGGTACGTCGGCTTTTTAGCATACCAAAGTTCCATTCAGACCACCTCCCTTCAGTTCTAGAAGGCTCAAGTGGAAAGAGACTTTCACAAAATCTGTCCACTGTCCTATTTCCCAGAAAAGAACATTAAGGCTGAGAACTGGTCAATGAGTTGCTCATGTGTAGAAACACAGTAGCATTGAATAATTAGCACAAATTTCTTTCTCTAAGCCTCCTCTTTTTGGCTTCCCTGACTAGCACATTTTACCGGTCCTTCACCATTGTCCCTGACAAAGAGTTAACCAGCAAAGACTTTCCACTTGAAGGCTGTCTACCTTGGGGAAGAGCTCTGTGAGCCCAGAGCACGGTGACCAGAGGCTCCAAGGGTGCGTCTCAGCAGCCAGGGCTTGGGGCTGACTTCCGCATGATGCCCCAGACTCAGCTCATTCTGTGGTCTTCCCACCTGAAGCTGGTGCCATGCCTCCTGTCCTTGCCGGCTCATCACCATTCCCAGTGACACTTCCAATGGGAAGCTCACAGGAGCATCTTGTGGAGCCCCCTGCTGACAACAGCAGAACCACATCCATCTTTGGAAAACCAAGGCTCCTAGAAGGAACTCACCCAAAACTCTTCACGACTGAACAAATGAGGGAGACAGTTACCATCACATTCCTTCTTTCGGGGAATAATTATTGAGCAACTGCTGTGTGCCAGGACCGACATAAGCTCTGGGGAGAGACACTGTGGTCAAGGTGGCAGACCCAGTCCCTGCTCACAGTGGAATGAAAGGCAGCAGATCATAGACAGGTCAGTAAATGAAAAACAATACAATTGCAGGAGTTTGAAGTTTCTGAAAGGAATAGTCAGAGTGAGGAAAGAAAGACTGACCAAGAAATTCTTGCATTAGGTGTAAGTTTCTCAAATTCCAGCCACGTTTCACTTTTGCTCATGAAGCTCCCACCCCAGTGGCCTCCACTGAGAACCTCAAAGCCACAAGCTTACTGCTGCCTTAGGGTTTTGCTCTGAGTGTTTCTCATTCTCAGTGTGCCCTTCAGATATCTGAAGGTCAGTTCTTCCTAATGTGGTTCTCAAGTGAAACGGGACCTCCTCAGAGAGGGGAGCCCCTGCTTCTCCACATAAAGGAGTCACCTGGTGTTCACCACAGCACCCTGTTTCCTTCATTGTTCTGAGCAGTCCAGAAACAAATGATAAGAACTCAATATTTTTTTATCCAACTTTGGTTAAAACTCTAATTGAAACTGGAAACAGATAGCAGTTAATTTTTTAAAAAATCTTGAGAGAAACTAGGTGTAGAAGGTATCAAGGTTCAATTTCAAGAAGTAGGTGGACTAAATATATTTGACTAAACACTAACCCTCTTTAAATATTAGCTAAAACCACTTTATAACAAGATGCCATCTCATTACCAATAAACAGAAACAAGCTAAAGTAACTCTGAGTGATGGAGGGGAGGTGGAGAGCCCCAACGTGGGTTGTGTGTAAATGCACGTGTTGGTGATAGAACCACTTGTTAAAGGGTTTGGTGTTACCCGGTCAGTTTGAAGGGGAGCAAAGCCTACAACCCGGCCATCCTCTTAGGTAGATATCCTGGCCAACTTTGCGCCCCTGCAAAGGGACCCATGGCCAAGTTCACATGGGCACAGGGAGGCAAAAACAAACAGAAATGGCAAATGATCTAAATTATCAGTAAAATAGAAAAAAACAGGGCACCTGGGTGGCTCAGTCGGTTAAGCGACTGCCTTCGGCTCGGGTCATGATCCTGGAGTCCCGGGATCCAGTCCCACATCAGGCTCCCTGCTCAGCGGGGGGTCTGCTTCTCCCTCTGACCCTCTTCCCTCTCGTGCTCTCTGTCTCTCATTCTCTCTCAGATAAATAAATAAAAATCTTAAAAAAAAAAAAAAAAAAAACAGTCTCTTTTTATACCTTCTCTTGTAGAATGCAATGGCTAGGAAAAAGAAAATTCAAAATGGGTTATATGAGGGCGCCTGGGTGGCTCAGTTGGTTAAGCGACTGCCTTTGGCTCGGGTCATGATCCTGGAGTCCCGGGATTGAGTCCCGCATCGGGCTCCCTGCTCGGCAGGGAGCCTGCTTCTCCCTCTGGCCCTCCCCCATCTCATGTGCTCTCTCTCATTCTCTCTGTCTCAAATAAATAAATAAAATCTTTAAAAAAAAAGAAAAAGAAAAAAACAAATGATGTTTATTTCTTCATGTATGAAATTCTACAGAGGAGTGATTATAGCTATACACATCAACATGAATAATCTCACAAATATAATATAGAATGAATGAAGAAAATCCCAAAAGAATATGTGTGTAAAATTACAAAAGCTTCAAATATTATTTAGCTATATAAGCCTACACAGATACATATATTATATGACCTACCAGGTCCTGACAGTTAAACAACAACAAAGACACACACACACAAAAATTCAGGATGGTTGCTCCCTCCAGAGGCAGGAAGGGGGATAAGATTGAGGAGGCACAAGAGGGCTTCTGAGGTGGGGGATTTTTCATCTATTGGGTTGGGCAGATGGTATGTGAGCTTGTATTATGTTATTGTATTATTTGCATATGTAACTTATATAATTTTTTTTTATTTAGGAAACATTTCACAATGACAATGGGAACTGGAAAAAGAGAAACCAATAAAAGAGCTTTTGGAATACAAAATGCTGAGTTAACCATTAAATTTATATAGCTAGGTAAGGACACACAAAGACTAACAGTTCTCATAACAAAATTCGTTAAGTCCCTAGTTTTTCTATATCTTGTTTTTTTTTTGTTGTTATTAATTAATTTTGTAAAACTTATTTTATTTAAAAACAAAAGACCAAACCCACGTCCTGTATTCATTATAGACTTTTTGATTTAAAAGTAGTATTTTCTTTGAAATTGAGGTATCATATACTAGTTTCAGGCATAGAACATGATTCATTATTTGTACATATTGCAAAATGATCACCACAATAAGTTTAGTTCACATCTACCACCACACATGTGGTGTGAAAAAAAATTTTTTTCTTATGATGAGAACTTGTAAGATCTACTCCCTTAGCATCTTTTAAATATACAATATAGTATTATTAACTATAGTCACCATGCTATAATTTATATTGCCATGACTTATTTATTTTATAACTAGAAGTTTGTACCTTTTGACCACCTTCACCCATTTCACCCACCTCTTCACCTCCTTGCTTCTGGAAGGCTTCTGGAAACCACCAATCTGTTCTCTGTATCTATGATTTTTTTAGATTTTTTTTAGATTTAGGTCATATGATAGTTATCTTTCTCTGTCTTATTTCACATAGCATAATGTCCTTAAGATCCATCCATGTTGTCATAAATGGCAAATTTCATTATTTTTATAGCTGAATAATATTCCATTATGTGTATATATACACACACACACATATACCATATTTTCTTTGTTTTTATAGCTGAATAATATTCCATTATGTGTATATACACACACACACACATATACCATATTTTCTTTGTTCATCATCCATGTATCCTTATTTTTTTTGAGATCTATTTGTATATTTGAAAGAGAGAGAGAGATCTCTTTTTTTGAGATCTATTTGTATATTTGAAAGAGAGAGAGCACAAGCAGAGGGAGAGGGAGAAGCAGACTCCCTGCAGAGCAGGGAGCCTGATGTGGGACTCGATCCCAGGACCCTGGGATCATGACCTGACTAAAGGCAGACGCTTAACCGAAAGAGCCACTCAGGTGCCCCTTTTGTCTTTATAATGCTGAAGTTCTGTCTATATCTTTTACAAAAAAAAGTTAAAGTAATTTCCTGTATTATTGTAAGGTTAATTTTAATTTTTTTTTTTTTTTTTGAGAGAGAGAGAAAGAGCACGAGCAGGGGTGGGGGGAGAGGGAAAAGGAGAGAGAGAATCTTAAGCAGGCTCCATGCCCAGCATGGAGCCCAACACAGGCTGCATCTCATGACTCTGAGATCGTGACCTGAACTGAAATCAAGAGTCGGATGCTTAACCAATTGAGTCACCCAGGTGCCCCTGTAAGTTTAATTTTAGTATATCTAAAAACTGCTCTGAAGACTAGAACTGCTGACTTATAACATCAATGTTATGGAGCAATTTTGCAAAAACCTTTATCATAGAGAAGTCTTATTCTCTTAAATTTATAAACTGCTTGCCTTGGAGTTCATTTTGATCACCAACCTTCTAATTAAGAAGAGAGAATGATTTCTCCACTCTAGTTAAAATGAATTCAATCAGCTTATTAATAGGAATTAACATTTTTCAAAAATTTCATTTTCAAAAATAAATAGCTAACTATATCAGATTATCTGCCAATGCAGTGCTAATTCTAGATCCTCTAGAGCTCTGATCTAATATCTTCGTGTTTATATACTTGCTTATTTTCTTCTTGCTACCCTTCATAGGATATAAGCATGAAATTAGGCTTTTCCTATAACAAAGCTATTTGAATAGCATCTAGCTCCTAGTGAGTGTTAATAAATACCTGCTGAATACTGGAATAAAAACCTCTTCAGATATATTATTGGCACTGGGTATATCTCAGGGGAGTCAAGTAAAACCCAAGCTTGCTACACACAGAGACTTTTTTTAAAAAATCATTATCAGTGCTAAAATTTCAATGAATTCCCTGGTTCCTCTTGACCTTTCTCCATGAATAAAAGATGATGTTTCTGATGTTCTTAATTTGAAGGACCATAATTTTTCCATTACTTTTCTAAGTAGTCAATGACAATTATAGTTGGTGCCAAATATCAAACAGTATATTTTATAGATATTGCGGCCTAGCCTTATATTTTATTTTATCAATATTTTCCCATACATACATTTCTACTAATTTTCCTTGAGGGAATGGCTTCTGATTCTTTGTTACCACCTTCAAAGAAGATGGTATTGGTTCTTGAGTCACACCTGAGCTTGGAAGGTCTACCTTGCTCACCCCACCAGTTCAGATGCTAACCAATGAATGACCCTTGAGAGCTTTGCGAGAAAAAAGCAGAAGCTACCAGGGGTAAGAGAAATCACAAAGGACTTCCACAAAGGGCATTAAAATAAATCAAAATGAACATTTTAAAATTCTTTTGGCAGACAAAATGGCAGGAGTTGCCATGGCTGAGCACAGTAGCTGCCCTGGGGCTTGGGAGCCACTGAACGGGTAAACGAGCAGAATGAGGATGGAAATTGTCAATACAGAAAGAGCTGCACTGTTAGAATGGCAAATTTAGAAGGGTTCAGGATGAGAAAGCAGACGTTAAATAGACAACTAGTCATAAAACTGGCTAATGGCTACCATGTGATAAGTTTGGACATGTGCATGCACCATCACCACAATCAAGGTAATAAATGTATCATGGGTGTACGCATGTGTCCAAACTCTTCAAAATGTATACATTAACTATTTGCAGGGTTCTTTGTATATCAATTATATACCTCAAAACAGCTGTAAAAAAGAGATTTGGGCAAAAAAACACCACTTTACAATGAAAAATACTGCATGAATTATCATCCTCTTTCTCTATAGCAGGTTCATTGAGAGTGATGAAGTAGAGGGAAGGGAATGCTATGAACTCATACTCACACTCAATATTGTCAGGATATCAGTTCTTCCCAGTTTGATCTATAGATTCAATGCAATCCCAATCAAAATACCAGCAACAAAGATATCAGCAAATAGATTCTAAAATTTATTTGGAGAGGCAAAGGACTCAGAATAGATAATATAATATTGAAGGAGAAGAACAAAATTGGAGAATTGACACTACCCAACTTTAAGCCTTACTATAGAGCCACAGTAATCAAGACACGTGATATTGGTGAAAGAGTAGACAAATAGATCACTGGAACAGAATAGGGAACCCAGAAATAGATCCACATAAATTTAATCAACTTATCTTTGACAAAAGAGCAAAGAAAAACAATGAGCAAAGATGGTCTTTCCAATAAATGGTGCTAGAAGAAACTACATCCATGTACAGAAAAGTCAACCTAGACACAGACCTCACACCCTTCACAAAAAATAATTCAAACTAAATCACAGTCTTAAATGTAAAATGCAAATAAAACTCCCAGAAGAGATCACAGAAAACAACATAGGTGACCGTGAGTACTGTGAGGACTTTATAGAGGCAACACCAAAGGCATGAGCC
This sequence comes from Mirounga angustirostris, assembly GCF_029215605.1. Taxonomy (NCBI): domain Eukaryota; kingdom Metazoa; phylum Chordata; class Mammalia; order Carnivora; family Phocidae; genus Mirounga; species Mirounga angustirostris. The sequence continues at coordinate 147,597,446 of NW_026991715.1, read as the reverse complement.
GTGAAAGACAAAACTGATCATCTGGACTTCATTAAAATTAAAAACAATGCCAAGAGAATGAGAAGACAAGCCACAGATTGGGAAAAATATTTGCAAAAGACATATCTGATAAAGGACCATTATCCAAAATATACAAAGAACTCCTAAAACTCAACAACAAAAAAACAACTCAATTTAAAAAATGGACCAAAGACTTTAACAGACACCTCACCAAAGAAGATGCAGATGGCAAATAAGCATTTGAAAAAAAAGTTCCTCATAATATGTCATCAGTGAAATGAAAAGTAGAACAATAAGATGCTACCACATACCTATTAGAATGGCCAAAATCTAGAACACTGACATCACCAAATGCTGGTGAGGATATGGAGGACAAGGAACTCTCATTCATTACTGGTAGAAATGCAAAATGGTACCATAACTTTGGAAAACATTTTGACAGTTTCTTACAAAACTCAACATACTCTTATTTTATGATTCAGAAATCACACTTCTTGGTATTTACCCAAAGGAGTTGAAAACTTGTGTCCATACAAATACCTCTACTTGGATGTTTATAGTAGCTTTATTCATAATTGCCCAAACAAGGAAGCAACCAAGATGTCCTTCAGTAGGTGAGTGGATAAATACACTGTGGTGCAACCAGACAATGGAATATTATTCAGCACTAAAAAGAAATGAGCTGTCAAACCATGATAAGATATAAAGAAACCTTAAATGCATGTTATTATGTAAAAGAAGCCAATTTGAAAAGGCTGCTTACTGTATGATTCCAACTAGGTAACACTCTGGAAAAGTTAAAACTATGGAGACAGGAAAAATATCAGTGGTTGCTAGGGGTTGGAGAGGGGGGAAAGGATGAATAAGAAGAGCACAGAGGATTTTTAGGGCAGTGAGAATATTCTGTGTGATACAACTACGATAGTAACATGTCATTATACATTTGTCCAAACTCATGGAATAAACAGCACCAGGAGTGAACCGTAATATAAACTATGGGCCTGGATTGATTATGATGTGTCAGTGTAGGTTCATCAATTTTAACACAGGTACTATTCTGGCAGGGTGTTTTTTTGTTTTGTTTTGTTTTGTTTTGTTTTGTTTGAGAGAGAGAACATAAGCTTACAAGCCAGTGGTGGGGAGGTAAGGGGTGGGGGAGGGGGAGGAGCAGAAGGGAGAGAGAGAGAGATAGAGAATCCCAAGCAGGCTCCACACCCTGACACGGGACTCGATCCTATGACACAGAGATCACTACCCAAACCAAAATCAAGAGTCCCACACTCAACCAACTGAGCCACCTAGGCGCCTCTCTGATGGGGAGTGTTTTTGAAGAGGGAGTTTATGCATGTGTGAGAGAAAGGGTATGTGGGAAATTTGTATATATTCTCCCCAGTTTTTCTGTGAAACTTAAACTGATCTAAAAAAATAAATTGTTAATAAAAAAATGCACTGAGAGGCTTGGTAAAATTCTTTGTCAATAAAAGTAAAGCTAAATGGAATCACAGAAATAGTTTCCAAGTAGTGTTTTCAGTTCTTACTACATTTGAAAATACCATATTTCATATTCTGTCCTTTCCACTTGAAATATTATGGTCTCTACTGAGGCTATTCATGGTCATGGCCATCAAATTGGATTTCTATCAAAATCCCTTATTTTATAGTTGGCATCTGTTTCTTCCATCTCTGCAGTATTGTTTGATAGAAATCTTTAACTGTAGTGTTGGTTTCATCCGCCATCTATTGAGTGTCTTGTTTGTGCAAAATGTTCTATATATTTTGCTTCCATTGCTAATTTATGTTTCACTCATTCCATGTTAATGTCTAGAGAAAGCAGTTTGAACTCCTGCTTTTCCAGGATGAAATGTAAAACCTGAATCTGCCAGAATCTCACACAAGGCCTCTGACAACAGCCACAATGCTTCTGCTTCGTACGACTTTTATGTCTGACGTGCGTTGCCCACTCACTAAAATAAATAATGTAGGTATAGCAGCAGTCCTGTGCCTAATATGTAGATGCTCATTCTGTGTTACTGCTTTCCCTTATGGGATTCAAAATATATCACACACAAGGAGGACCTGGGTGGCTCAGTCAGTTGAGCATCTGGCTCTTGATTTCGGCTCAGGTCATGATCTCAGGGTCATTGGATCAAGCCCCACGCAGGCTCCAGGCTCAGAGGGGAGTCTGCTTGAGATTCTCTCTCTTCATCTCTCTTTTCCCCTCCCTGTGCTCTCTCCCTCTCTAAAATAAATAAATAAATCTTTAAATATATCTTAAATATATATATGTAATATATATTTATATATATAATATATTATATATATCATACTCAAGCCTAATTTTATTTGTCAGTAGCCACTAATTCTTTGCATTTTACTGTTTATCCTATAATTAATTATTTATTTCAACAAAGCATGTATATGCTAAGGGTATTCATTTATATACAGAGACATTCTACATATTATTCAATCAGTTTAACACTAGGAATGGCTATCAATACATTGAAGTAACTAAAGAGAAGTCTACTTTTATATTCATTGGGGTCAATACAAGATAGATGGAAAGAACAAGCATGTTTAATATAGTCCTACTTAAACAAATATGTGTGAATGTGCCTAGGAAAATGTTAATAGAGTGTATCTATTGGAAATGGAGTTAGGGTGGTTCTTCCCTCCTCTTTATGATATTCTGAATGAAGGAAGACGTACCAAATCTACCATAGACTATTTGGGGAACTCAGCACCTAGGAGATTTGCACAGAAGTCAGCCCAAGAGAACAATTTCTGTTCTGCTGGATTTTGAGAATTTTGATCTTTAGGATTCTTGCAATAGCTTACTGAGGTTATATAGTGTTCCTAAGTTCTTTTTCTAGACATAAATGGTCTTCTTCAAAGAGATTTTTAGCTCAAACATTTCAATAAATTTACTGCAGCCATTGGAAAGCAAGTAAAACCCTTGAACATAGATCAAACCTGCAGGAGTAAAGAGAAGCCAGCCACAGAAGTCTGAATGGGGTTAAAACCTGCTCTTAACTACAAATACTTGTGAATTTTATTCCCTCACCTAGCACTGAGCAGCTCTCAGCATAGACCTACAAATTTTATTTTATATTTGAGTCACATAAGTGTTCTATAAACTTCGTATCCTCCTTAACAATATGCTGTCCCGTTGACTGAACCATCCAATAACACTGGGTGTTTGTGGTCACGCACCTGGGGGAGGGAACAACTGGACTCTGGCCTCAGGTCTGCTCCTAAAGTTCCAAGACCTCCTGCAAATCCTTTAATTCTTCTGAGCCCCAGTTTCTGCATTAGCATGGTAACACAACTATTTGATGATAATACAACTACGTGTTAGTAATACAACTATATTCAGTAAGTATTGTAATTCCCTTTTTATAGGTGAGCACCTGAGGCCCTGAGAAGCTGTCTGCCTAATAAGGTTGCAGAGCTGGGATTGGATCCTCCTTCTCCTAACCTGGGGGTTTTGGAGAGTGCTGTCATGGCCCCTGTCTTAGACTAATGCAATCGGTATCAGCCCTAGACTTCTTATGGAAAATTCAGCACACAGTGTATTGGTGGGCCTTAGAGTATTATTTATGTTTTATAAACTGATGGTGACAGATGTGATTGAGTCTCCTTAAGAGCAGGCACAAGGACTGGAGGTGAATCCTACTCAGACAGACTGCCCCCCTTCCCCATGACACAATGAGCCAGACACTTGGATAGAGTTTTCTACCATTCTGTCTACATGTAAGCAGAGCAACTTTTTTACTGAAAGAAAACAGGGGCCACATATATACAAGACCCAGGAGCTGAAGCTTTCCAACAATGCAAATCAATAAATGCTTCCTATTTTCACGGTAATGCTGATATTATAGGCCATCTCAGTAATTCATGCATTTACACATCTTAAATTCTTCATACTAATGAAATTCATGACTTTGCCTGATTTGTGGAGCCTTGCAAATGTTCTCATGCACCTTGGCTCCTGATTATTCTAAAATCCTTTGGCTTTTGCTAATATCCACAAAATTAGCAGTGGGTTATCTTGTATTATTTTAAAATTGATCTGCATTGTTTGCTAATTGATTTGCATTGTTTGCTAATTGATTTCTGTCTGAGTCTTATCACTGAAACCACACCAAAAATCTCTCCAGGAGCTTGAAGGGACTAGAAGAATATTACCATCTTCTCCTGGGACAGGCTTATAAGCAAACCATCACAAACCTCACCATCTTGCCTTGGTCACCCTAGAGCAGGATCAGGATCAGGAAAAGAGCCTGGGATTTCCTTATTGCAATTCCTGTTCAAACCCAAAATTCTTGGGTTAATGGTGATATGGGGCAAGAAGAAGCCATTAGCAAAAGAAAAAGGATTGTTTCAGGTCCGGTCACATGTTTGGGATAGGTTGATACCGTAATGAAGTCTTAGTCTGTTGTTGTGGGGGGCAAACGGCTCCAGGTTGGAGATATATATATATTATTTTTATTTTCCTTTATCAACACTGGTGACCAAGATGGCCTTAACTTTTCCTTCAGCTTGACTCAAGTTAGATGTGCTTTTTCTTGATTCCAGGTCTGACCTCCCTTTTCCTAAAGCATTTACATTGGAAGACTTGCAATTGCAAATTATTTCCTTGACTCTTTGAGATGTAAACTTTTCAAAAAGTCTCCTGCCAGGTTTGCAATGCAGGAATGCTTTTCTCTGGGAGTTGGGAACCACATCCTTGAAATATAGTTCTCTGCCCCTGGCTCCCAGGCTCTGTGGGAGGGGAGGAGCCTAATTTAGGCAGGCTCGGAGTTCCACCTTGTCAAATCACCTCCCCTTGAAGACAGAAGCAAGTCTACATTTTGTTGGGTGCTTTGGAACCTTTCCCAGTTTCCTCCCTCTCCTACCCTTCCCAGAGGCAACAGCCCTCATGAACCCAGGCACTATTTCTGGTGTCACTGAGGAGAAAGAGATGCACCCCGCAGACCCAGGTGACAGTGATGGGTCCTGAGCAGTGTCCACATCCTGCTGCGTCAGAAGAGCAGGACTCACGGCGCTGGCAGAGCAGGGGTCGGAGGTGGGGCCTCTGCCCACTGGCAGCCCCTCCTTTGTCTCTTGTTCTCCAAGCACCCTTTGGAGAGATGCAGTGGGAGGCTGTCCCTTTTGCAGCGGCACCATCTACAGACCTGCTGCCCGTAGGTGTGGGGCCTCGGGGTCACCAGAGGGGCTAAGCGACCCCAGTTCCTTGTTTGCAGGGGGGCCCTGGCGTCTCTGAGAACACAGCTCCTGGGAAGGGGCAGTGGGCTTCCTGTCGATTTGCATTTGGGCAAGTCGGTTGAATAGGGACCGATGTCGAGACGTTGTTCCAGGACTGAGGTCCAGCCTGGGATACTCTGCCCCTTAGAATAGACCTGAGTACGGGCCCAGCTCCACAATGTTCAGTTTAATCTGCACCCTGCTCTCCACCTGCAGGCAATTCAAAATAACGGAGAGCCTGCACTTTACCCGGAGGAGGAGTCCCAGGGGAGGCCGCGTGCAATCCCACATTCGTCCGACCGGGGGCATGTTCTGGGCGAACCAGGTAGGGCGCAGGTCCCCTTCTCCTCCCCTCTAGTTCCTGCCCAAGCCTGTGTCGACAGCCATTGCCAGCTTGTGGGTGGGGAGCCCAACATTAAATACTGTGGTCCCGAGGGTCATCTGGGAGTCCTGGCCCTAGGGAGAAAGCTCCCGTCCGAGCAAAACTTTCCTCCTTTCCTGATTTATTTCCAAGGCTTTCACGTTCTTCTGTCAAGTCCTTTGAGGTTCATCCACCGCAGGTGTTGCTGTGAGTCACAGGACACAACAGAAACACTTCAACAAAATGCTGTGTTTGCCGCAGGATTTCCCATTCCATCCTTGGGAAAAGCAGGGAAAGAGAAGAACTCTTGCCTCCTGCACTGATGTTGCCTCGGCAGACCCCACAGAGAGCGTCTCTCCCTTGTCCCCGCTCGGCTCCAGGGACCATTCTCGGCACCAGTGAGAGTTTCTGGTGTGACTGACCTACCCCCGCTCTGGCTAACTCGAGCACAGGGGAAATTTGCTGACATGATTCAGGGTGGCTGAACAATCAGTTTTCAGAAGGTCTGGAGCCAGCAAACACAGGGGTCCTGGGACTTGAGACACGATGGACAGCACCTTCAGGGTGCAGAGTTTCAAATATTTGATCCTTGATTCTCTCTCCCAGTCAAGATTCAAGTCCCAGAAGAGAGAGATTCTGAGTGGCCTGGTTTGGGTCACATCTACCTCCCTTGGTGGGGCCAGAGGTTAGGTAGGAGGCCATTTGATAATCTCACTGTATATGGTCTGGGGGAAATGGGGTTATCGATTCTTCCTGATTTATCTGGAAATTATCTCATTTTCTTACTAAAAGTCCTACATCCTAAGAACCCCTTCAGTTTCATGAAAAGTAGAGAAGGTTGTTCACTCTAAGAAGGGCTTAAGGAAACTGAGGCATAATTACGGAACGCAGGGTGAAGGTGGCACTGTCCTAAAACAGTAAATACCCATGACAGAAAAAAATTAGTGCCCATTCTTACCAAAAATGGTAAGTACTGACATCAGTCCTTTTTGAGGGAGAGCACAAGCATGAGCATGGGTGGGCGGGGGGAGAGTAGAGGGGGAGAATCTTAGGTAGATTCTACCCTCAATGTGGAACCAGATTCGGGGATCAGTCTCACACCCATGAGATCATGACCTGAGCCAAAATCAAGAGTCAGATGCTTAACCAAATGAGCCCCCCAGGCACACTATCAGTCCTTTTTTGATTCTAGTTGGGGTAAATGATTTTCTGCATTCTGCTGGGCCACCAGAGTGGGAAATATGGCTGAGAATGAGAGCTCCAATATGTGGATTTGGTTTTCTGTCCTTGTCTAAGAGCCCTGGAGTCCTTTTATAGGATGAGGATTCCCTAATTAAGTGGGAATGTCACAGCACTGTTATTGTCTCTTGCCTTGGATCTCTCATTATGATATTTTTTTGATTCCAAAACCAATGTCCTTCCAAATCATGAGTTTTGGAATGCAGTATGTACAAGTCCCATGTTGACCACATTATGCTGCCAATGAATTCAGGCTATACAAGTTCTAAATGAGCTTTTACTCAGTAACAGGTCCAGAAAATCCTCTGCAGTTGCACACATGACCAAGATCTAGACCACACCTCTGTAGTAGAGGGGCTCTGGTCATGGGAGCAATTTTTCTTGGGATCAGTTAACTTGGCTGGTTTCCATGGCCACAGCCACCACCTCCCATTGTTGCAAACCTCTCTCCCATGAGTCTCCAGGAGTCCAGAGGAAGGTGTTTCCACTGGTCATTGAAAATATACCACCTCAGTTGTTAAGCGTCTGCCTTCAGCTCAGGTCATGGTCCCAGGGTCCTGGGATCGAGCCCTGCATCGGGCTCCCTGCTCCACGGGAAGCCTGCTTCTCCCTCTCCCACTCCCCCTGCTTTTCCCTCTCTCACTGTGTCTCTCTCTGTCAAATAAATAAATAAATAAATAAAAAGAAAGAAAATATGCCACCTCTTCTGAGAGTTTTATATAACTCTCCTTTCTTCAGTGCAATCTGTATATGTGGACTGCTCCATACGTATGTCACAGAATTAAGTGTAATTTCTACACCATGATTAAAATTTTAGGACAAACGGGTGATCAGTGTTGAATGATACATTAACTTCACGGTTCATCAGAGCCCTACTTCCTTTCAGTCTCCTATTGCATTAGAAATTTATATTGTAATATGTACAACTCTACAACTCTACTAGTCACACCGGGGATGCCGAAATATCTGAACATTGTTGTAATGAAGCCACATTTTCAAAAGCCTCCTTTGTTTTTTTATTTCCTTTTTTCAAGTTTGTATTTAAATTCCAGTTAGTTAATATACAGTGTAATACTGGTTTCAGGAGAGAATTCAGTGATTCTTCAGTTCCATACAACACCCAGTACTCATCACAAGTGCCTTCCTTAATCCTCATCACCCATTTAACCCACCACCACCTGCCTCCCTCAGCAACCCTCAGTGTGTTCCCTATATATAAGAGTCTCTTGTGGTTTGCCCCCCTTTTCTTTTTCCCCTCTTCATCTGTTTTGTTTCATAAATTCCATATATAAGTGAAATCATATGGTATTTGTCTTTCTCTGACTGACTTGTTTCACTTAGCATAATACTCTCTAGCTCTATCCATGTCCGTTAAATTATGCTCTACTCAGAGAAGATTTTGGAATATAAAAACTGAAACATTCTTAGCTATTCCTTTTGAGCTTAAGAGAATTTAGTCATTTTTTCTTCAAGTTTTGATTTTTGTGTATGTTTGTGAATTAGCCTAGTCCAGATGCTTCGCAGTTGTTGTAAAATAGATCATTTTATGATAATATTTACATTTTTCAACCCTAAAGACACGCACATTACAAATTTGTGGGGGATGTCCCAATTTATATTTTCTGTATCAGTAAAATTAACCAGATAGTCCAATTATTTAACATTCAAGGCACATATCATGGACAACATCTTACAATGGAAATGGCACAACGTTGTTTTTCTGTACAATTGTCCCAATTTTGTTTTGGGGAAGATGATGATCTCCTATACATGTCTTCCTAAGAAACTGAGGCAGGAGCTACAGTCGTCACTCTGCCTGAACATGCAAATGGTAAGCCCAGGCTTGATGATGAGCTGGAGCATGAAGGACATATTGTTTTCTTTGCATTTTAGTGAACCCAGATTTGTAACATAATAAGAGCGTACAGAACCAGCAATTACCCAGCACACTTCTGTGCCGCAGGTAGGTGTTCAGTATATCCCTTGGTACAGAGGAGATACAACAAACATGTGGGACACAGTGCTTTGTGTTATGGGAGGAGTTCTGTCCTCCCGGAAGATACTGAAGCACTGAACCCCAGAACCTGCGATTGTGTCCTTATTTGGAAATAGGATCTTTTCAGGTGTAATCAAGTTAAGATGAGGTCAGTAGGGTGGGCCCTAATACAATAAGACTGGTGTGCTTATAAGAGGAAAATTCACACACAGACTCTTGATAAAACTACAAGCTAAGGAAATTCAAGGATTGACAGTCGCCACCAGCAGATGCAAAAGAGTCAAGGAAGGATTCTTCCCTACGGGTTTCAGAGGGAGCGTAGCCCTGCTGACACCTTGACTTTGGATGTCTAGCTTCAAGAACTGTTAAGACAATAACCTTCTGTCACTTAGGGCATCCAGAGTCTGGTACTTTGTTCCGGCAGCCCAAGGAAATGAATACACCTCATCTTCAAAACCCGCCATTATGCAGAGATCACCAGCTTCCTAGTAGACACCAGGTTTATTTCTGAGGATGCAAATGCAAACACAATGTGGCAGATTTCTTGAAGAAGAGCATGTACAGTAACTATGTGGGTGTTTTGGTACTGCTAAATGATATGATAGCAGATGGAATCCCTAAAAGGTAGCCTTGATTTCCTGCGATGGTAGACACTGTAAAATAATGACTGTATTGTAAACCTCTTCCCAGACTGTAGAATATTTCAAAAAGATATAGACTTATAATGATAAAGCCTAAGAACAGACCATTATGCAAACTGTAGTTTTAGCTCCTGTGTTTATTAAGGAACCATTTCTGGAGGCGGGAAGATGAAGGGTGGGAATCCTAAATCATTGCTTCTGTCTCTGCTACTCTGAAATCTCCTGTAGGTCTCCAAAAGAGAGAAATCTTCTGTGTACTTTATGGCTGTCTGGTCTCAAGTCTATATTTCTTGGTGGTAATTGTTCTTCACAACAGCTTCGTGAAATTGCTTTCAGTCAAAAGTGCGATGTGTTTGATCTTAGGAGAGCATTAGAGGTAACTGGTAAATCAGGGGTGTCTGATTTAAAATTATGTTAAAGACAAGAGCATCTCCTATTCTCTGAGGCTTTTTAAAATTCCAACTATCAGTATGTCTAATTGGAAAGAGAATTTGAGGATAAATCAAACAGTGTAAGGCTTAAGAGATTCTGGCACTATTAAGAGTATCGTTTTAAATTATTGCATGGATTTTGTTTTTTAAACCTCACAGTGATGTTATGACAAGTAGATCACAATGAATCAGTCTTTCCACCACATGCTCTCACTTATTTAATATTAACATCTACTCTGGGGACCTGTAAATTAACCATAAAATTTCCTTCAGGAATAAGAGATTTTAGCCAGCATTTCTCACCTTATTTTATGCAAATGCATTAAATTAAGAACTCTGAAAAAATTGGGAAGGATATGGAATCAACTTCTATGTCTTTCATTGAGCAAATTAAAATTTAATAATTAGAAATATTCTGTGGGAAAAAAAAGAAATATTTTATGACTACCGGGTACTGAACTAACTTCCTTCCTTTCCTTCCTTCCTTCCTTCTTTCCTTCCTTCCTTCCTTCCCACCCTCCCTCCCTACCCTTCCCTTTCCTTCCTTCCCACCCTTCCTTCCTTCCTTCCTTCCTTCCTTCCTTCCTTCCTTCCTTCCTTCCTTCCTTCCTTCCTTTCTTCCTTCCTTCCCTCCATTCTCTCTCTCTCCCTTCCCCTTTCCTTTCTTCACAGAGCCCGATCTGGAAAACCTCAAGGAAGGACTTAGATATTATCTTCTTATTCTCCTTCCATTATAAAAGAGAAATATCAGGCCCAGAATACAGTGACTTTTTATGATTATAGAAAGAGTATATATATTTAAACTGAGAGTGTCATTTTTAAGTACGATCTGGTATTTATTTGAGGTAACCCAGAAGACGAAGTATGCTGAAATTTGAGAATGTGACATGTCATTTCCTAGAGACCAATAATAGAAGAAAATTGATTCTAAGAACTCTGTGAGGAAACTGAATTGTGGTTAAGTGAATATTTTTATGTCCATAGTGAAAGCTATACTTTTAAAAAAGCAAACTGTATTTAATGTTGACCAGGCAATATCAAATTGGTGGCATCATTAATCTTCTAAGCACCAAGCCAACTTTTCCCCAAATTTTCGATGGGATTTATGATGGCTGCCCAATGCCGACTCTCCTACCCTCGGTGGGCACAGGGAAGCTGTCAAGCTACATACACTTCCCAAAGAGGGTGACAATACTGTCCCCATAACTCCGTAGCCAAACACGCTCTGCCCCAAGCACATGGACTGGTTCAGTTAAATTCTGGCTGGTCCCCTGGGGCATTGGATGATGGCTGCCTTCTCAGATGATGATGTCAGAGGAGTCATTTGGATTCTCATTTTGCAACCTATGAGTAGAGCACAAGCTTGTTTTACAAGTTTTACATGTTGCAGAAACACCGAGGAGGGGCCACAACGCTTACACTTCGGGTCTCACCATTCAGCATGACCCCTGACATCATTATCTGATATTTCATGCTCCTTTGGAGTGAGTACAAAATCAATGTAAAAGGTCGCAGCAGCATGTAACTTGTGTAAAGTATTTTTTTTATCGCTAATAAATAGCTCTGACATATATAAAATCTATAAATATTTTGAAGAGTTCTGCTTTTCTTTGAGTTACTTTATCCATTTGATAAATCACTAAATTAAATTAGATACACATAAGATGTGAAAAGAAGACAAGAAAGAGGAATCGGGATCTTAGTCAAAACAAAAGCATTTAACTTCATAAAAAATATACAATGTACTTACCTGGTAATTAGAAATAAACATTAGAACAGTGTTTAAATAATATGTTTCCTAGTTTACCAAAATAATATAGAGGTCAATAATATAGAGGAAGGACTTTGGAGGATTTCTTTTATCAATACAATTCCTTAAAAACTCTTGCTAGGAAAAAAAGTAGCGTTCATTATAAAATTAAATAACTATGTAATTGTTGCTGGGTAAAACCATCCCGAAGTCATTTACAACTGTAATTGAGGGAAATATTTTTAAGGAGATTCTTTTTTTTTTATTATTTTCCTAAAGATTTTATGTATTTGACAGAGACACAGCGAGAGAGGGAACACAAGCAGGGGGAGTGGGAGAGGGAGAAGCAGGCTTCTCGCAGAGCAGGGAGCCTGATGCGGGGCTCGATCCCAGGACCCCAGGATCATGACCTGAGCTGAAGGCAGACGCTTAATGACTGAGCCACCCAGGCGCCCCTAAGGAGATTCTGATTTATTAATGTAAACTTTTATCTTAAACTATAGTCTTAAATAGATTAGCATGAATGAATACAGACAGTATTAAGGAACACATGCTAAAGCATACTCTCCAGGAAGTTGCCTAACTTCTATTAGTATGTAAAAAGGGGGTGAAATAATACCTACCTCACTGGGTAACTGTGAAGGGTGAACGAGTCCATGTGTTGCAGCAGTATTGATTAGCATTGCTATTGATCAAAGAGTGTGTGTATGTAGTGTTTGTGTATGTGTCCTGTGTGTGTTACATCAATTGCCCTGTGCACTAATTTTCACTTACCAACAACAAACCATTTTCCCATCACTGTGACATATTACTTTCTGTTAATTTCTTTGTGTATAAATATTTTAAATTTTACAAAAATAGATTCTTAGATTTAGCTTCACGAACAAAACTACGGGACCAAAAAGTGTGAAAAACAATTAGGCAACTAAACACCCCTGGGCTGGGATCCTGCCTGCAGAATATGATCAAAAAGAAAGCACCAGCAGCATGCATTCCAGATGCCTATTAGACACCAGGTGTAAGTTCATGAATAATTTCACAATCTTGACCCAACTACATGATGATTTAGAGTCTATGCTGCCACCCTTTCTAGGACAGAGTGTTTGTAAGTATAATATCCACATGTCAAGATGTGCAATTTGTATTTTCTTAGACCTACAGGAAATGTCTCAGTATTTCATGAGGTGGCTAAATGAGATGTATTGGTATCTTCCTTTGGGTGACCATCTAAAGTCACATTGCCCTTAGATATAAAGTTGGAAATTCATTTATCTGTGATTTGTACAATTGTCAGTCTCTTTCCAAAGACGTTTCCTTGATCAGAATATTAATTCAATGAATAGCTCAGCAAGGAACCAGGTCTGAGAGGTGACAGGGAGAGGTGAAGCAACAGGAAGAGAAACCTCATGGAGGAGAATCACATAGATCAGGACCCATGAACACTTAGGGACCAGACAGCTAGCAAAATGAGCAATGACCGGTGTTAAGTTTTGATGAGATTTGTCTTTTAAAAAAATTTGTCTTTTAAAAAAAAAGCTTATAAGGGGCACCTGGGTGGCTCAGTTGTTAAGCGTCTGCCTTCAGCTCAGGTCATGATCCCAGGGTCCTGGGATCGAGCCCTGCATCAGGCTCCCTGCTCAGTGAGAAGCCTGCTTCTCCCTTTCCCACTCCCCTGCTTGTGTTCCCTCTCTCGCTGTGTCTCTCTCTGTCAAATAAATAAATAAAATCTTTAAAAAATATTTAAAAAGCTTAAAATTAGTGTTTTTTGTAGACTTCCTAAGAAACTTTTGCCTAGTCCCATGTTGCAAAGACATTGTTTTATATTCTCTTCAAAAAGCTTTTAATTTCTAGCTCTTACCTTTAGGTATCTGATCCAACTTGAGTTAATTCTCATGTATATTATGTGAGGTAAAATTTGTCCATATAGTTATAGCAGTGTCCCCTTTATTTGTGGGGGATATGTTTCAGGACCCCCAATGAATGCCTGAAATCATGGACAATACTGAACCCTATATATACTATGCTTTTTTCCCTATATATAAATACCTATGATAAAAGTTAATTTATAAATTAGGCACACTAGGAGATTCAACAATATCTAATAATAAAATAGAACAATGATAACAATATACTGCAATTAAAGTTTTGCAAATGTGGTTTCTCTCTCTCTGAAAATATCTTACTGTATTGCACGCTCTTCTTCTGGTGGTGAGGTGAGATGGTAAGATACCTGTGTGATGAGGTCATGTGAGGTGAATGACGTCAGGGCTGTGACGTAGCGTAAGGCTACTGTTGACTTTCTGACGTTGTATCAGCAGGAGCATCATCCATCTGCCCCCTCCCGGGGGTGGGGGGGGAGGGGGGGCGGTGAGCTGTACTTAGGTAACTGAAGCAGCAGAAAGTAAAGAAGCTCTAAACAAGGCAGGACTCCTGAGGTCACTTTTTTTTTGCCACTAATTAAAAAAACTTACCTTTCCCCATTGAATATCTTTAAAACCTTTGTTAACAAACTATTGTCAAACAAAGTGTGGGTCTATCTGGGGACACTCTATTTCTTTGACCTATTTTTCTATCCTTTTGCCTCACTATTTTTCCCACCGTTTCCTACATCAGAGTTACTCAAGAATAGATCTCCTTCAATTATCAATGCTTTAACACACTTGTTCAGGATCTCTCTTTACTTATGATTGGCTTCTCAGGTTCTTGACTTCCCCAGATGGACACATTCAGATGACATACAGACCTAAGTCATCCCAATGGGAAACTGAAGTTGACTATTATATGTAATAGAATGCATTAATTCTTTATTTATCTGCCACTTGGAATGGAAATCAGAATATCCTTTTCATCTCCTTTTTCTAAAATTAAGGAGTTCTTTGGCTCATCATTTCTTACTGTTTTCTCAGGTCATTTATTGGGCTTTAGTGTACACACTCAAGAAAAAGTGCCTGGTGGCCCCAGCTGATCTGTTGGAGTCAGGGACAATGTAATGCTTGGGACTGTAAGGAGAAGGGCAGTGTCTTTGCAGATAACATAAAAAGCCCATCTCAGATCTGGGTTGGCCTCTGGTCAGAAAAATTTTAGAATGACATGTGAGTGCTCAGGAAGAGAGTATGGGGAGAATGTCATCAACAGAGAGAGGCATCTTTTTGATAATTCTATGTGTCCATTTGGAGTGTGTTTTTGGAGGAGATTGACATATAAGTAGGTGAACTTTGGGGAAAGCAAATTGTTCTCCATAACATAATAGTTTCAGGTCTCACTCACGCAGCTGAAGGCCTGAATATAACAAAAAAGACAAGCATCTCCAGATTAATCTGCACCGTGGGTTCTCCTGGGTCTCCAGTCTGCCAATCCACACTTAAGATTGTGCGTGTGTGTGTGTGTGTGTCCTAGCATAAATATGTATCCTATTGCTTTTGTTTGTCTGGAGAACCCTGACTGATATAACTTCCTAGATCTCCCTTCAGTGAAGGGCTTTCTGCCTCACTGCAAAGACTGGGCATGGCAGAGTGACCCGGAGTTAGCTCCTTCAGGATATGCCTCAGCAACAGAGAGCAACCTCAGTCTGTCTGCCTTTGTGGGTAGCCCTGGAGACTGAACAAGGCAGGTGTATAATGGCCGCCATTTTGGTCTGATAAGCACTACTTGCACCAGAGTTCCTCACCAGATTAACCGAGCCTTCTTTGATCGGCTATGCTGTTCCATCTCTCCTTCCACCCAATCCTGCTACTTCTCCACTCCTTTCATAGGTGTTGACCCGTAATTCCAATGTATACCTCAAACCTCAACCAAGCTTCTCATTCTGAAGAAAGCAAACTAAGACAGAAACATGTGGAGCGCCTGGGTGGCTCAGTCGTTAAGCGTCTGCCTTCGGCTCGGGTCATGATCCCGGGGTCCTGGGATCGAGCACCGCATCGGGCTCCCGGCTCCGCGGGAAGCCTGCTTCTCCCTCTCCCACTCCCCCTGCTTGTGCTCCCTCTCTCGCTGTATCTCTCTCTGTCAAATAAATAAAATCTTTAAAAAAAAAAAAAAAAAAGACAGAAACATGAACTTGTCAAATGAAGTTCAGTTTTAAACTGAAAACCCCTTATTTCATCCATCTATAACAACTTCACCATCAACTTTTTACACTACTGCTTTGGGCAAATGACCTATTCTTTTGAGGGAGGAGCTGCATTCCCTCTTTGACATAGAAAGATGAATTGTACCCGTGGACTTCAAGCCACCATCGGTGCTACTAGATGTGACTCATGGATCAGCATAGCGGCCAGACAGCCTCTGAGGGGTCGTGTCATGAACTGTGTTGTAGGTGTGCACTACCTTTAGAATCATTACAGCCCTTTCACAATTTCATCCTAAAATGTATGTTTGCTAAGATTGTGAAGAATGTCTGAGAACAAACAAACCAATGACAAACAAGGCACCAGTTTTCTTGTCAATGATTCACTGAATTATGGCAAAATGGCTCTTGGATCAGAGATGCTGGACAGTTACCTTATTTGTAATACACCCGTGTGCCAGCCTAGACATAGTAGATGGGGAAACAAAAATCATAAGCAAGGCCAGCTTTGCTTGTGAAGATAGACCCAAAGTTTCATTCCCTTGCAAGGCACATATCTCTCTCCATGTTCTGATGACTTCATCGTCATCTGCCCATCTGATCCCCTGCGCTCCCAACACTTGAGTTCAACAGGTACTAGATGAGCCCCACTCTGGGAAACACCATTTCACGTGCCCTTCCTATACCCCTCACCCTCCACTGCCCACCAAGGGGGAGGAGGCACCAGTGATAAGTCATGGTTGAAAAAGGAATCAGAAATTTAACAAGGCTCATATCAGAGCACTGTGAGATTAAAAAACACATTCTATGACAACCTGAACAAAAGAAATTTAATGCCAAATAGAAAGTTAGTCCCAGACTTGAAGAATTTCCTCCTAGACATGTTTTTATATTGTTTTGTTTTATTTTAGTTCCTGAAACATTGACTGAGGAGCCCAGAAGGATTTTGTTTTTTGGCATTTTGGTGGTGGGCTCTGAACAAGAGTTTGGATTAATTTCTGAAGGCATCTCTTGTGGGGTGATATGGGAGGAGGATCAGAAAGAAATCACTTATCTTCGGGCACAGTCAGAATTCAAGGGACACTGGGCATCACTGGAGAGTATTAGTGTAGTCCCAGACTATAAATTCAAACCTGTGATTTTGGGGACTCAATACTTAATTTTCACTGCTTATTGAAAGGAGCAGGTGTCTGTGGCAACCCAGATGTAAATGAAATATAAACAGGAGACACGAGGGACTCATTTTCCTGAAACAAGTTCACTGCCCAAGACATCCATCTTCTGGAAAACAAGGTTAAATTTTTAAAGGTTTTAGGCAGCAAGAAAAATGAAAAATTAATCACATTTTTATGGTTTAGGAAGTTTGAGGGTGTAAGGCATTCCTGATTTATAATTATGACCACATTCTCATATTTATTTCCTTAAGTTAGTGCTGGGTACTGGAAATCATGATTTTGTGTGTGTACACATTCTCTTTTTAGTATTGTATGGTGTGTGCCGACATTTTTCACATTTTCACAGCTACTAATTACCTGCAAAATATGTAACGTTTAGAGGAAATATATGTAATGATGCTGTAATGCATGGTTAGCCCCTGCTCTTCTTGCTTATAAATATTCATCTCCTCTTATTGTTCTTTGGGTTTGCTACCACAGACCAGAATATGTGAAGTTGGTTTTTTGGTAATTAGGGAACAGCACATGCTGCTAATACGTATGTGTGCGGGGATTGAAATTGAAGGGTGGGAGATGTCATTTCCCTGCATGGAAAATCTTTCTCATCTCAAGTTATAATGCATTATGAAATGTGTCTGGTGTTCCACACAAATAGGATGCTAATGATGAGGTGGGAGGCAGCCCTGATACTCCTACAGAATTGTCTTACCTATAAGAAGGTGTGTATCATTTTCAAATCAACAGCAACATTTTTATAATGCTTTGCATCTGTGGTAGTTAATTATGTGTCAGTTTGGGCTTAGGGATGCCCAGAGTCCTGGTGAAACATGATTTCTGGGTGCATCTGTGAGTTTGGATTCAAGAAGAGATGAGCATTTGAATTAGTAGACTGAGTAAAGAAGATCACCCTTACCAGTAAGGGTGGTTATCATCCAGTCCCTTGAGAGCCCGAGAGAAAACGTGGGAGGAACTGTGAATTCACCCTCTCTGTTGAGCGAGAATGTTCATCTTCTCCTGCCCCCAGACTTCAGTGCTCTTGGTTCTTCAGCCTTCAGACTCTGACCAGGACTCACACCACCTGCCCCCTGATTCTCAAGCCTATGGGCTCCACTTGGGGCTCATACTATTGGTTCCCTTTGTGCTCAGGCCTTTGGACTTGAACTGAACGACACTACCTTTCCTGGTTCTCCAGCTTCCAGACAATAGATCATGGGACTTCTCAGCTTACCTAACCATGTTAACCAGTTCCTATACTCAATCTCCTCCTATATATGTATATATCTCTAATTGGTCTTGTTTCTGTAGAAACCTTAACACAATGTTTCACACTTTTTCCAACTCATCTGGTCTCATTTGACTCTAGGGGCAGGCAGACACAGAGCAGATCTTATTATTATCCCAACATTTAGGGGAAGAAACAGATCCGAGAAGTTGGGAGGCTGTCTGAGGGAACTCAGGACCTCTGACTTCACTAGTCAAAACCCCCTCAGCAGGCTTGGGAAGTGCTCCTTCTCCCACTTCTGTGACCAGCCCAGGCTGCAACAAGCTACTTTCTACCTTCCCCCGGAGAACCTGGGGGGGTGTCAGGGTTTTTGCATGCCAGGAGCTCCAGCATCAGCCCTCAGGGTCCTGGGCAGAAGGGCCAGTGACTCAGGAAGATTTGGTTTTAAGGAAAGCACTGCATTAATCACAATGAATTCATGCCCTTGGTTTCACGGAGAAATTTTCTTTCACTTTTCACTGTCATATTTTCATAAGAATGTCACTGGATGATTGGCATGTGAGGAAAGTCAGAGGAAGCCAAACCACCACCTCCAACTTTCTTGTGCTTTCTTTTTCTAAGGAAATAAGTAGCACTGCTTCTACATTTATTCTGTAATGAATCACAACACATGAACTTTGATTTCTGCTGTTACATTTTGGAGCCCTAATTTTCTTGTTATATCAAAGAAGATTTGAAAAACTCAGCAGAACTCATTTTGACTGTATTTGTCTGCGGGAAGTTTTCCTGCCTTATCTGTTACTGTTCTGCTTATTCACCATCTCCATGTATTTTATTTTTCCTATAAAATACTATTTGCCACCGAAAGCAGATACTTCTTCCTGTGCCTGATCTCACAGAGAGAGAGTCAGAAGAGTTCTGTACACCACAGGGCCACATCTCCATTTCATCGGGTATCAATTTTATTCCCTTCTCTCTGGGTTTGGAGGCACCCCACCCAGTGTACCAAAGTTCGGTTACTTCACATAATCTATTTCTTTGCAGACCGTATTTGCTTCTTGAATATGTTATTTAGTAGGCATGATAGTCATTGGCCAATATATTTATTTTCAATAAAAAAAATGAGTGACGTAGGTAGAACAACACCCCCCTCTGCCTTAAAGATCTCCATGTCAAAATGCCCAGGATTGGTAAATATGAATTGTCCTGGATTATCTTCGTGGGTCTAGTATAATCAGACCAGCCTTCGAAAGCTGAAGAGGAAGGCAGAACGGGAGTTAGAGGGACAGAGATGGGACAGTGAAGGGGACATGATACACTATCATAGGCTTTGGAGGGGGAGGAAGGGGCTACGGGACAAGGAATGTGGGCAACCTCGAGTGCCCGGAAGAGAGAGGAAGTGGATTCTCCCTTAGAACCTCCAGGTTGAAACCAGCCCAGCAGACACCTTGATGTTAGTCCAGTGAGACCCACTGCAGACCTTTGGCCTCTGGAATAGTAAGAAAATAAATGTATCTCGTTTTCCACTCCCAAGTTTGTGGTCATTTGTTATAGCAGCCATAAGGAAAGTAATCCAACGAAGAAGGTAAAGGCACATGAAAATGGTGCCAGTCATGATTAAACCAGAGCTTTCTAGTAATGAGCTGGTTCTGCTGCAGTGAGTGAGTTTGTTCCCAGGCATGCAGCAAGATTGCCTAGCCCGTGGGGACATGGGGCTGGGCACAGGCGGGAGGCTGCTTGTCATGGGAACACGGGTGCAAAATCCTGAAAATTAACCTGATCTCTTCTTCAAATGATACATAATAATTCTGTCTGTGTGTGTGCGCATGTGTGTGTACGTGTGTGCTCTGAAATTTTGTGTTGGCTTTCATTTATGTTTATAATAATCCAGGAGCCTAAAACTTGGATGTGGAGAGGCTCTGGGGTAGCCCATCTGTGCATTTCTGAGCAGTGCCCTCTTCAGAGAGCCAGACCATCAGTCTCTGAGTGGATTATTGCACTGACTTGCAGTTGATTTCTCAGGCAAATAAGGACGACAAAATCTATAGCGTACTTTCTTCTTAGCTTTGAGGAACTGATTTTTTTTTTCCGTTTCTAACGACACGCAGAACTACGGACTCAACCACAGGCTTCTATTCTGTGTTTCCCTCTTTATGGAAAAAATAAATATTTAAATGTAAAGCCTGAAGAAACTTACCAAATAAACGTAATCATCTGTGTAACATAAAATATGGGATAAATCAGCTGCTTCTTCAGCCATGCGTATGATTATGGGGAGCGTGGAGTAGTTCTCTGACTTTTCAATTATTATGTTGAATTAAACAAGTGGGAAATATTTCCTGCCGTAATGTAGTCTGTTTATGTTTTCACAGAAATTTAGCATTTCTTTATGTTTGGTTAAAATAATGATTCTTGGAGCGCTCCATATACATTCCCTGTTCGGGAAACACTGGCCTCGTATTTGTGGTGTTTCTAGCGAGCCCAACGGGAGCCTCACATCACTGTTGCCTACCCTGTCTCCTTCACTAAACTAAGAAGGTATCAGTAAGTCATATGATTCCGCTCTTTATTCTTATGAAAATTCGTGGGGAATGTGGCATAGCCCGTTCACGGCAGATTGTAGTTCTGTGTGGACATTTTTTTCAGTAGTAATTTACTGAGAGGTTGAGTTTTATTTTTGTCATATGCAAATGCGTGGATTAAATTTTCAGTTATCCATACAACCAGTGACATAGATAAAGGAAATAAATGTACTGAGAATTTTAGACATTCACATGTTATTAGATATTATGGGCTGAACTGTGTCCCCACCTCCACCCCACCCCACATGGTGAAGCCCTCACTCCTTAGTATCTCAGGCTGTATTTGGGACTAGGGGCTTTAAAGAGGTAATCAGGTTAGAAGAGGCCATGAGGGTGGGTCCTAATCCAGTATGACAGGTGTTCTTACAAGAAGAGATTAGGGCCCAGAGAGACACAGGGAGAAGGTGACACAATGATGAGGGAGAAGAGAGACGTCTCCATGCCACCTAGAGAGGCCTCAGAAGAAACAATCTAGGAGACACCTCCCTCTCAGAGTTCCAGCCTCCATGTTATGAGAAAACACATTTCCTTTGTTCAAGGCTCCCAGTCTGTGGTGCTTCGTGATGGCAGGAGACCAATTCACTAAATCTGACTCTCAAAAACCAGCCACTCAGCTTCTCAACACAAAGCAGAGAATGGAATCTGTCTTCTCAATAACTACCATTTCTTCTAAGCTGTTTGCTAAGAAAATCAGCAACACAAACAATGATTCTACAACCTGCATATTAAATTGTGTGACACAAAACATTTTTAGAATGTTTAACTTATCTGTTCATATTTTGATTAATAGACCCTTGAAATACATTCAGAACTAATTAGAATTTAGAGATGGATACATTTGATATGAATGTCGCTTACCATCGTATTCCTCTAATACTTCTTTACGTTTTCCTAATCTGGCTGATGTCTAATTTATCTTCTGGATTTCAAGTTTGCATTTTTTGTGCAACTTTTGGAGCTCAGAAATGCTTGAGCGAGAATAAGCTGGAGAAACAAGAATCACAATTGGCTCTACGTTTGCAATCGCTATATGCTTGTTTATGGCGTTTTCATTTTTTTTTTTTTTTTTTAGATTTTATTTATTTATTTGACAGAGAGAGACACAGCGAGAGAGGGAACACAAGCAGGGGGAGTGGGAGAAGGAGAAGCAGGCTTCCCACGGAGCAGGGAGCCGGATGCGGGGCTCGATCCCAGGACCCTGGGATCATGACCTGAGCCGAAGGTGGATACTTGACCCACTGAGCCACCCAGGTGCCCTGGTGTTTTAATTTCAAGTAACAGAGATGATGGGGCGCCTGGGTGGCTCAGTGGGTTGAGCTTCTGACTCTCAGTTTTGTCTCAAGTCATGATCTCAGGGTTGTGAGATTGAGCATTGTGTCAGGCTCCGTGCTCATCAGGGAGTCTGCTTGAGATTCTCTCTCTCCCTCTCTCTGCCTCTCCCCTGCTCACGCGCACACACTCTAAATAAATAAATAAATAAAATCTTTTAAAATTTTTTAAAAATAAAGTAACAGAGATGAGGAGAATCTCCACACCTGTTTTTTCCTACATTTCCTAAATATAGACAATTAAAATTAGCCACAGAGGGACATCTGGGTGGCTCAGTCGGTTAAGCATCTGCCTTCAGCTCAGGTCATGATCTCAGGGTCCTGGGATGGAGCCCCGCATCAGGCTCCCTGCTCACTGGGGAGTCTGCTTCTACTTCTCCCTTTGCCTGCTGCCCCCGCTGCGTGTGCTCGCTCTCTCTCAAATAAGTAAATAAAATCTTAAAAAAAAAAAAGATTAGCCACGGAAAGCAAAAAATCACTGGAAAATTAAGGAGGGAAAGGAATAAACTGGAAAATGGCAAAAGTAGCAGGCAGAAAAGGCACTTTGACATATGCACTTCAAAACAAAGGCAATAATGGGCAATAATGCTCAAAGTTGCTTCCTTATTGCAGGTGGGGGGAATGGCAGCCCAGGATCTTTTATTTTTTCATTCTTTTTCAATTTCCTATAACATGTTGGTCATGTAGCTGTTTTTACACATTTGGAAAGATTCTCTAAACAGTTGTTCATTGTCTCAAAAACAACCAGTTTTTTAAATCGTACAGATGTTTTTAGGTAAAAATAAATAAATAAATAAATAAATAGAAACAAAACTGAATTTTAAATAACACATGCTACAAACATTGAAAACAGCCTCACTGACTGTCGGGCTGCAATTCGTTGATCCTTTGTTTGCTTGCTTTGGGGCATGGGAAAGAAAAGTAGTAAGTGATACATGTGCTGTAGACTACTTTCTTTAGGTTTTTAAATTTAATCACATCTGAGTTATACTCTCTCACCTTTAGAGTAATTTATAATCAATAACTACTTAGAATTTTTAAAAATCCTGGGTATTTAGTGTATAATAACTTCCCTGTTCAGAGTCTATTAACCATTTTAACCTGACCTATGGGTAAATGAATTGTTAAAAAAAAAAAAAAAATGTTACTCAGGTTTGTTAATCAGGCCTGTGAGCATGAGCTGTTTTCCCTTTAAAGTGGTTCCAGGAGTTTCTAAAGTAAGAAGGCTGCCACATGCCCTTTCTTTCCCAATAGCTGTCTTTTTTTGGACAAACAATAATTAATTCTGTAGTTTCTTTGATATAATGAAGAGCTTCTGTTAACACAGGCTCTGGCATTGGGAAAGTGGGAAATTCTGATGAAAATAATCAAGTTATAGGTGAATATCTGAAGTGAAATAAAGGATTTTATTTATTTTTAGTTTTCCAGTGAACAAAAAGAAGTTCTATGTATATAACTCTGAAGGGTGACATAGGATGTTTGGAAAGTTCTTTATTTTTCTCTAAAAGTTGTCTGTTAAGTTTTTGAGTGGCAATTTTTCTCTCACCTTGTATTCATTCATTCATTCATTCATTCATTCATTCAATAATTTGTTTTGAACACCTACTATACAGCAGGATGTCTTCTAAGTTCTAACAGTTTACTTAAAATGTACCAGTTCCTGATGGAAACTATTTAAATTGAAGTAAAAAGAATATCTGATCATCAGTCTAAATTTATTAGATTCTCTAAATTGTCCTGATGGGTTCACTGATGTCCTAGCCAATTTGCCTCTGTTTTACTTCTGACACAGCCATGGAATAGCTCCGGTATTGATTATAGATTAATATCTCAGATTACAGGAAGGGACTCTAATTCAGTAAGGATATGGCAAAGTGTCTCAATCAGTGCACTAAGGTGAAGGTTTTGTTGTTTTTTTTTTTTTTTTCAGGATCCCATAAAGACAGGGAATGAAAGAGACGTTTTAGACCCAAATGCATGTGAACTTTTCAGGACTGAACAATAGCAACCAGACAAGAGCATTGGAGCAAGATACATGATAGCACATGTCTCACTTACCACTTTTCTTTCCCATGCCCCAAAGCAAGCAAACAAAGGATCAACGAATTACAACCCAACAGTCAGTGAGGCTATTTCCAAACAGGAAGGTAAGTAATTAGATTAGGAAGAGCTGGACAGAGAAAGTGGGGATGGAAATAGTGATTTGTTCTGTTTTTACAGTAAAGATATTCTTTAATTTCTGATGTTTATTTTTTCTCCTCTATTGCCATTTCTAGTCCTATTCTAGCATGCCAGTGGAACAACCAAGATGGACTCCTCAGTGCCTGCACTTAAATACAGGGTCCTGTTCAAGGTCCAAGGAGGAGGAAAAGAAATCTGAGCAAGCATTTGATTACAACAACTTTGTTTGTTTGTTTGTTTTTGCTTAAATCTCCATTTTACTAAAAGAACGTATTAGGGGTGCCTGGGTGGCTCAGTTGGTTGAGTGACTAGTTCTTGATTTTGGCTCAGGTCATGATCTCAGGGTCCTGAGATTGAGCCCCGAACTCAACAGGGAGTCTACTGGAGATTCTTTCTCCCTCTGCCCCTCCCCCTGCTCTCTCTCTCTCTCAAGTAAATCTTTAAAAAAAAAAGAACACATTTGATTTATTTATACATCATTGTCATATATTATTCTTATCAGTAATTAAAAAGGAAAATACAAGTGAAATAAAATAAATTGATGAAGACATTCTTAAAACATCTTCACATTTGAGGTGGACTTCAAATCACTTTTTTAAAATCACATTTTATTTTATTTTTTATTTTGTTTTACTGTGGTAAGAACTCTAACTTATGGTCTATCCTCTTAACAAATTTTCAAGTGTGTAATACAGTATTGTTGACTATAGATGCAGTGCTGTAAGGCAGAGCTCCACAGTACATTCATCTTGCTTAACTGAAATTTTATGCCTGTTAATTGCTAACTGCTCTTTTGTTCTCCTTCCGCCTCTGCCAACTGCCATTCCCTCTTTGATTCTATGAATTTGACTGTGTTAGATACCTTATATAAGCGGAATCATGCAGTATTTCTCTTTCTATAACTAGTTTTTTCCACTTAGCATAATGTCCTCAAGGTTCATCCATGTTAGCACATCATGCAGAATTTCTTTTTGTAAAGGCTGAATAAAATCCATTGTATGTTGTATTAGAAAAAAACTACCTTCTTTCCATCTGAGTAGGAAAAATCCAGTTCTTTCCTCCTGTCTTTCCTTTCTGTGTGTCTCCTTTACTGCTCACCCAAGATACTTCACTTCTGGTCACCAAATATATAGAGGTTTTTTTTCCCCACACCAGGCAATTCTCTGTGACACCACCAGGGTGTCACAATTTAACTCAATCCTAACACTGTTTCTGTCAAGATAGTGTCAGATCCCATAGGTTAAGGGCGTGATCCCTAGAGACTGCCCTCACCTTCCTTCAGATGTGCAAGTAGCAGATCCCTGGGTTGCACACAGCTTCTGTACGTTTTGGCTACAAATAGGAGGTTCCCATGACCCCCTCTCAGGTTTAATTAATTTGCTAGAGCCACTCACAGAATTCATGGAATTCTCTTACTTACTCTTGCCAGTTTATTAAGGGAGATGACAAAGGATACCATCTGTCTGCCTCCCCCCGGTTGCACGTGCTCTCTCTCTCTCAAATGAATAAATAAATAAATTTTTTTTAAAAAGAAGAATTCACAGGGGTTTTAGGAGCTCTGTGCCAGGAACTCGGTGCAGAGACCAATATATGTATTTTCTATTATCTCACATACGCACAAACTGCATTTTTTTTATCCACTCATCTGTCTAAGGACACTTAGGCTGTTCCCACTTCTTGGCTATTATGAGTAGTGCTGTAATGAACATGGGAGTGCTAAAATCTTTTCAAGATCCTGATTTTAATTTTTTTGGATAAGTACTTTGATGTAGGGTTGCAGGATCATGTTGTAGTTCCTCCTTCTAATTTTTTGAGGAACCTCCATACTATTTACCAAAATGGTTGCACCACTTGCATTCTCACCAACAGTGCACAAGGGTTCCAACTTCTCCACATCCTTGCCAACATTGGTGCCTTCTGTCTTTTTGATAATAGCCATCCTAACTTTGTGAGGTGATATGTCATTGTAATTTTGATTGTTCAAGACATTAAACTGTAAAGCTCTTAAAGAAAACCTAAGGGAAAACATTGATGACATTGGTCTCAGTAATGATTTCATGGATGTGAGACCAAAATACAGGCAACAAAAGCAAAAATAGACAACTGGGACTAGGTAAAATTTAAAAAGCTTCTGCACAGCAAAGGAAACAATCAACATCTTAAAAATTGTATCTAGACTTTTCTTTAATCTTGAAAATATAGTTAATCACTCCTAAGGGAAATGTCCACAGGTATTTTACTAAATCTAAGTGACTGCTTTAGATGATGCGAGGTGATTGTGGAGAAGACAGAATAATCAAAAACAGAAGAACTCAAAGCCTGTTTGGGGAGCCCAAAGCAGTTCAGTTGGGCTCAAGACTAAGTACTACTAGGTATTGCTAGAGGAAGCTGGCCTTTTGAGGGGGTTGCAAGACAGATTGGAGAAGAGTTTACATGTTAAGTCCCTGAGTTTGTTGTCAGTTATGGAAGCACTGAGAGTTTTTATTGGGAGACACTTTTCCATCTATCCATTCATTCCTGATTTGATGACCATTTGCTGAACATTTCTCCAGCAACATGCATTTGAACAAAGGGGAGAGAGTCATAGTTCCTGCTCTCTTGAAACTGAGTCACGAAAAGGAGACAGGAAGGTGAACAAATCGTCAAAGTTTTGTGAGCTAGAGGTCAATAAGGAGACATGAATAGAAGCCCAAAGTTCTGAGATGGGCTCATCTTGACAAGACTAAAGAAGTGCCCCGTGCATCATGTGGGCTGCCTTGTCTCCCCTGCTCCCTCCATGTCCAATGAAAAGTTTAATCTGCACATGGGCCCTGGGACAAACACCCTTGTCCTCAGCTTACAGATGAGGAAACCGCACAGAGAGGCCGGGCATCCTGCCCAAATTCACACAGCCCATCAGCAGTGTAGACAGAACATGACACGAGCATATACACAGTAGACATCAGAGCCTACTGTGTTCGTTATTTCCTTAGATAGTAAATTTCAGGTAAACTACAGAAATTTAATGTTTATATGGAGGCTTTTGATTCTACAGTGAAGTTGGAGAGGTACTGATAAAGCAACTAGACCGTTTTATGGCCATATATCCTAGAGCAGAGGTCAATGCCAATTCTTTGAGGAAGACGTTAAAAAAAAGTTATCAGAATAGGTGCTGAATTTTCCATCCAATATTCCCTCTTTTGTTTCTAGTGTGTTGTTTTGAAAGAATTGAAATTCAAAACTATTGGAAAGAGGAAAATTGCTTTTCACCAAGTATCTTGGTATTTCCTTCTGCAATATCTACAATTCCTGAAGGGCTACACACATTTTCACCAAGTATCTTGGTATTTCCTTCTGCAATATCTACAATTCCTGAAGGGCTACACACATTTTCACCAAGTATCTTGGTATTTCCTTCTGCAATATCTACAATTCCTGAAGGGCTACACACTTCCTCCAGCTCCTTCTGGAGGAAGGAGACCCATGGGTCAGGAAGAGGTCAGAGGACAGTTAAAAAGGCAGACATTTCCACTGTGAGACATGAAATTGGTCCAGAGAATGGGTGCTGAGTCAGAGGGCAAAAATGGGGCCTGATCATCCAGGGAGAATTTGGGGCTTTACAAAGAGAAGCCCCTGAGTTATCCTATTTGTTCCTCATGACACAACACATATGGGAATTTGTCATCTTGCTGTGGCAGATGTGAACTGAGGATTTCTGAAGACAAAGCTCCTTGCCCAGGGAAGTGTGGCTCAGGAAGGAGGATGGCAGTCAGAGGCAGGCTGTGTCCATTGGAAGGACACCCCCCAAGGGAACAGCCTGGTGGCCAGGGCTACCCTGGACATAGACTACGCTAGCGCTGCCACTCCATGCCCAAGAACTTCTGGCCGGAAAAGCACTTGCATTTTTAGATACCACTTAATTCTCTAATTACAAGAGTTGAAACTTTTTTTTATAGGAAGAACCTATGGGTTACCATTACCTAAATCTCATAGTCTACTGTGTCCCAAATCCTGTTGATAGCCTATAACCCTGACCCTGAACTACAGGATTAAAGAGTTTCCAGGATCAACCACACCATAGAATGTGTTTTCTTGTTTGGGCCATAAATTGGACCTAAGTTTAATGTTCAAAGGCCAGTATATGTTTTAACAACTCCATAAATATAAACTCCGCACAATACAGTATCATATTGGCTTCCAGAGAAAGAGTAGCATTCAATCACTTTGGGATATGTTTTTTTTTTTTTTTTAAAAACTGCTCTCTATGGTGGCTGTTTCTATTAGCTTGACCACATTTTCATTCTAGCCAGGATATTTCTCTCAGGAACCAGACAGCTGTATAACTCTTGGTTCAGCAAAATCAAGATCAAAATTGGCTAAACAATATTGCAGGTGTTTATGAGAAGACATTTCTGTATGTGGTTACTCAACTTTCAGTCATGTCTCATGCAGACTTCAGTAATAAAAGTGGGAGATGAAACGGAGCATCTGCTCTGTGGACCTCGGTTAGGAATCACTTACACTGTGAACATCCCTTTGACTGGATTTCAAGGTGTCCTTTTATGTTATGGGAGTCTGAGGTAGGGAAACACTTGAGAATATAGTTTGTCTACACAGCAAGAATCTTTTGAAAGTGCAGTTTCATTAAATAGAATATTATCATGAATGAAATGTTTGCTAAATTGGAGTTTGAATTCCTGCTGAAAACCAGAGACATGTGAAGGGCATCCTTGGTTTTCTCTACTCTGGGGTTATTGGCAGCCGAGACGTGGGAACATCCTGAGATTTGTAAACACTGCAGACATGTTGTCACCAGGAGGGGACAGGAGCTCCTCACTTGCTCCCCCTGGAAGGTGGCCTGTTCCCCAGGGGATCCATGGGGCAGAATGACACCTCTGTAGTGTTTTGCCTTCAAGAGGGACTCTCAGTTATGATAGGTCACTGGACACAGCCTGACTTTCATCATCTTCCCTAACTGCATACACAAAAGGAGTTGCCAATACTTTTTAAAAAGGTAAATACAAATTATGTTTGGGTTAGTTTGAGCCAGGGCTGAGAACAACAGGATATCTGCTGGAGAGGGAGAGGATGCTTCCATCTGTTAGAATAGGATCATGGGAGGACCTCAACTGTCATTGCATCTTCTTTCCTTCTAGAGAGTTCTTTCTTTTATTTTATCCCAGACTTTAAAAGAGCATCTGTTAAGTACCAATGATTCCCCTTGTGTTTAAAACAGTTTTTCTGAAGTCTTTTTTCTTATAGGGCTGAATTACTGTTCTTCCAAAGACCGGAAAACATGTGTACTGGAGAATTTTCTATCTTTAGCATCAATACTTCCCACTTCTTTATAACCTACACTTTCCCAGGGAGACCTGTTCACAGAGCTGCCCTCTTGTCTTAGTAGAGTTTGTTCTTCCTAAAGACATAGATTTGTCATCCCTGTCATGGTGTGGCAGGCCAGATCAGAGACAACCATGATTTAGCACAAAGACACAGGCTGGTTGGGGCCATAGGGGCAGCCAGGAGGGTCTCAGGGGCAAGCAGCAGGGGGCACACAGCTCAGGAGCCAGAGAGAGATGCCTCAGGCAAAGGAGAGAATGTGTCTTCATGTGCACTTTTATTCTGTGTACAGGAAAGTGTTATTTTATGAGACCTTTATTCAGGAAGAAGGCAGGAGACTCCTTAATTTGGGCAAAAGGTAATGTAAATGACATTGAGCACAGTGTTCTTTCTCTTCATCAAGCCATCTATGTTATCAGATCTCCCGCTCCCTCTCCTGCCAATATAAGCCTTCCTTCTGGAATATTCTCCCCTACTTTACCAACTACTAACCTCTCTGAGATCTATCAGTGTCGTCCAAGAGGGGACTATCATATTCATACTCAGAGCTAAGTGACACCTCTCATAAATCATGCAGAGTACACAGTGGTCCCAAGTTAAGATGACTACAGTAAATATAGCACTAAACTCTGTGTGAATTGGAACCTACTTCTTTCAGCAAGACTAACAAAGACACAACACTGGCATATTGTTACACATTAAGTGTCCAAACATAGCAATCTGGGACATCGTATGTGACAAGCAGCAGGGAAAAACAACGGTTGATATGATGTGATCTGACAAGTTTTCAGCACGAGACATGTTACCAGCGTCACTTCTCTGCTGGGAAATGTGCCTACCCTGCCCTTTGCAGACCAAATCAAGGTATTGCGTTAGGAGCAGGTGACCTCTTACCCTCAAAGCTCTCCGGCCATTGCAGGCACCGTGGCTTCTAAGACTTCCTGTGTGAAGTAGAAAACAGTATGTCCTGCCTCACAGGTCACTTTGCAGTGAAGCCCTATAACAAGTGCAGATGGTTTTAAGGTCTGGATGCAGCATCTTGGGTGGCTGCACAGCCCGGGAAAGCTTCACTCTGTGGAATCAAATTTACTTTCGAGAACTTTCTCCCAGTGGCCAAAGCCCTTTCCTCCCCTCATGCCCACTGACCTTCACTCTCAACTGCGCATTTCTCCACCCCCGCCCCAGTTCATCCTTTCTCTCAAAAAAGTAAGAAGAAACAAAAGAAGCAAAAACACACAACAAAACATCTCATTGCCACTCACTTCCGGCGTGTACGTGGCTGAGAAGGTTGCCCACCTGAGGTTCTGCTTTATGGAGAGCTCCTTCACAGCCACTCTGACAGATAGATACATGAGATAAAGCCAGCTGTTCTAGGGGCGCCTGGGTGGCTCAGTTGGTTAAGCGACTGCCTTCGGCTCAGGTCATGATCCTGGAGTCCCGGGATCGAGTCCCGCATCGGGCTCCCTGCTCGGCAGGGAGCCTGCTTCTCCCTCTGACCCTCCTCCCTCTCATGCTCTCTGTCTCTCATTCTCTCTGTCTCAAATAAATAAATAAAATTAAAAAAAAAAAAGCCAGCTGTTCTAGCCTGCTCTGCAGAATGAGTTAAAATAACAAGCATCCGGATGATGGGTATTAAGAAGGGCACATGATGTGATGAGCGCTGGGTGTGATACACGACTAATGAATCATTGAACACTACGTCGAAAACTAATGATGTACTCTGTGTGGCTAACTGAACATAATAAAAATTAAATAAAAAATAAATAGATAAAAAAATAAAATAACAAATATCAATGTATTTAACATTTTTGTGTTTCAAAGCCTTGGAGGCAAGTCTTTTGAACTCCTGGAAAAAGATAGGAGATACTAAGTTCCTAGATGAGGCAAGGAAGAAGAGGTGCTACACTTTGCCTTAGAAAGGATTGTAACCCTTTCTTGTAAATTTTGGTGGGAAGACTGAAATCATGTGCATTTATCTAGATGAGAGGGTAAAATACGCCTGCCCCCCCACCCCATGACTCACATTCTTTGGGTTGATCAGTGAATGGAGTGAGATAAAACCAAGTTTTAACTTTAGATTCAAATCTGAAATTAGCTGAGTTTTTCCTAAGTTGGCTTTAGTGTTGATCTTTCTGACAGTCCTATAATAATTTATTTCAGAAAGAGCTTTACTCACTAAGGATTTTCATGCATTACATGTAAGAAAAATAAAATAAATACCTATCATTTTGATCAAAAACAAATATATAAAGCTTTCTAAACAAAGCTTATATTTTGTAGTACAAAAAGCATGTATCTTCAGTATCTAACTACTGAATTTAAAAAGAATAATGGCTCATGTAATTTAAAAATTCCCCCTATGAGAATGCAGCTGTGTCTCTGTAGGTATAAAGGCTCCTTCTACTTTCTGTAAATTTTATAAAAGTATTACAAGTCAGCTTCCTTTGTCCAGATTTCAGACATTTCACAATATTTTTGACAAAATTCTTTTCACAGATAAGGAGAAAAGAAAACAGGCATTGGAGAAATGATCACAGAAACTTTTGACAGTGAGAACTAAAGAAAAATATTGAGCTGTATGTTTTTGCAAATTTTCAAGGTTTTTCAAAAATGATAGCACCTCTGCTCATACAGGCCATAGATATTTCACCTGCTACTGTTCAGAAGGTAAACATTATATACAATTGTACAGCTATGTTTCTTCTTTACTCTTCATCTGGGGCTGGAGATCCATTAGGAAGGTGGTATTCAAACAATTTAATGCATCCTGCATTTTAAAAATCAGTTGTCTGATCCACTTTTGTAATGGCAATCAATGGCTCTTCAAAATCTGCTCCTCCATATAAGTAACAAGAGCAATAATTGCTGAAACCAACACTTTCAAATCCCTGGACATTAAGCAAACTCTTTAAAAAATTCAAGGAGCATTTATTCAGGAAAATAGCTGAATATCAGTAACAGCAGTGATATTCATAATGATTTAGCTTGCTGCATCCCTACCACCCTCTTCTTAGCTTCATGAAACTTCATGACAGCCTTGAAAACCAACAGCCTGGCAAACATGGTAGCAATGAAAAACAGCCTTCTGGAAGCCACTCAAAAGGGCAGATCAGGCTGGGAGTTCTCCTAAACCCTATCCCATAGAACTGTTATTATTTGATCTGTCATTTCCCTGGATCCCCCCATCTCATTGACCTACTCCTGACCAAGAGTTCCATCAGTAAGAACAGCATTTTCCCTGGGATTTTTTTTTTTTTTTTACAACAATCAGTGATAGTTGTTAAACATTGCAGGTGCCTGAGATGATCCAGTTGGAGCAAACAAGAAAATGACCAAAAATTTAAAAGGAAAAATTGTGGAATGAGATGCCCATGGGGACTTTGAAAAGGTCTCACGTATTACTGGGGAACCAAAAGTCCATGTACATGGAAGCAGCTGTCTGCATGCATATGAAAGAACCAGAAGGCCCCGATCTCCTCCCTGTGGCTGCCCTGGGGCTCTGCACAAGCCGGAATTAAGGGCAAGACAAAGCTGTAAATTGTCTTCAGGAGGAGTTAAATCAGCTTCCCCCACCACGTGCACAGAGCTTTTCAGAAAAGGTTGGGAGAGTCACTGGTTCAAGGCATATAAGGAAATTTCTGTTGGATAATTCTCCACCCCCGCCCCAGTTCATCCTTTCTCTCAAAAAAGTAAGAAGAAACAAAAGAAGCAAAAACACACAACAAAACATCTCATTGCCACTCACTTCCGGCGTGTACGTGGCTGAGAAGGTTGCCCACCTGAGGTTCTGCTTTATGGAGAGCTCCTTCACAGCCACTCTGACAGATAGATACATGAGATAAAGCCAGCTGTTCTAGCCTGCTCTGCAGAATGAGTTAAAATAACAAGCATCCGGATGATGGGTATTAAGAAGGTCATATGAAGACAGAGGCAGGAGTGGTGCAGACACAAGCCAATGAATGCCGACAGCCACCAGAGCCTTGAGCAAACCGTCTACATACACACATGCAGAACATACATATAGTCACCATGTGACAGAGCAATGCCACTCTTAGTTACATATGCAAGATAAGCCTTGCATGAAAGCCATGAAAGCCTAGCTCCACACAGGTGCACAAATGTTCATAGCAGCAGTACTCATCATAGCCTAAAACGGGAACAACCCAAATGCCCCCCAATTGATAAATGGATAAACAAAAGGTGGATTATACACACAATTAAATATTCAGCCATAAAAAGCGTGATATACACATGCTATGACATGGATGAACCTTTAAAACATTATGCTACATGAAAGAAGCTAGATCTAACAAGTTACATACTGTATGGTTCCAGTTATATGGAATGTCCAGAAAACACTAACCTATAAAGATAGAAGTGGGTTAGTGTTTGGAGGTGCTGGGGGAGAGACAAATGGGGTTTCTTTAAGGGCAGATAAAAATGTTTAAGAAATATTGAATCATCAGACTTTATTGAAATGGTGTGAAATTGGGTTTTCCTGCCCCAGAGCTTAGTGTTGGGGTGTGTCAACAGACGCTGGGATGGGTTGGAGAGGGCTTGGATGCTGTGACATGTTACCAGCCACCAACATCTGTTGAAGTCCTACTTAAGCAAAAAAATAAAACAAAAACAAGAATAAAACTCATACTTACGAACTGTATTTTTAAAACTCCTAAATGAACACAAATAAAACTCTATTGTAGTCTCTAAATAATGTCATAGAGTATTGAAGTGTGTGTGGATGTGTGTGTGTGTGGTGTGTGTGTGTGTGAGAGAGAGAGAGAGAGAGGTATCTGTGGGAGGGGGCATTTTCCCCTGAAGCCTCTCTCAGGGTTTGAGACTGGGAACCCCCAAGCTGCCGTTGACATTGGAAAGCTTTCTCGAGTTCTCCTTCATGATTTTTTCTTGCCGGACAAGGAGAAAGAGAGAGCTCAGCAGCCGAAGAAGACAGAGCAGAGGGTGGAGGACACACTTAGAATGGGGAGGAGGATGATGGATGCCTGGCCTTGGGGCAGTTAGAGAAGGACATGTCCCTTCTCCAGCTTCCCACCCGCACACGGCCCCAGGTAGCTATTGCCAGAGCCAGAACACTTTCCATTACCGAATCAAGGTTGTGTGGGCACCTTCCAAGACCAGGGGGTGGCCTCAGGCGTCCCTCTTGGGACAGCAGGGAAGCCCCCTGGGATGGTCCTTCGGAGGTGTGCAGGTACAGGATGGGCCCCGGCGGAGGGTCCCTGAGCGGCTGCTGCCCCTGGGCTGGACGGGCCCCACCTGGGAGCCGCTGGCGTAGAGCCCATGCCCACAGCCCTGCACCAGGCCCTCCAGCCCTGCGGGGCCCAGTCCCCAGAGCACCAGGCCAGGAGGGAGCCTCCTGGCCCATGGACACCCTCCCCAGAGCTGCTTGCTTCGTAGGGAGAAGGGGCGCATCAGGGACCTGAGTCACAGGTCACCTGCACTTCATCTGAAGCCAGGGAGACTAAAGGGCTGCATGCGGGGAACTGCTGATTCTACTGGGCCTGGGTCCCTCCTTTGAAGCGACCTGAACCTGCCCCCTCTCCTTGGCTGCCACATCTCACCCCCGCCCCGTCTCAGTGCTCCCCACTCCAATAGGACCTCTGACCACTCCCCTCATCCACCTGTGTCCCCAAGTCCCTGACCAGGACCTCTGTTCCTCCCCACGACCCCTCCACTAAGGGTTTGCTCCCAGACAGTTCCTCCTCTCGGGGGCTGACCTGGATGGAGACTTCGGGGCAGGTGTACCAAGAAGGAGGAGGCGCTTTGACCCACAGACCCCAGGTCCTGGGCTCTCAAGTGCCAGACAATTTCGTGGGGCGGCAGTGGCCTGTGTACAACTCCCAGAGGCCTTTTCTGGGTCCTGGGGCTCCTGAGAAATTCTGCGCACATAGAGCCTACGAAGCTCTTACAACATCGGCCATTAAACTCCAAAATAAATAAACAAAACAGACAAACAGAAAAGATCTCTCTCTCTCTCACCTTCTTAACTCCTTTTACACTGATTTCAATTCTGTCCGTGTCTAGTTGTCCAATGTAAAATGACAAAGTCCTTTATTCAGTGGGAGGAAGACACAATTTTTTTTTTTTAAGGATTTTATTTATTTATTTGTGAGAGAGAGAATGAGAGACAGAGAGCATGAGAGGGAGGAGGGTCAGAGGGAGAAGCAGACTCCCCGCCGAGCAGGGAGCCCGATGCGGGACTCGATCCCGGGACTCCAGGATCATGACCTGAGCTGAAGGCAGTCGCTTAACCGACTGAGCCACCCAGGTGCCCAAGGAAGACACAATTTTGATCCAAGATGGTTAGCTCTGAATCGGCTTTGTGTGTGTGTGTGTGTGTGTGTGTTGCTCATCGTAGCCGAGAACATTTCTTTATGCTTTCTTCCTGATTGTTACCAATACTTCCATTTTCTACAATATTAATTAACCAACAGAACCTCCTGAGGCGTCTCCTCTTCAGTTATTGGGTGGAAGCTTCGTTACTAAGAGACCTACTACCTCCCGACTCTCCAGGCCTCATTATATGGGTTCACAGCTCTCCAGGAAGATTTAGAACATAATTACACCCCCTTTATTTAAAACATATGATGCCACTAAAAGATACCTAAATGTTTACCACACATAAGCCACGAGGTGACTCAAGTATTCTCTAGATTAATTTTATGATAAACACAGATATTTTCTTTCTTTTTTTTTTTTTTTAAGATTTTATTTATTTATTCGTGAGAGACAGAGAGAGAGACAGAGGCAGAGGGAGAAGCAGGCTCCCCGCGGAGCAGGGAGCCCGATGTGGGATTCGATCCCAGGACCCTGGGATCATGACCTGAGCCGAAGGCAGACGCTTAACCGACTGAGCCACCCAGGCGTCCCAACACAGATATTTTCTTAGCTGATTTTCTAACCAGAGAAATGTAGGAGACTTGAGAATGGTTGCTGAAACTCAATGTCTAATTCATGAAATGTAAAAAGAAAAAGAAAAGGCCCCAGTAATTAAATCCCCTATGAATCCCATGAAGGGAGGTGGTAAACGCTATCCACAGCCTTATCGGCATCCCAGCCGCCCATCTGTCACTCCACCGCGACACTGCCACCGTATCGCTCGCTAACTGAAGAAAATCGACACTCTGAATACCTGTTGCTCATTAGCGGCTGGGAGCTGTCAGTCACTGCTTTCAAATTGTTTGGGTTTCTTCCAACCTTGTGAGAGTCCATGATTAGCTCAGTTTTCGTGTTTGTGAGTGTCTCTATTTAAATTTTGTCTTTGGTATTTGAAATGTGATTTCCTAAGACAGAAAACAGGGCAACCCGCCCATGCATAACTTACAACAGCAGACTAGTTTAGTGCAGTAGCTGGATGGATGGGCTCCACGGGGTGCTGACTGGCTTCAAAATATGGCTCTGGACGTCCCAGCTGTGCAACCTGGGGAAAGTTACTTCATGTCTCTGTGACTGGCGGCTAATTTCATGCCTCACCTTGGTGAGGCTATGATGCCGAGTTGTTTGGTTACGCATCAGTCTGGATATTGTTGTGAAGGTAATTTTTGGATGTGATTGACATTTAAATCACTAGACTGAATAGTGCAGATGACCCTCCCTAATGTGGGTGGGCCTCATCCGATCAGTTGAAGTCCTTAATAGCAAAGGCTGAGGTTTCCTGAGGAAGACAGGTTTCTACCTCAAGACTGCAACATAGAAACCTTAACTGAGTTTTCCCCTTGCTGCCCTGCATCCTGCCCGCCTGCCCTACAGATTTCAGACTTGTTAGCCCCACAATCTCTGGGGCAATTCCTTAAATTCTCTCCTCTTCTTCCCTTCCTCTTCTCCTCTCTTTCCTCCCCTTCCTCCTCCTCCTCCACTTCTTCCTCCCCTCCTCCTTCTTCTCCTCCTCCTACTTCTTCTTTTTAATTTCCTTCTCCTTCTTCTTCTCCTTCTTCTTCCCCTCTCCCTCCCCCCTCTTCTCCTCCTCCTCCTTATTCTTCATCCCCACCCCTTCCCCCCTCCTCCCTCTTCTCCTTCTTCTTCCTCTCTCTCTCTCCAGTTGCCCTGGAGAACCTTGACTAATATACTCCCTGTACCTCACTTTTCTCCACCATTATACAGAAGTAATCACAGCTACTTATCTCTAAGTGTTATGAAAAGAAAAATCACTTGGAATAATGCTTAGGATATAGTTAAGGCTAAAAAACAAAGCTACTTAATAACCTCTGTGTGTTAGTTTCTGTGGTTGCCCTGCAATAAATAACCACAAATGAGGTGGCTTAAGACAACAGATATTTATTCTCTCCCTGTTTTGGAGACTAGAAGTCCAAAATCAAGTTGTTGGCATGGCCCCACTCCCTGCAGAAGCTCTAGGGGAGATGGCTTCCTCATGTCTTCCAGCATCTGGGGACTCCAGGGACTCCTGTGGCTCCTGGCAACCTTGTTCCAACCCTGTCCCAACCTCCACAGGCCTTTGTCCTCTGTGTTCTCTGTGTTACAAGGACACTTGGGATTGGATTTAGGGCCTGCCTGGATAATCCAAGATGACCTCATCTCAAAACCCTTAACTTAATTATATCTGCAAAGGCCCTTTTAACCAATAAGTTTGTATTTACAGGCACCAGGTTGGGTATTAGGGCACAGACCTTTCTTTTTAGGGGGCCACAATCATTCAACTGACTCACCTTGCAACTCAGTTCCTTTCTTATTTGTTTTTATTTTTTAGAGAAGTTCAGTTTTCAGGGGTAAGATTTTTTTCATCACAACAACATAGCTCTAAGTTCAGGTTTTATCCACATATATTTTTTGTTGTTGTTCACATTTCTATAATTTTCCCAGATTCGGGAATAATCTGTTTTTTTGGGTAGACATCTACAGACTTGTCACTCATATGTTTGTTAAGGCAAGGACACAGTTTCCTTATTTAGAAATTCATCCTCTTGACTCCCGTTCTATCCTTAGAATGAATGGTTTTGAGACTGATGATAATCTTTCATCTCTCTTTCCAAACTAGTTAAATTTTTGGCTGGCAAAGGCATACAAAAGAGTTGAAAGACAAATACAGTATAAGTCATATGTGGAATTTAAGAAACAAAACAGATGAACATAGGGGAAGGGAAGGAAAAATAAAATAGGAGGAAAACAAAGAGGGAGACAAACCATAAGAGACGCCGAACTCTAGGGAACAAACTGAGGGTTGCTGGAGGGGAGGTGGGAAGGGGGATGGGGTAACTGGGTGATGGGCATTAAGGAGGGCACGTGATGTGATGAGCACTGGGTATGATATAAGACTGATGAATCACTAAATTCTACCTCTGAAACTAATAATACACTATATGTTAATGAAGTTGAATTTAAATAAAAAATTTTTTAAAAGAGTTGAAATAATTTGCTTCTATTTTTAATTAAGGAATAAACTGGGAAGACAATACCAAGATTTTCAGCGGCTATGCTTAAGGACACCTGGATACTGACTCTGCTTTCTCCACCAAATGAGGATATTATTTTGTAGTTCCAGGAGACCCCAACACTTACAAACCTCTTAAAGGAAGTGCATGGGAGCTTAGGGGTTCCCTGGTGGGGACGGAAGCCCTGAATAAAAGCACCTATCCTGAAGCAACAGTGGGACTTCCCAGATGTCGTCAAACCCTCCCTGCTCCCACCATGTCACTGCCGAGTCCAACCCCGTCAGGAACCCCAGGGCCAAGGAAAGCTGCCCTGAAATGGGGGGTCTGCTCCTCCTCTGCGTGGTCACCTCACTTCTGACAGCATTCCGTATTCTTTGCTAAGTAAGTTGCAAACAGAACATTCACTGTGAATATGGGTGGGAACCTCTCCCACCCACTGCAGCCCCCTCACCTACAACCCTGTCATTACCTCCCAGAAACAACGTAATGATATGCTGTCCTCATTTTAAAAATTGTCTTTGTTAATGCATAAAAACAAACATGGGAACTAAGGATGCCGATATTCAAGATCTACTGAAACAAGAATGACCATCATCCTATGTTGCAAAACCATGACATGGCAGGGGTTAAGGATTTAATTCAGACTACGGTGGTAGAAGGACTATTATCCCCATTCCTCTCCCACTGCCTGCAGTTAAGTTGGGTTTTCTTGATCACAGGACTGATGAACGCAGAAAAATAGAAATATAGAGTCTTCAGCCCGTAGGTAGGACAGGAAGACAGAGTGAGAGAAGATGAGAAATGGGGTTGAGAAGTTGAAGGGCTCCCAAGTGAAAAGAACCAGCTGAGGAAGCAGAAACCAAGTAGATAGGGCTGAGATACCAGTAAGATGAAGGAAATAGTTGACACGTGTCGCCAGAAATTAAAAACCAAAATGCACTTTTAGTTCTCACAATAACCTGACACAACACAAATGAAGGAACATGCACAAGGGAAAAAATCATTTTAAATGCTCTGTTTAAATGCTTTGTAATAACAAAGATATTAGGGGAACAGGCCAATGTCATTCCCATGACCCTTCAGAGAAGAATACAAAGCTGTTCGTGCAAGACCAGGATCAAAGGATGACATGATATAGACATCTCACAATTCAACTAACGTTCATTTTGTTTGTTTTAGTGTAATTGTCTTGTGCAGGCAGATGTAAGCAAGCAGGTATTGCTTTCATAAAGACACTTCACACAAATACAAGGCCAGAACAAACTCTTAGGTATTTCATTATTTTAATATATATTTGGACAAAAATAAAGAATGTTTTCTGCAGGACATGGTCGGAATGGTAGTTCACATTAAAATTGTGAAAATTAAAATGAATTCAAGCTGTCTCTTAAAAAATGGTGGACATAGCCATGTAAGTCACAGCTGTATTAAAGCATGACATTTATTTCAAGACACTTGAGTGGTATTAGTAATAATATGGTCATATGTTCCAAAATTTGCTGTTTTATATCAAATTCCACTAGCTATTTTGAGGCTACATGGGAGCACAAATATAACTTTTCTCAAAGAAACTGAGGACACAATTTTCTATCGAATATAACATTTTGTGGAATTCCTGTTGATATTTTCAAAAGATGAATGTGATTAACAGGGCAAATTCAAGATCTCTCTGTTACTGTGTTTCGATCTGAGATTAAATAGTAATGAAATTCAAACAAGAAATTTCTATATAAGGATCAAAGTAGGAAAAATAGAATATTTTGAAACTTGGGCTTACTGTTTAAAATATTGAGCACTAAGTATTTAATATTTTAAAAAATAATTTTGTTAAGGGTGCCTGGGTGGCTCAGTTGGTTAAGCGACTGCCTTCGGCTCAGGTCATGATCCTGGAGTCCTGGGATCGAGTCCCACATCAGGCTCCCTGCTCAGCAGGGAGTCTGCTTCTCCCCCTGACCCTCCCCACTCTCATGCTCTCTCTACCTCATTCTCTCTCTCAAATAAATAAATAAAATCTTTTAAAAAAATAAATAAATAAATAAAAATAATTTTGTTAAATATTTTAAATGAGGAAGTCTAAATTCTCTAATGTTAGGGTAATTTGCTTTAACATAATCCTTATTTGATAGTTATTGTGAATGTAATTTGGTACAAAGATGTTTAAAATGTACTTTAAACACATTTTGACAATCTTTTGTAAGGTTAGAATTTTGCATACTCTATGGCCCAGTAATTACATCCATATATAAACTTCAGCTCACCTTACCAGGAGTTAAGAATATTCAAGACGTTGTTCATAAGAGCAAACAATCCAGAAGGCAGTGGGAAAATGGACTCCCAGCATGGAATATTAAGCAGTCCCAAAAAAGAATTTATTACAGCTACAAACAATAGTGTTAATTAAATTTTGTAACAAGACCAAGTAAAGAAAAAAGCAAGTATAGGAAGATTATCTATAGTATGTTAGCCTTGTAATGTTATGACACTAAATGATCACAAAACTAAGTGATATTCTTTTAGGCAGATGCATACATGTGGCCAGACAATAGAGTTTTTGGAGTTCATG
The DNA here is from genome assembly GCF_029215605.1 of Mirounga angustirostris. Taxonomy (NCBI): domain Eukaryota; kingdom Metazoa; phylum Chordata; class Mammalia; order Carnivora; family Phocidae; genus Mirounga; species Mirounga angustirostris. Next base: position 147,555,950 of record NW_026991715.1, on the reverse strand, counting down.
CTTGGAATAGGTAAAGCATCTCCGGTGCCCAAAATGTATCCCCTCAGTCCAGGGTTGGTTGTAGCCAGATCTGTGGGAGCTCAGCCCCCTGTCCTCTTGCAGGAGGACAATGAAAGAGGGTTTCCATATGCTTCTCAGTAGTTCCTAGTGTCATCAAGTCCCTGTGGCTTGCAGCTCTGAGCTTGATAATCCACCCACTAAGATTCAACTTGGTGGGGTGGGGGGAGTCAGCACGGATTAGGAGTGGAAGGGACAGCATTGTCTTATTAAAGGAATAGCCATTTAGATATTATAAGAAGAAGAAAATAATTCTGCAAACAATAACTACCAAAAAAGATTACACAATATCTAAAAGGAATCCCAGCAAGGAATGTCAAGAGCTTTTTTTAAAAAAAAAACGAAACATGAAACTATGTAAAAGTTGTCTGTTCCCTGATCACACGGCGGGCGAGGTGGGTAGTCTTCCCATTTGCGCAGACTCAAGAGTGAGAGAGAGCAATCTTCTGCTCATTACAACATCATATCAACCAATCTTGATAAAAATTTTCCCTGGAGCACTTCTTTTTCTTGATAATTTAATTATAAATTCATCTGGAAAAAAATCCGCAAGCATAATCCAAGACATGTAGAACAGTAAAGGAACTTCCCTTACCAAGGAGGAAGAAAGACACATTATAAATCCAGAGTAATTAGAACAGTATAGTATTGATATAGAAATATTGAGTCATTGAGACACGACAGATAATATTAAGAGATCATATATATATGAAACAAATTTATCATAAAGGTGGCATTTCAAATCAGTGATGAATATAGGGAATCACAAAAATAAATTTCAGAAATATCTGAATGATAAACACAAAACAAAGTTGTAAATGCAATATAGGGAAATTTTAAAAAATTATATTTCTTAACATTGGGATTGGAAAGAACCTTGCCACCAAATCACAAAATGAGAGTTTTTCCCTTTATGGCAAAAACCATAACAGAAATCATGGTAAATATGACATCATAAAAATATGCTTGAATGTGACAAAGTCAATGTAACATTAAAATATATACTAAACACTTAGGAAGCATTTGCTGAGTGTATAACAATAAAGGATTAATATTTAGATTACATTTAAAAAGCTATAAATATTTGGAAAACATAAAAATCCAATAGACCAGGGCACCAAGGGTAGAGACAGGGAATTCAGAGGAAAGGAAACCCCAGGATGTATGAAAATCACAGTAGGATATAATTTTTCTCCCACAAGATTTTCGATATTGGAAAATAGAAGAATGCACCATCTAATTTTGTGGACAAGGTAGGGCACATTAATGTCTTTTTACTGGTGATGGATCGTTCCAGTCTTCAAAGGACAACTTGTCGGTATTTACTGACATGATCAGTGTACTTCACTCTTGACACATCGTTACTTCTCAGCATCAAATCTTAAAGCATACTCACATAGGGAAAAGCAATATAGTCACAAAACTTTTCTTCTGTACCTTTTTACTTATTAAAACGTGGGGTGAGGGTACACTCCACTTTCTAGGGGGAACTAGTCAGAGAACACTCTGACTTTCATCTCCTGGAGAATGGTTACTCTACCCTGCTTCCACTTGGGTCAGCTCCTCTCCGGTGCCACACTCCTCAAAGGTAATCCTGCTAAAGTGTGGTTTCTGTTATTGAACTTTTCCGGTTTTTCATTTGGAAATTATACATACATATGCATATATACAAATTTATGTATGTACACATAAGTATACACATGTAAACATTTATATAGACAAATGGTCATATATAATAATTTTGCTTTGTACATATTTCTCTAAACACATGCCATTTTGCTAACTGTATTTTTTTAAAGATTTATTTATTTATTTGAGAGAGAGAGAGCATGGCGGGGGAGGAACAAACGGAGAGGGAGAAGCAGACTCCCCACTGAGCAGGGAGCCCAATGCGGGGCTCAATCCCAGGACCCCGAGATCATAACCTGAGCCGAAGGCAGACGCTTAACCCACTGAGCCACCCAGGTGTCCCTGCTAACTGTATTGTTTTATTATTTGTATTTTTTAGTTATTAATAGGTTGTGGAGATAGTCCCGTAATAACCCATACCGTTTTTTCTTAGTTGTATTAATCTTGGTTTAAAAACAACTAATTGACCGTAAGGAGACGAATTGACTACAGGAGAGCGATGTTGGGTGTATAAATGTATGAGTGTACGTCTGTTTGTATACATGGGGGCACGCCCATATGTGTGCTTGTGTCTGCGTGGACTGTTTTTTAATTGATAAGCCGAACTTGAATTCCCAAGATAAACCATAATTGGTCATGTGCATTTTACTTTTTTTCGTTTTAACTTGCTAACTTCGTTTGTTAATATTTTATTTAGAATTTTTGTAATCACATTCAAGAAAGAGAGTGACCTGTGGTTTTCTTTTCTAATGCTGTTCTTCTTACTATTAACAGCAATATTTTAAAAGCTGCCTTTTTGTATTTTCTTCATGATATAACAGAGGCTTATGTTGATTTACTATTCAGATATGTTTATTTGCTCATGTTGCTTATTTGTGGCATAGTATTGTTATTATATTTTGTCATTAGACTTTACCAATATTAATATTAATACTAACACTGATATTGGCCCTGGAATTCTTATTTTGTGGAGTTAAGGTTATTTATTCAGCTTTAACCCTGAGCACAAAGTCTTGGCTCTTGTGAGTTCATTCATTCTCTGTGGCTTTCATGAGCTCTGTGTTAATGTCACGGTCAAAACATCACCCACTGCTTTGAACAGTGGGGGTAAAGGTGGAAAATAATTAGTATCTATTTTAGGCCTTGAGGTCTTTCTGTGACAATAGGAAGAGGAGAGGACAAAAACAAAGTAATGAGGGAAGGACTTTGCCCAGCAGGACTCTGGCTTAATTAATTTACCCCAGGTTAACCTGAAAGAGTGGAAATGGACTTGATACTTACCCTCACAGGCATGTGTGTTTAACTGCTAAGCTTCCCGTTAGAAATTTTGCTTTATGCCTTTAAATAACAAATACAGTTATTTTACTGAAGATTTTCTATAAACTTGAAACCAATATCATTGAGAACACAATCATTTACTTATTTTAATCATCATTCTCTTATTTAACCAAGCAATAAACATTGATAATCAAGGCATAACATATGAAATAAAATGGAAGGGAGATACTTTTAAATAGACACCCCTTCCAGCATTGATAATGTCACTTTTTTCCCCATGCTTTGACAAGATGCTTATATAAGGTGATTTTCAATTATGCTTATTTTTTGTTTTTGTTTATTTTTTTTAATTTTTAAAAAAGATTATTTGAGAGAGAAAGAGAGAGAGAGCAGTGGGGAGGGGCAGAGGGAAAGGGAGAGAGAGAATCTGAAGCAGGCTCCATGCCCAGCATGTAACTGGGCACGGGGCTTGATCTCATGACCCTGAGATCATGACCTGAGCTGAAACCAAGAGTCGGATGCTTAACTGACTGGGCCGCCCAGGCGCCCCTCGATTATGCTTATTTCTTAATTAGTATATTTGGGATTCTTTCAATTAGCACCATGAAGAAAGAGTCAGACTTAAAGTGCTGCATGTTTCCAATATCCCTGAGTGATCAGGAGAAATATGAATAGCGCTTTACAAATTCCAAGGAGGAGAGAAAATAATTTAAACAACATATGAGCACTGCAGAGAGATTTGTCATCGTTTGTAGATTTTTCTAAGAAACAACCCTCTAAATAGAGTACAACACAACACAGTATCAAAGTGAAAAGATAAAGTAGTTGATCATGGTGTCTCAATGGCAGAAGCTCCAGGAAATCAAAGGACTCCAGGTCTCTTTCCATCTCAATTCCTGACCTGGGCAACGTCACTGCAGCACCTTCTTGCACGCAGATCTCTTGATTGAAAATATGTGCACGTCACACACTTAATGTAACATACGGTTGGTGATGGACAACCCTGCTGGTGGGAAGGAGCAGGGAAGCAAGAGACAAGAGGCCCAGGTAGTCCCAGGCTCCCTTTTCCCACCGTGCCCCTTTGGGCAGCCCTGTGACTTTTCTAGTATTGTTCTCTCAACTGTAAAGTAGGAATTATTAGTCTCACTTTATAGGATTTTTAGTCAAAATGACCTTTTCTTGGAGAAGTTTGCACACTATGATAATATTAATTTTAAGTAGATCATATCAAATATTCCTAAATTGACATCTCACAGGGCTGCAATTGATGCTCTGGGGCGGTGCTTTGCAATCATGGCTCGTGAAGAATGGAGATTGGATCTTTTTTTTTTTTTTAAGATTTTACTTATTTGACAGAGAGAGACACAGTGAGAGAGGGAACACAAGCAGGGGGAGTGGGAGAGGGAGAGGCAGGCTTCCCGCTGAGCAGGGAGCCCGATGTGGGGCTCGATCCCAGGACCCTGGGATCATGACCGGAGCCAAAGGCAGACGCTTAACGACTGAGCCACCCAGGTGCCCCTGGAGATTGGATCTTAACCTGTGCATAAATCTAAGGATCCACAAATGTCCCTGGTGATGAAATTTGCAAGTTTTGGATTTGAGAGCAAACAGCTAAGAAAGAATTCGTGAGACATTTTTGGTGCAAAAAGGTGCCTTTATTATTCTAGCAAAGGGGCAGGAGCATGGGTAGAAAGAGCGGCACTAGGACTGTGAGGAGTGACTGACTCGAGACTTTTAGTTAGTGGGGCTTAGAAATAGCATAAGTGTCTAAGGAATTTGGAAGCAAGGCTTCCAGGACCTTGAGGGGCTAGCTGCTGCTAAGATAAGGTTACTTTTAGTCTTTACTAAAACACAACCATTAAGGCATTAAGGCATCCATGAGTTTCTTGAGGAAGGTCATGCTCTGAAAGTCTCAGGGATCCATCAGTGGGCTGCAAGCTGTAAGGAGATTGACTTTAAGCTACATTTCTCTTGCCTTTGTTTCCCCCATCACCTGGGGACTCCTGTGGGTGGGGGTATGTTGGAGGAAGGGGAGTGTACTGAACCTAAACCAGAAAAAAGATGCCTCTCCTCTCCTTCAACTACTGAAATGATTGTAGATTCACGCACTGTCTTAGTTCGGGCTGCTGTAACGAAATATCACGGACTGGGTGACTTAAACAATAAACAATGATTTCTCACAGTTGTGGACTCTGAGGTCCGATGCCAAGGTGCAGGCAGATCTGGTATCTGGTGAAAGATCTCTTCCTGGTTTGCAGATGGCCAACTTCTCACGATGACCTCCCATGACAGACAGAGAGAGAGAGAGTGCATGTGTGATTGATCTTGGCTTATGATGGATAAATTTGGCCTATCTTCTTTATTTTCTTCTCAACTCCTGGATAGTGATAACCACTATCTAACTCTTTTGACAGCTGAGTCCCAGCTTTTGTAAAGACTACTGTATGCATAGCATCACTTTTGGGCCAGAATGTGGCCATCTGTCATCCCAAATGCCCTGAAGTGACATCTGAGCTTCTGATAACCTGCTCAGGATCCCTGCCCCTGCAGAGAAGCACCTGTTTCCACCCCACACTCAATGCCCAAAGCTCAATGCCCACTGGGCTGACCCAGGAATGATTTTTGTGTCAACTTCTCCAGCCCTCCCAGGACCACGCTGGGAGCTGTCTTCGGATGGCAATTATTCTCGGCTGCAGCCATGGCCCTATGAAAGACAGAGCTCTAGAGATGAAAAGTCCCAGATCCCATTATCAGTCCCTACTTCAAACATGAACTCTGGGTCTCGAAGACTCTTCATGTGGCTCCCGCAGCTTAACGACACCATTAGCATGTCCTACCTGAAGGTAGCACTAATTAAGGCACTAAGACACACAGCCATATTTCACTTAATTGAGTTCATTTGCTAGTTTGCAAAGAAACACAATTAATAAAATAACTTGTGCATGTTGCATTTTTTTGTCAGGTCAACTTTGAAGTGATAACTGTTTGATTTACTCTGAATAAAATGAGGAAAATAGTTCATGCTGAACTATTCATAGGCAGAGGTGATGAACATATGTTTCTAATTTTGAGCTAGGAGAAAAGCAAAAATACACAAATTTAGCAAATCTTAGTTCTTGACAACCACTCACAGGGTATATCAGCTAAAAAGTGAGCATATGGTTCAGGGAATAGAGAAACTAGCTGGCGTGGTGTGGAAATGAAACTTCTAGGCTCAGAGTTCCATGACCACCATGAGCTCATTCTTTCTGAGATGGGGGTCAGGTCTTGAACATTTTGTGTGGATTTTCCCATCAATAAAGGGCTGTATGTATGCAGGTGAGTCGTGTGGGGGTAGAATGGGTGCCTCATTATGTTACATCACATTTCGGGTGGGATGAGTTTCACAAGGAGAGAATTAGGTCTCCTCAGAGCTGCCGCATCTGGAAGTGATCAGTTGGTTAGATTCGCTTCAGGTAAGTGTGAAGTGTGACGGCAGAGGGGTGTGGATGACCATCTGCCATATGTGGAAGTATGGGCTCAAAGTAGAGGAGTTTGGCCATCATGATGCTTGGCTTCTTTTTCAGCCAAAATCGTTTTGCTAGTGAGACTATGGGCAATCCGTTTCATTTTTGGCACATCTGTTAATGTTTTTATTCCTAAGCCTAGGTGAACCCTGGGGGCTTTGTGTTGTAATTTATAGAGACAACATTATTTTTAGGGTTTCTCTGATGATGGAGTCAGACTCTGAGTTGCATGAGGTCCTTGGGTGACCGCTGTTCACATTAAGGTTTGGACACTGCCGGGGATGGGGAGGACTCATAGTAACAGTCCTGATTTTGTCAGTGTCATCTCTTAAAGGGAAGCTGAGCTGGGATGGAGGGCTGCAGCTGCGAGTTTGCAGAGGGGGTGTTGGGAGCCCATGACAGTCTTGCCCACTTTGGCCTCAGCTAGCCTCTTGCTTGGTGACTCGTCCCATCGGTGCTGCCTCAAGTACTGACTTAGCACCTGCCAGGCTCCATGGATCACGGTTCATCAAGCTACAAGGATCTTGCTTCCAGATAGCACTCTTCAAATGCCGCGTGTCATCCCAGCAGTGAGGGGCAGGTACATTCTTTTTGTTTCTCTTCTAACTTGCTAGCCCTTCTGAGACCCTTGGGAGCTTTAGGAAGCTGTTTTATGCTCCTCTGTAGCTTCAAGGGAATTTGAGGCCCGTCTTCTTCCCTGGACCACTCATTGGAATGTGTATCATGGGTTCTCTACCTCTCTAAAGCAGGTTCTATATTGTCTTCCAGGTGGCTGGAACTGGACAATAGATCCCCAAAGTTCATTTAGATCTGACATTTATCTTCTCCAGACTTCTCTGTTTCTCTGTAAATCCACAATTCCATTCAGGCAAGAGAAGTCACATTCTGTCTGCCTGGATGCCTTCTCAGATCCTTCTGTTCCTACCTGTGCAGACACTAACTTTCACGGATTTCACTCCTGATCTGGGGGCCAATGGCTGTCTCTGTCTCTCACCCGCAATAAGGTGGTCGTAGGAAAGAAGAAACAAATATATGGGTTCTTTTTTTCTTTTTTTAATTTTCTCAAATTTGTTTTCACTCATAAAGATTGAACTAGCTGATATGAGGGATTCTACCATCTACAAGGTTAACTTTGCCAACATGTTGTGTAGACTCTCACCTGAAACAGCTTGGCACATTTTGGGTTTTAAAGAAGTGGTCCTAGTCCAACGACTGATGAATGGATAAAGAAGATGTGGCATACATATACAATGGAATATTACCCAGCCATAAAAAAGAATGAAATCTTGCCATTTGCAATGTTGTGGATGGAGATAGATTGTATTATGCTAAGCCAAGTAAGTTAGACAGAGAAAGACAAATACCATATAATTTTGCTCATATGTAGAATTTAAGAAAAAAAAAACAGATGAACATAAGAGAAGGAAACAAAAAGAGAAGGATGCAAACCATAAGAGACTCTTAACTATAGAGAACAAACTGAGGGCTGCTGGAGGAGAGGCGGGCAGGGGATGGGCCAAATGAGTGATGAGTATTAAGGAGGACACTTGTGGTGGGCAGTGGCTGTTGTATGTAAGTGATGAATCACTAAATTCTACCCCTAAAACCAATATTACACTACATGTTAACTGACTAGAATTTAAATAAAAACTTGAAACAAACAACAAAAAAATAAAGAAGTGGTCCTAGATATTGGATGAGTAGCAGGTGAGAGGAAAGATGGACAAGACCAGAGGGCTGGTGGCTTTCCCCAAGGACTGGGTCGGGATCTGCCCTAGGTGCAACATAAGTGCACTGCTTACGTGGGAGGTAGTGGATTAGTATGGGTGAGGCTAACTCATTCCGATTGTCCATTGGCTCTCTTATTTTGAAATGATCTTTTGAGCAGGGAGGTTACTTGGTAGAGAGCAACCTGAAAGATATTTGATTTTTCATTGTTCACAGTCTTCAAAGTGAGTGATGATCTCCTCTCAGGCTTATAGGCAGGCTTCAATCCTGATGCTGCACAGTGCATCGCTGACTGGGAGTTCAGGCTGATTGTACAGGTGTGGGGATGCCTGGCTCCCTGGGGGAAGCTGGTGTGCTCTGTTGCTGATGTTGGATATGCAGTTCCCCCTTTATGGTTTACAGAAGAGTTGAGACCTCATTAGTAGGTGACACTAGCCTTCTACTTCCCCAGGGCAGTGAGGTGAACTCTCTTGTTCTGTCTTCTAGTTCCCCGCAAGTCAGTGCAAAAGGATTCACTTCCCCTCATGTCTCCAATTAAAAAATTCACTGTAAGATATGTTAATCATTATCTTAACTAATACTATGACTAAACTTTTAAGATAAATAGGGTGTGGAATTTGACCTATATAGCTTTTCATAAACACATTTTCCTCCATAAAACAGCCTAGAATCTGACCCCTGATGTTCAGCAACATGTGGGGCTTTGTCTCACTCACAAGTAGAACTGGAGTAGTTTGTGCTCTGTTGTAGACCCCAGGCTGTGTGCCTGAGGATGTTCTCTCTAAAGAACGCTTCACCCCATCCCCACCCCATGTGCTCTATAAGACTTTTCTTGTCTGCCCAGAGATCCTCTTTTCCTCTTCCCACCCGCGCTATAAATCTCCTTCGAGTGAGACAGCTGACCTAGTAGCACAGTTTGTTGAGTAAAGTCCCCAGAAGCTAAATTTGCCAGAATGACCTTCCCATCCATCAACCCAGCCCTACAGATCATCCATATTAAATGGCCTTAACAAACTTTCTTGGAATCTCTAACACCATCCTCAAGGCATGCACATTGAAAAACGAGCAAGAAAGAGAACTTATACAGGCAATTGGTATTTCAAGGGAATTAGATGCACAGTTGTGTTTCTCATCCCCATTCCCACCAATAAAACTGATTCATGATCTGTCACCTTCATTTCATAGACAGGAGACCACCGGCATCTGTAATGGTAAAATTAAGTGCTCAGAGGTTCATGAGAGTATAAAATGCTGGTTGGTCTCTAAACAAGCTAGTGCTGCAAAGAACCCATGCACTTGAAAATAATAATAGTTGATGCCTAACCAGCAGCCATGAAGTCCTTATCCTTATCCCAGTGAAACTGGTCACTATGTAATTAACCACAAAGGCTGCTTTCAGGTCATTAAAAAAGTTGTTCCCTCTTACCGTACAGCAAGACCAAAGCTTATAGGAAAAACACTTCTGTTTACAAATATTACTGGAGATTCTAGATGTAAAAATGCACTTCTACTTCACATTTTGTATTTCAAAAGTATATATCTTAAAACAAATCATCCTTATACAAGGATAGATACCTTGCTGTATAAACTCTCTAAAGTAGAAAAGTGACTTAATATCTACTTCTGTATCTCTTCTATTGAAGGTGGGTGAAATTCTGAAGAATAATTTTTGATAAGGGAATTATTAGAAAGTCTTTGTGCATCAGTAAATCTGAAGAAGAGCTAAAAGCTCTTTTCTTAAGGATGTCTTGATTTCAGCTATCTTGCGAGGTGTTTTCAATGTTAAAGGGTTGTTTGATTGTGGGATTGTTGTCTCAAGGTTGTGTCCTTCAATTACATTGATTTCAGACTATTTCCCTTGTCATGTGTTAGAATGGTCGTATTAATAGCTTCATAGAGTGATAGTCTCAATAGGACTTAATAACTGAGAGGTACAAATAAACTTCAAGGCAATCCATCTGATGAAGTTTACATAAATGATCATAACAGGTTTGTGAAGGAAGTAAAAGGATCAGGGGAAAATACTAGGTTCATTGTCAGTAGTCAACCAATTAATTTAGTACTTTATTCAATAAAATGTAGTTGGGTTTCAAGTGTATTGGGTTCACTGCTGGGTATAAAAATATGGAGGTCACCATCTGTGCCCAGAAGGAGCTCTTAGATCAGTCAGTACAGCATTATTCAAACTCAACAAAAGTGTTATTTGGGATAAGGTAATTCTCTGCGGTGGTGGACTGTGTTCTGTGCACTGTAGGAAGTTCAACGTCATCCTTGGCCAACACCCCCAAATGCCAGTAGAATCCTCTCTTGTAGTTGTGACAACCAAACATATCTTTAGAACTTGCCACATGTCCCCTGGGAGGTCAAATGGTTGAGAAGCACCGTCTGGTAGGAGAGAGAACTCGTTAAGATCCATGAGATGTGCTAAGTGTTGGGGGAGCACAGGGTATCTAGTGGTCTCTGTGGACCAACCCCACACCAAGTCAAGAGGGGGCAGAGTAGACTTGATGGCTTGTTTTGATGCTAGTACATTAGTCCCTTCAGGAGAAATAGGCTAACTTTCTTTACTTAATCTGGTAGGAAATACAATGCCTTTAAAGCCTTATTCTCAGTGAAGTGACAAGATAAATAACATTTTTACTATCAGCCAATTTCTCTATGTTCTGAGATTTGCAACTTGTTTATGACTTTCAGAGGGGGAAGCCTCCTTAAAAATATTGCCCTATATTTTTTCACAAGTGTTCCACAGCTTTGCCTTTTATGTTCATACAACATATTCTATCTGATGGTTTTTCTAACAGTTTTAAATTGAGGGACTAACCTAATTTTATTTTCTTCATATGTTAAAGGCGATCTTGATTTGTGGTGTCTAGGCTCTAGATGGTTGTGGTTCACAATCTAGGCTTCTCCTCTTGTTCTGTTTACCTATATCTTTGGGAGTGCCAGACACTGGCTTCATAATATTTTCTATATAGAAGGATACATATTCTTTTTCTTTTTCAGAATTGTTTTATAAATATTGAGAGAAATGTGCTGTCATAAATTTTGAAAATTGCTCAATCCCCCATCCCCAAATGTGACTCATCCAGAGTCACATTAAATTGTCTTGCTTGGTTTGGGAAGGATGGATATCTTAATGTTTGTCCATGCCCCTTTTATTTACTCTTCTGTTTCACTAGTTGACTTAAAACTTAACTCTCTGAGGAGCCAATATACCAAGGGTAACTCCTGGCTATGTGATAATGTAATGTTTGTGCAAACAGTATCTTTTTGTGTTTTCTAATTACATTTTATTCACCTCCTTAGATTTTTTATCTTTACAGTCACTTTGTACTCACATTTTATCATTAACCTTGCCATCGATTCCTCTGAGTTTTATATGTATATTTAAGTATCCCCTGCAGATAATGAAAACATCTGCCTTTTTTCTTCTCATCTTCATATCTTAGTCAATAATGGTACTGAGTAGAAGTATCTAAAATGGGAATCTTTATAGATTCAGCTGCATTATAATTGAAAAATGACATTATAACTGAAGAAAAAAAGAGGCAAGTAATCAACCAGGGATTTATATTTGTTATATAATTGACCAATAACTGTTATATAAAATGTCCTAGTAACTCCTAAAATCAACATGGATAAAGCAACATGATCCAGTAGATAAATTGTTGGTGAATCTGAAAAGATAATGCATGTTTTTTAAAAATCTGGCTTACTTGATAAATGTAAGCACCTTTTTATATGTTTATTAGTAACAAGATAGTATATTGAAAATTAAAATACCCCTTTATGTCTCCCAATGGCTGAAGTTTTAAAAAGTTAGATACAAAATTTGGGGGAGTATGAAAAAAAAGTTTTAGTGGGAACCTGCAACAATGCAGGAATTATGAAGAAAAATTCAAGCATGTAATAAACTGTGGTATATGTTTAGCTCAGAGTCCAGTGGTTCCATCACCAAAGTACATATTCAGGAGGAGCTCTCAGTGAATAATTCATGTGCATAGTGGAATGAAAGGGAGTGATAAATAATATCTGGTCTTCAGCAGCATGACTCCCCCACTCAAAACTGGGTACCTATCTCGTCACCTTCCCCATAGAAAGCTCATGCAAGTTCAAAAGGGCTTCTAAAGAATGCTAATTTCATCATTGTCTATAATAGTGAAAATGGGAAAGTCTAGATCTACCAAAATAATGAACGAATAAATTCTGGAATATAAATATCTTGAGATATCATGGAACAGTCCAAAGTAGTATGTTATCTACATATCAATATAGATATATCTCAGAAGCAAATTTAGAATGAAAAATGTATGTGATTATACATTTATATAATATACAGCAAAAACAACACAATTTGCCCACTCACCAGTTACATGTACATTGTACCTTAGTCTGTTTGGGTTGACCTAACAAAATACCATTGACCAGGTGGCTCTAAACGACAGGCATTTATTTTCTTAACTGTTCAGGCTGGAAGTCTGAGATCCAGGTTCCAGTGAGGTCAGGTTCTGATGGGAGCTCTCTTCCGCCTTGTGGATGGTAGCAGCCTTGCTCTGTGATCATGTGGCCTCTCTTCCATGCAGGAGTATAAAGAAGGAACTATCTCTCTTCCTCTTCTTATAAGGCCACCTACCCTACTGGATTAGGATCCCACCAGTATGACCTCATTTAACGTTAATTACTTAATGAAAACCAATGATCACCTTGAAAGTTAGGACTAAACAGGAATTTGGGGGGAGGGACAAAATTCAGTCCATAAAGGTAGTAAATTAGATTTCTATTCATTTATTTTTCTTTTATGAAAAGTTCTTATGTAAGCCTTTTATAGGAACATTGGTTGTTTCTATATAAGTATATAGTATATGGGAAGTATGTTAGGATTAAATATATTCTAGCTGCTGTCGCTGTAGAAAGAATAATAAAATTAAGATGCAGATGAAAGGACAAAATAGGACAGTCAATGGATAGACTGATAGATGACAGGGTATCCTATACAGAGATTTATAATTGGTAGTACAAATTCAATTCTATACCAGTGAGGACAAGCAGGTTACAATGTATGAATTTAAACAATCTAACAGTGTGTGAAATATATCGAGTGCAAGAATATGCGTAGAGGGTAAGGATAAAATGAAGCTATTTTAATCTAGCAAGTTGAATTTATGAGAACATAAACAAAACTGTACTCTAAATAGAAACAAGGTCACTTTAGATGTTAAATGGCGGAAGTAACACCACTCGAAGGCTAGCATACGTGCAAGATTCGGGCCCTTTTAGATGAGGACAAATCCAGTAATACTTGTGACATTTGTAGCAATTTATTACTTGATGAAGATAAAAAGTAGATGTAACTAGAACCGCAATTTCGGCATGCATTGTGTCACGTGACTCCTCAATGATTAAAATAACATTTTCATTTCCACGATCAGCAGAGCACCTGTTGTCTTGAGTGTGGACAACTCTTATCAGCATTTCAAATGACCTCCATATATTTGCATTCAGTGGTTACTTCCCTGTCTTCATCTTAATGTGTTTTTGACGAGGCAGATCACCTTCCCGAAATACTTGACTCTCTTGCATTCTGCCACTTAACACCCTCCTGGAGTGTGCGTGCTCCAACCCCACCTCCTTATGTGTGTCTTTCCCCGTCTCACTTGCTGGCTTTTTTCCTTCTTCCAAACCTGCCTGGAGCCTCTGTTCTCTATTCTGTCTTCTCTGCTCCATCTGTTTGCTTTCTTGGTGCCATGGTTTAAATCCGTCCGACGCTGATGACTCACAACATCTGTATCTACAGCCCAGACTTGCTCTGGAGCCCTCATCTTGCACAGACCACTGCAAACCTGACATCTCCCCTTGCATGTCAGAGAAGGACGTCACAGTTAACATTTCCCATATATAGCTCATGCTTTGCCCATTTTAAGTACTCGAATCAGTGGAGTTGCTCAAATTCCAAACATGATTCATCTTTCCTAACTCATCCACTTCTAACGCATGGGCAGCCTGTCCCATCCATTATGTCCTGAATTACACATCGTTCTGCCTTCTCACTGCTGTGGTTCTGGTCGGTTCTCTCGAACCCCTGGCTGGAAATGATCCTGCCTCCTCCTGGTAGTCTCCCCTTCATGCAGTACTCAGAACGACCCTCAAAAATGATCATCAGTGGGTGCCTAGGTGGCTCAGTTGATTAGGCATCTGCCTTCAGCTCAGGTCATGATCCCAGGGTCCTGGGATGGATTCCTGCATCGGGCTCCCTGGACTTCCCTGCTTCTCCCTCTCCTTCTGCTGCACCCCCTGTTTGTGCTCTCTCTCTCTCTCTCTGTCTCAAATAAATAAATAAAATCTTTAAAAAAAAAAATGATCATCAGATTAGATCACTGTCCAGTTTTAAAGCCTCCCAGGGCTTCTAATCATACTCAGAAAGAACTACAAACTCCCTCCCATGAAAATGATGGGTCCATATCAGTTGGCCGCTGTCTGACGTGCTGACCTGTGTTCACTTCGCCTCCACTGCTGTTCTGTTCCAGGTGCACAGAGCGCGTTAGTACCCTGCAGTGTGGCTCGGCTGCTCTCGCTTCTGCTGCCTGGGGTTCCCTGGGAGTGGCTCTACCCAGGGAACCCTGGCCTGCCATTCAGTTCTCAGGCCGAATGCTGCCTCTGAAAAGAGGTTTCTAAAGAATCCAGTTGAAGGCAGGCCCCTCATAGCCCCTTCTCCACATCCAACTGGCTGTCACATCGCCTGGATTTTTTGTGTGTTTCCTTATTTTTTTTTTTTGCAATTATTTTTTTTATTATTTACTTTTTAAAGTTATTTGTGGTCTCTCTAATCCACTAGAATTACATTTCATGGGGACAAACTATCTTTTTGTTATTACAACCCTGTTGCCTAGACTGGGTCCTGTCACATGGGACACAGAAAAGTGGATATATTTGAGTGTTTAGTAAGAACTGGATGTGGCTCGGGTTGTTACATTAAATCGCCTACAGAGGAGGGAGCTAAGAGCAGACACATCCGGAGCTTGCTGAGGATAGAGCACTGCTAATAACAAGCAGGGCTAGAATTAGAACCCAGTACATGTACTTCCAGAGCCCGCAGTGTTCGTGGTACATTGTTTCTGTTCTTCAGTGCCATGACTTACGTTAACTGAAAGAACAAGGAGAAAACTTATTCACATTACTGTATTGTGTTCTTATTTGAAGACTCAGCTCAGATTACTGAGTATCCTTAATGTTAAATGCTGGAGGTTCCCCAACCATTGGAGTTGGGAATGGTAAATATCACATAAACGGCTCAAACTACAAAATCCGCTGATGAAGTACTATGTACACTAATCTTCCATGAAAAACTGGAGACACTGAGCACAGTGGGTTTATACCCACTGCCTCTGAATTTATCAGCCAAGGCCCCGGTGCCCTGAGATCCCTCTGCCTCTGGAATATTGTCCAGAGCAAAGATTTTCCTTATCTGTAATTATGTTATCTCTTGAAGAATAGTTTTCAGTGTTCCCCTTCAAAGCTTCAGGGAGTGACTGTGCCTTGGTTGGGTGGTGAGCCAAGGTGTACCTTATTCCTCTTGCCTTCAGATCAGCTCAGTCCCTAAAATGGGATGTGTGTTTATGCTTATCATTGTCCCAAGTAACACACCTTCCATTGTTATTAGTCATTACAAGCAATTCCAGTAGATGGATCCATGAATAAAAACTTGTGCCTTGACTGCTGAATCTCAGATCTGTACCTCTGAAACGAATAATACATTATATGTTAAAAAACAAAAAAAAGAAGATAGCTGGAGGGGAAGAATGAAGGGGGGGAAATCGGAGGGGGAGATGAACCATGAGAGACAATGGACTCTGAAAAACAAACTGAGGGTTCTAGAGGGGAGGGGGTGGGGGGTTGGGTTAGCCTGGTGATGGGTATTAAAGAGGGCACGTTCTGCATGGAGCACTGGGTGTTATACACAAACAATGAATCATGGAACACTACATCAAAAATTAATGATGCAATGTATGGTGATTAACATAACATAATAATAATAAAAAAACCTTGCGCCTTGTAGTTCATGATTTATGCCATGCATATTAAAGTGTGTACTGTATTGACCATCTGTGTAGATTCTGCTCTGCCTCATGACTTGGCTTTCCTGTGTGCATAACGATCAGGAAGTCAGACAGAATGGCATTCCTGCTAACTACTGAACTGTAACGAAACCCCTGTAGGGCTGCTTATTTTGGCCAAAGTTTCCATTCTTTTTAGCCACCAGTTAATAACATCTGTCACCACGGTCAGACGCTCCGGGTTTACAGAACCTATTTGAGACTGAGGCATAAGACTTGACCTTTACTGAAATAGCAATTTTCATCTTAAAGAATATTGGGAATATTGAAGTTTGAAAGCTTTCTTCAATGAGCTTTCATGATTGTACAAAAAAGGGATTCTATTAGGCATAAATCTATCTCTGCAGACTCATTTGCTTTTACTGAGCCTTGCCTTATTTCAGAGTATGTATTATTAATCCTTAAGATGAGGTTTATGGTTCCTTCTCTGTGTTGGGCTGTTTATGAAGGATGTCTCTGAAGTGAGATAAGGTTAATGAGAAAAAAAAATATCACCTACAGCAGCTGAACCAGAGAAGGGACGTAACCTCATGTCGATGATAATAACTTTTTCAAGTATGGCTAAAGAGAGAAAAACATTCTGGAGAAGAGCAGATAACACAACATGGGCACGTCCCATTTGTGCCACAGAACTGGAGTTTATTAGTCCCTTCCGTGCTCACTAATACCTCAGACTTGGAAATAATCAAATTGAAGTTTCACAATTAACCTTTTCCTCTTCTGGGGGGGAAATGGGTGAAAATAAGGAGAGTGGACAAGACTGCTCTCCTCTGTCTGATTTGAGACTCCATCCCTCCATGGTGAATGAAGAAATGATCTGAAATATTAGGGTATTACCCATGGGCACACACACATTCACTCACAAACACAGCACCATGTGTGGTGCTGACACGAATCTAGGACATTTAACAAACTCAAGACTGAGGCCAAGTGACCTACGTGAAGAGGAGACCACCACAGTGGGGCTCCCTCATCTCCAGCACCCCAGTCACTCCCCCGGAGTACATACAAGTACACTGCAATTCTGGAGAGAAAATAAACAGGGTGGGAAGAGTCATGAAGTCAGCACACTACCTCGAGAGAACCAATGGGATCTTGTCTGCCCAGTTTCGATCATCATGAACAAGATAGAATGCTGAATTTGCACACATAGGACACCAAAAATAGGAATCATAGAGGACAGGAGGCAATCACTTAGAAGAAAACTTAACTCAGAAAAAGAAAAAGAAGACGACTTAACTCAGAATGGAAGGAAAATGCTCATAGTTACTTCTGAATGTGAAACTCAAAAATATTTATATTAAAATGAGCTTAGATAAGATAATAGGAAAATGAAATGCAAAGGGAGATTTCCAACAAGAAAAATAAAATTAAATTTCAAACACCATGATGATAGGCCAAATAATGAATGAGATCAAGGAATAGAACAGTCTTATGAAATATAAAATTAATAACCTAGAGGAAAGATTTGAGATAATAAAATATATGAAAACAAACTCAGAATGTGAATAAATATGGAAGACCTCAGGTAATTGTTACTCCTAAATTATGAATCTCAACAAATGAAACAGAGCTATACACAAAGATATATTAAATTTCTCTAGAAATTCTCAAGTATTGAATCAATAGGTCAGTTAATAATATCATGCTCCAGGGTATTTTGATACAAAATGCTAAAGGCGGGGCGCCTGGGTGGCTCAGTCAGTTAAGCGTCTGCCTTCAGCTCAGGTCATGATCCCGGGGTCCAGGGATCGAGTCCCGCATCGGGCTCCTTGCTCAGCAGAGAGCCTGCTTCTCCCTCTCCCTTTGTTACTCTGCTCGTGCTCTCTCTCTCTCTCTCTCTCACTCTAGCTCAAATAAATAAATAAAATCTTAAAAAAAAAAATAAACAGGGGCGCCTAGGGGGCTCAGTCAGTTAAGTGTCTGCCTTTGGCTCAGGTCATGATTCCAGGGTCCTAGGATTGAGCCCTACGTCCGGCTCCCTGCTCAGCAGGGAACCTGCTTCTGCCTCTCCCTTTGTTCCCCCGCTCTTGCTGTCTCTCTCTTTTTCCCTCAAATAAATAAATAAAATCTTTTTAAAAAAATAAATAAATAAAATGCTAAACGTTAGTACATATTCAAGTTAAGTGATTAAACTTTAAGGAAAAAATTCTTGATGCATCCAGGGAGACCATTAGGCTGGACTTATTGTCTAGATTTAAATATTGGTCTGGGGCAATATCTCTAAGTTCTGAGTATGTGTAACTTGAGGATACTCTGTGTAGCCAAGTCTGAAATAGCTCGGAAAACGTTACTCTAGAAACCCTTGGAAAAACAAAACTGTAAAATAAATAAATAAATAAATAAATAAAAAGGAATGTGAGTGTAGTGACCTCAAGGATGAGGTCACTTCCAAAATGACTGTATCCTCTAGCTAAGTATTGCCACTATGAGGCTCACCCATGGCCTGGTGAGTAAGAGAAAGAACTATCTTTCTAATAGCCTAGAGTAAACTAACACTTCTTATGTATCACCCACATATTTATCTAAATTCATTATTTTATTAATAACAACCCACTTGTAAACCTGTTGAAATATTGAACTTGTTTTAAAATTTGGGTACCTCAATAGGATTGGCTCAAAACGATTTGGTTTTCATTTGAAAATTTTTTTTTAATTTGAAAGGCCATTAGTTAAATTGGCCTCCTTCAAGAGCTAGCATCTTGCTCTGAAACCATCAGCACCTAGTCCTGTTGATGGAAGGCTGATGTTCTTCCCAGTATTACCGTCAACACTACTGTTCTCTTTAAGCTTTAAATGAATTCTTTAAATTATATTGGATTGGGGCGCCTGGGTCGCAAAGTAGGGTAAGCCTCCGACTCTTGATTTCACTCACGTCGTGATCTTGGGTGTCCCGAGATCGAGCTCCGTACTGGGCTCCGTCGCTCAACATGGAGTCTGCTTGAGATTTTCTCTCCCTCTCCCTCTCCCTATGCCCCTCCCACTCATCCTGTCTCCCTCTCTTTCTCTCTCCCAAATAAATATATCTTTAAATTACATTGGATCTATTCATGTCTAAATAGTTTACAAAAGCTCATTAGTTTTCTGTTATAAAAACAGTGTTTTGTTTTCCCTTCCAAAATCCACTCTGGACAATTAATTCATGGATAGAGTTAAGGAATTTTGCTTTCTACCAAAGCAAAAGAACTTTTTTTTTGTTATTTTCTTTTTTTTTTTTAATTTGATTCTTATGTTAATCCCCATACATTACATCATTAGTTTTATTTTTTTTTTAATTTTTTTTTTCTTAAGATTTTATTTATTTGCAAGAGAGACAATGAGAGACAGAGAGCATGAGAGGGAGGAGGGTCAGAGGGAGAAGCAGACTCCCTGCTGAGCAGGGAGCCCGATGTGGGACTCGATCCCGGGACTCCAGGATCATGACCTGAGCCGAAGGCAGTCGCTTAACCAACTGAGCCACCCAGGCGCCCCCACATCATTAGTTTTAGATGAAGTGTTCCATGATTCATTGTTTGTGCATAACACCCAGTGCTCCATGCAGAATGTGCCCTCCTCAATACCCACCACCAGGCTAACCCATCCTCCCACCCCCCTCCCCTCTAGAACCCTCAGTTTGTTTTTCAGAGTCTATCGTCTCTCATGGTTCGTCTACCCCTCCGATTTCCCCCGCTTCATTCTTCCCCTCCCGCTACCTTCTTCTCCTTCTTCTTCTTCTTCTTCTTCTTCTTCTTTTTTTTCTTAACATATATTGCATTATTTGTTTCAGAGGTACAGATCTGAGATTCAACAGTCTTGCACAATTCACAGCGCTTACCAGAGCACACACCCTCCCCAGTGTCCATCACCCAGTCACCCCATCCCTCCCACCCCACCCCCCACTCCAACAACACTCAGTTTGTTTCCTGCAATTAAGAATTCCTCATATCAGTGAGATCATATGATACATGTCTTTCTCTGTTTGACTTATTTCACTCAACATAATACCCTCCAGTTCCATCCACGTCGTTGCAAATGGCAAGATCTCATTCCTTTTGATGGCTGCATAATATTCCATTGTATATATACACCACATCTTCTTTATCCATTCATCTGTCGATGGACATCTTGGCTCTTTCCACAGTTTGGCTATTGTGGACATTGCAAAGCAAAAGAACTTTTACGCAAAGTTGCCTACCTTCAAATATTACTGGGAGTGCTCAGTGGCTACACCCAAGTTATTTTGGGTAACTGTATTAGGCAACAATATCATGCACCTCCCTTTTATGAATTTCTAGAGCATTTAATTACCCAGCGCAACCTAGTTCCACATCACGTTTTCTGCTGTTTCCAGTGGGTCATCTGTCTTAGTGGCTAGACCACATCTAGAAGAGGGGAGGGCCGGGGTCCCTATGCCTCCTGGGTATGGGCGGCCGTGAACACAGCTGGGGCCCTCTGTGTACTAGCTGGTCTCCACTACACAGTGTCACAGACAGTAGGATTCCAAGCTAAAAGCTTCCACCTAGCTGACCAGTTTCTCATCAAAATTTAGGAGATAACGTGTGAGAACCCAAACAAGGTATCCAAATATATATACACTTGCCTTAGGTAACATGTGATTGGCTGTAGTCCTTGTTCACAAATTTGCAGGTCAAAATAATTACGCAAGAGTTTTGAAGAAAGAAAGCCTTCTTACTACATTTTGAGGCAGGTGCATTATGTCCCTTTTAAAATCCAGTATTCAACAAGTATGCAATTTTAATTTGTTCCTTTATAGATTCTGAGTGTGGTTTATGAAGGAAGAAAGAGAAAGTGTCAGAAAATATGAACAATTCCCCCCTGGACAGGAAAACCAAACCAAACAACCCTGAGGTAATATGCCTTATGTGTCACCATAATGTCAGGTGTCTACAGCCTGCAGTCAAAATGTGAAAATTCACAACATTTGTAAATGATGAATCTTTTCACTTATTAATCTAGGGTTTCTTCCCTCAGGGAAATTTAATCTCACAGATTTCAATGGGAAACACATTTTGAAATAAAAAAGACACCACTTTATCTTTCTCAGAAAAGCTGTCGCTGGATGCTCTACAAGAGCAAAAACACTTATATTAGTGCAGACGTGAGCTTGCAGGTGGGAAATGTTAACTTTTTAAAAAATAAACTATTTTCAATTTTTAATGTTATTCTAGAATTTTCCTGGGAAAAGCTACCCTAAGTTTTCTAAAATATCTTAGAAATGACAGCATCCTAAAATCATTCGAGTTTTTATTTCTGCGTTTTTCACTTATATTTGAGATTCTAAGGAAATGATAGAACGTATTCACTCAGCAGCAGTGCTTTGTTAAGTGGCTACTATGTGCCAAGCGCCATGTTGGATGCTAGTGAACAATACCTCCTGTGTTCCTGGGTGACAAACATTGAAATCTGTGATCACTGTAACACTCAATCCTGTCACAACGGGAGAAGCAGGGGAACTGAGGGACGTAAGCAGAGCTGACTCAGCCTGTCTGGGGTCAGAGGAAAGGACCCTAATAAAGGGATATTTAAGCTGAGACTTGAACCAAGGGTGAAGGATGCAAGTGGGAAAGACTGTTCCAGATGGAAGACCAGGACAAAGGTGAGAGAGAACATGGTGCCTCTGGGATAAATGAAGGGGGCCAGCAAGTTCAACCCCTGGAGGAAAGAGTGGTGACTAGGAGGGAGGAGGGTCCAGATCTGGAAAACTTGAGAGCCAGGTGGTTTGTACATAATCTGCAGTGACAAGAGGCCATTAAAGAGCTTAAGTACCATAGTTACATCCATAAATTCCCTGTGGCTGCAGATTTTAGAGAGGCAGAACTGGAGCCACAGGTAAGTCAGAGCTGGATCCATAGTCCAGGAAAAAGAGAATTATAGGTCCTACTAGGAACTGGATGGGGAAAATGGGTAGATGCAAGAGATATTCCAGCAGTAGAGCTAACCATATTTGGTGATTGTTTGAGCTTTGACAATGAGAGAGAAGAGCACCAGCATAGCCCATACAGCTGTGCAGGTTGTGCACTGAGAAACTTGGGGGTATCATTGCCATCACCTCTAAAAGAAAGGCTCTTGATGAAGTTGTGTGATATGGTAGAATCTGAGAGCCCAGTGATGAAAGAAT
The DNA here is from genome assembly GCF_029215605.1 of Mirounga angustirostris. Lineage (NCBI taxonomy): Eukaryota > Metazoa > Chordata > Mammalia > Carnivora > Phocidae > Mirounga > Mirounga angustirostris. The sequence goes on along the minus strand of NW_026991715.1, from coordinate 147,533,523 downwards.
GTCTTGGTCTCTATCCTGAGCAAATAAATAGTGGTGCCATTTATTGTTAGGTAGGAGGAAAATCCAGGTTTATGATCGGTAGGTGGGTACTGGTAGCAGTCATGGAGGGAAATGATGAGTCCGAATGCTAAGCAGTTTACATCTGAATGGAGATGGATGTTAGTCATGTGTGTGTATGTGTCTGCTCTTCAGGATGCTAGCATGATGAGATATGTTTGAGAAATCTCTGCGTTCAGGTGATGATGAAAGCAAGAGGGTTTCCTGAGATACGGGAGTGTGCAGGGACTGAAGAACCTGTGGGATAGCAACATTTATTGCTAAGGGAGAAGCCCAGGATGAAGAGCCAGGGGCTGTGAATTGAGAGACCATGGAAAGCTAGTGACAGAGGGTCCACGGAAGAGAGGGAAGAAGAGGCCAAGCAGCTGAGTCTGTAACAGGGAAAGAGTCCAGGAGAAATAATGACACAAGAGTGGCTTAATTAGAACGGCTTCCCTGGGAAGAGGGGAAGAATCCAGGCCGTTTCATGTGGGTTTTTTTCAGGACATGGGGCGGGGGAGTAGGACAGTAGCTGAGGGAAAGTTAAGAGTAAAGGGTGGTGGGCGCCTGGGTGGCTCAGTTGGTTAAGTGACTGCCTTCGGCTCAGGTCATGATCCCAGGGTCCTGGGATCAAGCCCCGCATCTGACTCCCTGCTCTGCGGGAAGCCTGCTTCTCCCTCTCCCACTCCCCCTGCTTGTGTTCCCTCTCTCGCTGTGTCTCTCTCTGTCAAATAAATAAATAAAATCACTAAAAAAAAAAAAGAGTAAAGGGTGGTTTTAAAAATGCAACGCAAGAGTAATATTTTTTTAGGAGGTTAAGCAAGCAAAATTGAAGCAATTAGCTTCCTGTCGAAGCAGATACATACTGCTCTGTGTAATAATAGCGTGTTATCCCACACGCTACTCATTTCTGTTTCATTTGAGCTAGCTCAAATCAAAAGGGTATGGACTGATACAGAAAGATATTCAGAGAAGAAATTTTTCGGGAAACATCTTGAAAATTTATATGTTCCCCTAATGCAATTACTATTTTGATCATTTTCTGGAGAAAGTTCTCTTTCCCTTTTCAATTTACCTGTTCGGTGGCTTATAAAATTTTAGTGTTAGTGGTACAGGAAAATCAAATAGTGATACATACATATAGTAAGAAAGGAATATCAATCCTATACTAAATTAGTTATAGAAATCTTGAAGTTGAATTTCGAAGCTGGATTCAGAAAAGTTCTCTGCTATACATCCATAGCCTGGCAGCTAAAAGTACCTATGGGAAATATTTATAAGTGTATTTAAAAAATTCAAGTTTATGGCTCACTTTAAAATCTCTTAGATTATATAGAAAATCTGGGATTGGTAACCCATATTTTTCAGGATCTTTGTTTTAACAAACTTGCAAGACGTTCTTCACAGATAAATTAACCTTTCCGTTGTCTTAATCATTCAAAATCTGAAAATCTAATGTAGTCTTACTGAGGGTTATGTATTCCTCATATTTATGCTTAAGCTAAGGTGCACATGTTAAGTATTCACTATTAATTTATTATTTTCAAGGTATTCTAGATTTGCTTGACTATATCATTATGACTGATTTAAAGATTTTCTTTTTATTTGAGAGAAAGAGAGCGCTTGAGAACATGAGCAGGGGGAGGAGCAGAGGGAGAGGGAGAAGGACGCTCCCCACTGAGCAGGGAGTCTGACCACAGGGCTCGATCCCAGGACCCTGGGATCATGACCTGAGCTAAAGGCAGATGCTTAACGGACTGAGTCACCCAGGTGCCCCTATTACTGATTTAAATATATATTTTTTAATCACTGATGTGGACTGAATGGTCTCCCCCCATTACTCCAGTTCCTATGTTTAATTTTATGATGGTATCTGGAGATGAGGCTTTTAGGAAGTAGTTAGCTTTAGATGAGGTCATGAGATTAGGGCCCCCACGGTAAGGCTAGTGCTCCTGCATAGGAAGAGACACAAGACCGCTTGCTCTCCTTCTCTACCATGTGAAGTCACACCTGGAAGGCACCATCTGGAGGAGAGTTCTCACCAGGAACCAAAAATGCTGGCACGCCGATATAGGGCTTCTGGCCCCCACAACTGTGAGAGCCTAAGTACCTGTTGTTGAAGCCAACTGGTCCACGGTATTTCGTTACGACAGCTTGAACAGAGTGATACAACTGCTGATTGTGTAGATAATCTGAATCCTAAATGAGGCTAGAGGGATGTGTTGTTCACCCGAGGTTGGGGTTTGGGCACTATGGCATTTGGTGTGAAATACGTCTTTGTAAGGGGGCCACATTGTAGACGGTTCAGCAGTCCTGGCTTCTACACAGGAGATGATAGCAGTATCCCTTTACCCCCAGGGTGACCACCTAAAGTGTCTCTGGACATCATCAAAGATTCCCTAGAAGGCAATATCCTCCTGTCTCCTGCACCGCAGAGAAAATGACTGTACTGTGTAATGTTTAAAGCAAAGAGATTCATTTAGCTTAGTCTTAAATAATATTCTCTTCATAGTTCTCTCCTCCTGTCCAGAAGCCCTGGTTCTTTCTAAACAATGAACACATTATTTTAGCTCAAAAAAACTGTTATAAAATGCAAACATCATGAAATTTAAACATACTTATAAGAACTAAAGTACATTTTTAGTAAAACTTTATTAAAAACTCTTTACAAAGTAGACTTAGAAATACGAATATATTTCTATGTGTTAGGCATCTTCCCAAATGAGGATATCTTCCTGTGTGGGACTTTTATTATGAAATGGGCCCACAGTGGAGAATCACGTTCTTCTGTCTTCATGATCATTTTTGCTGCTTGGATTTTAGGGTGTAGTCTTCCCCATTCTCTCTGTATTGTACATTGAGAAAATCTAGGTGGGTTCGTCAATCTCTGTTCCATTTCTTTCAGTGTACAAACCTATTCTCTAAAGATTTTGAGAATTAAAAGTATCTTGTGAGGAAAGAAGAAAAAATGCAAGGTGTTTATAATGAGCAAATCAGCCTAAAAAACTCCTTAGAAAAGTTCCAGCTATATGATATGGAGATTCTCAACTTTGAGTCCATGGAAAACAACAGAGTGTTCATAAATGGACGTCAAGGGGTCTAAGTTCAGTTCTACACAAAGCATGCTTGTGTAAGCATTTTCCACTGAAGACAGCCATTGGTTCTGATCAAATTCTCTAAAGGATCCAACATGAAAACTAAAAACAAAACAAAACACAGGTGGCAACTGAGTGTAATAGTAAGAGCTTAGACACTAAATTTATCCTAAAGTGTTCTTCTCTTCATATAAGCTTTTCCTGCTGTTTAATAGAAATTGTTCTGGGTACCTGGGTGGCTCAGTCAGTTAAGTGTCTGCCTTTGGCTCAGGTCATGGCCCGGAATCCTGGGATCCTCCCTCATCAGGCTCCCTGCTAAACGGGGAGTTTGCTTCTCCTTCTGCTCCTCCCCCCAGCTCATGCACTCTCGCGCGAGCGCTCTCTCTCTCTCTCTCTCTCGCAAAAATAAATAAAATCTTAAAAAAAAAAAAGAAATTGTTTCTAATTGCCATAAAGCATAACTAAAGAATTCCATATTCTTCATGTCCTCAAGAACTCAAGGACATGAGATTTTCACATATTTATTCCTTCACCTTATCGACATTGACAAGAACTCCACTGAAACCATGGCAATCAGAGAGGATGGGTTTTCCTTGTTCAGGAATGACAAACAGATGGTAAATATATGAACACATGGCAAACATCACTAACCACACAGTCTTCCAAGACCAGAAGGATGCTGGATGCTCATTATCACAGTGAGCTCTGTCAGGGAGGATGCAAGCTACCTATCTGTCAGTGGTAGCTTATCTCTCATTCCTGATTTCCCTGATTTCCCTCCAAACTATTCTCCACAGAGTGTCAGAGATCCTAACATGCAAACCTGATAATAATGTTTGTCTGCTTAAACTGTTTCCACCTACCTAAAGATAAAGACCAGACCTTTGACCTGACTGAAGAGTGCTGCGTGATTCTCAACCATTTCCTCTCTCTCTGTTTGCTCTCTCCAAGCAAGGACTGATTTCCATAAATCCATATCATCCTGTGGATATAATTCCCTTCTATGGAATCAAGACCTGGTTCCTTCTAGCTGTAATTTTATGAGGGTTTGAAAACAGATGTCAACTTTTTGGGCAAATAGGAATGCCAAACCACATAAATACTGATGCAGCGACTTGGATGAATATCAAGGGAGTTGGGCCAAGACAGGGGAAAAGCCACTGTTACTGGCTCATACACTGTGTGATTCTGTTGATGTATCACTTTTAAAGTGACAAAATTACCGAGATGGATGACAGGGCAGTGGCTTCCAAGGGTTAGAGCTGTAGGAAGCTTGTGGTTGTTAAGGGATAATTCAAGGAAGTTTCTTTGAGGTGATGCACTAGGTCTCTCTACTTCATTTTGGTGACCATTACTCAAATAATGCATTTAGCAAAATGCATGTGCTAAAATCTTAGAGCTATATATCCTTCCCACTCCTTTCCCACCCCATACCCCCCCAAAAATCCCCAAGGGCATGTTAAAAAAAAAAACTGGTAAAACCTCAGTAAGGTCTGCACAGGTTTTAATTGCATAATACCCACCTCATCATTATGGTTTTGACAATGCACTCTGGTTACATAAGAGATGCTGTGGTAGAGTAAGGGTGTGCAGGACCTCTCTGTACTCTTTTTGCAAACTTGTAGGAGTCTTAAACTATTGCAAATAGTTATTTTTAAAAGATTTATTTATTTTAGAGAGTGGGGGGAGGGGCAGAGGCAGAGGGAGAGAATCTCAAGCTGACTCCACACTGAGTGAGAGCCCAATGCAAGGCTAGATTTCAAGACCCTGAGATCATGACCTGAGCCCAAACCAAGAGTCAGATGCTCAACTGCCTGAGCCACACAGGCGCCCCTGCAAATAAAGTTATTTAAAAGATTGTTCCAGAGCTATGTAATGTCATTGGGATTTTCTGATATTTAGTTACTGATTTCAGTATTATAATAGCAAAAAAAAATTCTTATAATATTTAAGGACACAGTAAAATGAGTTATAAATAGAAATCAAACAATTTGGGGCACCTGGGTGGCTCAGTCATTAAGCATCTGCCTTCGACTCAGGTCATGATCCCAGGGTCCTGGGATCGAGCCCCACATTGGGCTCCCTGCTCCGCAGGAAGCCTGCTTCTCCCTCTCCCACGTCCCCTGCTTGTGTTCCTGCTTTTGCTGTCTCTCTCTCTGTCAAATAAATAAAATCTTAACAAAAAAGAAATCAAACAATTTTATAATTAGAAACTACTATTTGAGTATTTTCAGTACTTACCTAGAAGAAGGGAGATTATAAATATTGTATTCATCCTCTCGGGAAATTATCCAGGGAAAGAGTGTTTCCAAGGAAAAGTAGTTGAAGAGCTTTACAGATTATATGAACACAATGTATACAATACTTTTGAAAAAAAATAATTTTGAATAATCTGTGATTTCTTCTATGATGAGAATTTACAGGGAATTTTCATTTTAGAATTGACAAAACTGTATCTAATTCTTCATTTATCACAGGTCATAAAGCAGTCATCCCATATAATTAAATACCATTAGATTATATATTTTGTTTTACAAGCCATTTTCTTTTTCTAGAAGAATTTGCAAAAATTCTCTCTCTCTCAAATGTATGCCTTCATCATTTGTCACAAAGCTGTGGTATTAAATCAGCCCAGGGAATTTGAGGGTCTTCTGTATGGTTCATTTTCTATGTTTGTGTTGGTACCTCCACATGAGGGTCCATTAGCTGGGAAGCATCCAGCATGTCTACATTTGGCATTTCAGTCACCTGGAGCACCACCTGTCATACTGGCATGCTGGCATCCCTTCATATGGCAGCCAGCTGCCAAAGTCCTACTCTTCATTAGTTTGAGTTCACTGATTTCTCTTGAGATAAGAACATTTCTTCAATTGATGCTAAAGACCCTTCCATAAAACACGGTAGCCTATGATGAATGGAACAACAGAATCCACACATTCCTTCTGAGCCTTCAGAGACACCATATTGTCCAGTAAATTATTTTTATTTTCTAGAAATTGGCTCATTCTCATCTTTATTTTTCTCCTGCAATGTGTGTGAACTTTTGTTTTGATACGTTAGTTGGCCAAGTTTGAAAGAAGTGAGAGTATTTAATGATAATGTTTGGGAAAACTAATTGTAAATAATTAATAGATGAGGTGATGCATTTGTTGTTGCCTAATTATTAGGAAAATTGCTCATTCCAGTTCTTTTTGCATTCTGGATTTTTTATGCATTTTTTTTGCATGAAATGTCAGCATCATTATTGTGAAATTTTGCATATGAATAAGGAGCCTTTTTCTGTCAACCCTAGTCACCTGAGAGAGTCAGTTCATGGCTCTACACCCCATAATAATTGCTTCTAATTGACAGGAAACAGTAGGATTTCATCTTCCCATAAAATTGAATATAAGGTAATTTTTCATTCCCCGTGTTAGAAGTTTTTGATATTCAAAACAAAAATCTACTCATATTTAAGTAGTTGAATCAAGGAGGCAAGATGTTTCTATGTATAACATATATGACATAATATATATGGTGTGTATATATATATATATATATATATATATATATATATACACACACACACACATATATATATATGATCCTGGACTTTTTTTCTTAAATTAAGCAAAGTGATACAATGTATACAAGTCTCCTAAAGCATATTAATTAATGTCAGTCAAAGGCACATTATTCCCCCAGAGTCTCTCGTAGTTGAACAGGGCATATTCACTCTCATACTTTTTCCTACCATCTGGTTGCCTTAACCAATCCAAATCTCTGTGTTTGTTCCCAAAATACAAGTATCCCTGCAGTCAACTGAATGGCAAGGCTGGTTTTGGGGGTAGGATGAAAGTCACTGGCCCCATTCTCTCTTCTACTAAAAGAAGGCTCTTATTAGCCATTGCTTTGCATTCTCTTACATTAATAGGCACAATTTTGAGTGAAGGGCTTATTCTTAGGAAGAATACACATACTGGTCAAATGGGAAATAGTGTTCACATTTCTGTAGTGATACCATCTGAGACTTTGTGGAAGGGAACTAAGGAACCAGAGGGACACTGTCTTCTCAAAATCCCAAACCAGGTCTCTTGTGACTCATCAGAGGGTGGGAGGGTCAGGGTATCAGAAGGGATGACAGGAAGTGGCAAGTGGGCACTCCCCGAGGGGGGAGGGGCCAAGGACAAATTTGAACAGACTTTGCTGTGAGAATGAATCCAGAACCTCAGGGCTTAGCACGATGAAGTCTCACCACTGGTCAGAACAACACCCCAGGGCATTTGCTGACCCAGTGATCCAGGCATCCTCCATCTTGTAAAGCTACTTACCTCAACCTATGGCTTTGAAGGAAGACAGAGTGTCACTCAGTAGGTCTTAAATGTTTAGGCTCAGAAGAAACATGGGTCATTGCTGCTGTATCATATTGGCCAGAATTAGTTCTCTGCATGTCCTTTTCATACACAACCTTTTTTTTATTACTATTTTTACTGTTTATGACCGAGAAACTCACAGGTTATCAGACTTCAAAACCATGAGCGGGCGTTGGATGATTTTCTGTCTGGTTGCTGTTGTATGGTTTCTTCTGGATTATGTTTAATATTTAACTATATTCCCTGCTCATTCTCAGCAGCCTGTTTTTACCTTTGAACAAAGTAATCCCTCTTTAACCACAAGTATTCATGACTGGGTACAGGGATGGGCATAAGGCCAAATAATTTCATGGCTTGTGTGTTTTTCTTAGTAATGATGGTGTAACCAATAACAGATAGGATATTAAAGGACTCCTGAAACAAGACTTGGCCACCTTGTATCCCAGTTTTGAATTGCTTATGTTGGTCATTAGGGAAAAGAGGTTTAAAGGGAAGTTTGGCCTTAACGCATTACCTGAAGTGAATGGGAGACACTCCCTATGAATCCCACATGGCCTTCCAGGTTGGAGCTGTCCCTTTCCATAGTACATATTGCTTTCTTCCTCCATCTCACAGCAGTGCTCCAGTTAATTGGAACAGGATTTTATTCCTCTCTGATTCTTCTTTAATTCTGCTTATCAGATCAGTGCTATGGTGGGATGGGGGAAGATTGGGAAATGAGCTGGTTAGGAGCTTTATACCTGATGCCCAGAGAAATCACATATTTATCATGGTCTCAACAGCTTTGTCTAATTGAGGGAGATAATTTAGGCAATACTGTGGATCTTCTTGTGTGTAAGACTGGTTTTAAGATCTGCCATTAATTTAATCAACCCTTTGTTGGGAGAAATAATATACTACAAATAATATATCAATTATAAGGTACCAGTCTAATTTAAAAAAAATATTCAGTGCTTTTAGAAATTATGTATTAGAATAAAGAATGTGCAATAGTGAAATTCAAGATATGCATTATATGCAATACCTATCTACTATCTGAATTCTGGCATTTCAGAGAAAGGGTATAAAAAACATATTTGGCTGGTTATGTCATTGGTAGGACCAAGTACAAGATAAAAATGCAGGCTTCTTGTTCAAAAAGCAGAGAAAAAATATGTCAAGTATTAAAATATAGGCTTTTTTCTTCAGTGTCTTTATGGTGCTTTTTGTATTTATTTAAAAAATTTTTTTAAAGATTTTATTTTTTTCATTTGAGAGAGAGAGAGAGCATGTGCACAAGGGAGAGGGAGGGGCAAAGAGAGAGGGAGAAGCAGACTCTCTGCTGTGCGTGGATCCTGACACCTGAACTAGATCCCAGGACCTCACAACCTGAGCCAAAAGGCAGACGCTTAACCAACTGAGTCACCCAGGCATCCCCATTTTTTGTATTTAATGTCATTCTAAGCTATGAAAATTATAAATTGTTAGTAAGAATCTTACCATTCATTTTCATATTAGGTAATACCAGCGCTAAATATAAATATAATAGCATTTAATTTGTTTGTAAAATCACCAACCTTACACAATTCACATTATAAAGCTCATGCACACATGCATGTTTTGTTCTTATCAGGAGAGTAGAAACACTGCCCAACACTATGTCACCCGCTTTTTATTTTTGTTTTCACTTCTCGAGTGTATGTTTTACCACCATTCTCTGCTTTGGGCTTATTGACAAATAAGGAAGGACCGAAAGGAAAACCAACTACATATTATTCTATTTTTCTCTTTTTTTGTCATCATGTTTAGCTTAAGTGGCTGCCATAGGAAAGTAACATGAGTTTAAAAAAATCTTTATTTTACCTCCTATGTTTCTATTTTTGGAGACCATCATTGTTTCCCTCCCTGACTCTTATCTTTCTGTCCTCAAAATAACTCTGTAGATGACTCTCATTCTTAAACGTAGCTCATTTCTCTCTTTACTACTGCCTTCCTATTATCTCAGCTTGGTCCTAATGTTCTCCCTGGTGTGGTTGTAGGAATCTCCATCTGCGACCATCTGGCTCTAGTCTTGCACATAATCAGTTTTCCAGATTTTTTCTAAAATAATCCTTGGAAGGCACCAATATACTCATGTCGTGCCCCTCTTCGAGCCCTCCCAAAGCTCCCTGAATGACAGTCTTCTGACATGTCTCAGGAGGCCCCATATCTCTAACCTTATTGCTCATGGAGTCTGAGCTCATCCCTACGACCCACCTATATGTATTAGTCATGTCAAATTGCTCCTTGTTTCCTGGATACTCCAGACAGTTGAATTGCTTCAGGTCTCTGAAAAATCGTCCCTCTCATAGGAATATCTTTACTGTGCTGTAGCAACTGAATTCCCAAAGCTCCAAGAGCTTCCTCCTGGATGGAGACTTCTTAGTGTCCCACTAGCCTCAGGAAATATTGACCATTTTCTGTGTGTCATGTATCCGCTGCTAGCAGGGCATCTTTCTTATAAGACCCACGTGTGTGTTGCATGCACAAGCACACACACATATAGCCTTTCTCTTAGGTAGACCAGGTGGCTCACATCTTGTGCATCCCGAGCCACTCACAGCAGCCTAGTTACTGTCCTGGATTAGGCACGTTGTCATTACTGAAGACTGAATAATTATGCTCATCCTCTTTATCATAAACATTCGTTAGTAGCCAGGAAAAAGAAACATGTCAGCGATTTTTAGCATAAATTAAAAGCAAAAATAAAGCTGTGAAACAAAATGTGTGTAATGTGGACAAGATGTTGTTTTCATTCCTTTTTCGATACAGATATATCCAGGCAAACATTGTGAGGTTATCATCAATAGTCAGGTAAATAAGGTAAATGATTTGTATTTGGTTCTGATGAAGCCATCTACAGTGTTTCTATATTTTTCATTGTTCAGAGCAGGATGCCAAAATATATAGAATAATTTATTTCTGTGGTTGAATTGGAATAAATCTACAATATATTGAGAGCAATAAAAAAAATAAGGGCATCAATAAACTGATGTTTTCAGTTGTGTGATCTCATACACATTTCATAACTTAAAGTAATATATTTCTAATTTAAAAAGAACAAAAAGGTACAGTTTTGGGCCAATAAATAAAAATATACCAGAAAAGACAATGTGGCATTTTTAGCCACATAGATATGAAAAAGAGAAGTAAGAAAAGAATTTAAAAATTTAGAATTTTGTTACGTAAACTTAAAAGACTGAAACTTTTATTCAATTTCCTGGCAAAAGAAAACCGTGTGAGTTCGTAAAATTGAACTTAATGTATGTGATTGGGCAGCATGTGAGTTTTCCTCACTGAGTTAAAGGTAGGTGAATGTGGGTAAATATGAAGGGCTTAAAAAATCATTGAGTTCATAAAGTAAGCATCTGAAAGAAGGTTTCACATTTTGAAAATAGAGTAAAATCTGATGTTGTTGACATTCAGAAATGTTACAATATTCAAAAAATGGTACTACTCATAGGACCCACCCAATCTTCTTTAATATATATGGAGTAATTGTGTTATGATTATTGAGTTAAATTGCAGTCTGTGATTAGTGTTAGCAAAGTACCCTCATGCCACGGACCTTTCAGCTAAAGCACTGGACTGAGGCTTACCAGCTAGTTTCTCCAGGACACCCTTGATCCAATGGGTCGGCTAAGGGGGGTCTTGAGTGTGGTTGAGTAGGATTCTGCTGTTCCATTCGGGATCAGAGTGTGAATTGCTTAACACTTAGAAATGAGGATGTGGGAGGGGCTGAAAACCTCTAAGAACTAAGTATTTGCTGTCTATGCTGTAGGTTATTTCTGGTATATTTTAATTTATTGGTCCAAATTGTACCTTTTTTTAAAAAAATTTTGCCTTATGAAACATGTATGAGATCACACAATATCAAGTATAGAATAGGAAACATGGATTTGAATGGCAAACATCCGTAGAATGATGAATAAAATATTTTAAAAAAATCAAAACTATAAGTTTTGGCTCAGTTGGTGGGGCATGCGACTCTTGATCTAGGGGTTGTGAGTTCAAGTCCCACACTGGGTGTAGAGATTACTTAAAAATAAAATCTTGAAAAATAATCTTATAGTGAGAGGGTTTTTTTTTACCTGTATATAAGACCTCTGATAACCATTAAAGAAACTGGAGCTTACTGAACAAGGGAGTATAGCCAGCTTATAATTCTACCACACAGTTTTGACCAGGACAACCTGAGTATTTTGATCTCAATATCTTAGATTGCCGTGTATTTCAAAGACTACAAAAAATATAGGCAAGTCACTCTATAAAATCCAGAAAAAAAGAGTGTAAATTGGGTTTAATTTTCTTTTCTTGATATTCTAACCTACAAGGGTAATCTATTTAACAGAAATTTAAAGTGAAGCCATCATATGATAATTCTTTGGTAATATTCAGAATCACTATCATTTCTTAAAGGGAGTATATATGTATAGATTTCAAAGAGTAGAAAAAACTTAGGTGAGAGAGTACTGAAGACAAGCAGACTAAATAGTATCTTGTAGCCAGGAATTTTGTTTTTGATTTAAGCAATACTCAAAGACATTTGGAGGGCTTTGAGCAGAGGACTTATATGATGTCATTTAAGTCCCTGGAGGATCACTCTGGCTGCTAAGTGGACAGTAGACTCTAGCAGTTGGAAACAAACACTATTATTGTCATATGAACTGTTTCAATAATTCATGTTTGAATTGGTGGCTTGACCTTGAATGATAGAGAAGGTGCTGAAAAGTGGTCATATCATAAATGTATTTTGAAGATAGATCTGCCAAAGAATATATCCTGACAGATCAGATGTGGAGTGCTAGAGAAAGAGAGGGGTCAAAGATGAATACCAGACTTTACTTTCTTTAGCAAGTGGAGAGATGGAGTTACTACCAACAGAAGTTGGGAAGGCAGAGAAGATACGGGGTGTAAGATACGGGGTGTAACTGAGTTCCGTTTTGTACACATTAAGGTTAAAATGTATATAAGATGTTCCAGTGGAGATGTTGAACAGGGACCCAGAATACGAGTCTGGGAGTATGAGGGGGGTGTGATCTAGTAAAAGATAGTATTTAAAGTCAGGAGAGTAGAGGAAACCTAGGGAGGGCCTATTGATAGAAAAGCAAAAAGAACTAAAGTCTTGGAGCCTGGAACTGCTCCAAATTAAACATCAAAGAGAAAAGGAGAAAGCATCAATATTGAACAAGGAAACTAAGGGTGTGATGTCCTCAAAGCCAAGTGCATTAAGGATGAAGGAATGATCAACTACATCAAAAGCTGCCAAATAGTGTGAGGACTGAGAATTGGTCCTTGGATTTCAGAAGATAGAGCTTATTGTTGATTGTGGAGAATAGCACAGTTGGAATGGTCAGGCAAAGCTTGCTTAGAGGGTGTTTAAAAGACAGTAAGAGCATAAGAGTCCAAGACAGCATGTATGGGAAATTCTTTGGAGGAATTTTGTTATAATGGGGAGCAAGGAAAGGAGCAATTGTTGGTGGGGAAGCAGAGTAAAGAGAACATTTTTTAAGATGGGATAGAGAATGGACTCTGAAAAACAAACTGAGGGTTCTAGAGGGGAGGGGGGTGGGAGGATGGGTTAGCCCGGTGATGGGTATTAGGGAGGGCACGTTCTGCATGGAGCACTGGGTGTTACGCACAAACAATGAATCATGGAACACTACATCTAAAACTAATGATGTAATGTATGGTGATTAACATAACAATAAGAAAGTTAAAAAAAAAAAAGATGGGATAGAGAACACCGTGTTTGTGTAATAATGTGAATGGTCCAGTAGAAAGAGAAACTTTGGTATAAGAGAGGGGAAAGGGGAGATTGATCAGCTTCTGTCCTGGCATGGGTGGGAGGAGATCGGGACAATGTACCAGTGGAGGTATCTGCTAGATAGGAACTGCAGGGTTTATATTTGCTAGAGGAGGTTGGAGCATGTGGGTACAGATGATGGGTGATGGGTGCAATTGCTGGTGGGTGTCCGTGAAAGTTCTTTTTTTATCCATAAAGAGTCACAGTCATCTGCCGAGTCAGTGTGGAAAAGGAGAAGTGGGACGTTCAAGAAGAGGGCATAAGGTATGAAATGGTCCCATGGGAGCATGGGAAAGTAAGTGGAAAAGGTTGTATAGTATGATCAGCAGGTAGCACTGACGGCCCAGAGGATGTTTATGATCATGAATTAGAGGGAACACCAGCCAGGGGGTTCCTGCATGTTTATCGAGCCCTGATCAATTGCATGGTGCCTTGCAGAGCAGAGCAGGCAAGAAGTTGCCAACAAGGCATAGGGCAAAGCAAGAGAGGGGCAAGAATTTGAAAGATGTTATGATGCTGAAAGAATAGAATTATACTCTCTTAGTTTATGATTGTATTTTTAATTTCATCTCTTGTTTTACTTCTTTCCCTTCAATCTTCTGGACTTCGCAAAGTGGCACATGTTTGGGTAACAGTTCTAGGAAAGAGTCTGTCCTCTCTGAGAGTTTGTTTTCAGAGATTTTTTTGTTGGTCTTCCCTTTTTGAGAAAATTGTCTTTTCTCATTTTTCTGTTATCTTAAAACAAGGTACGGTGTCTGTGACCAACCTTGGTAGGTATTATCAGAATGCACCTAGGATTTGTCACTGATGCATGGTTGATAGCTAGACTCTCTTTAATCCACAGCTAGAGACAGAGGGATGCTCATAACTCCCGTTCTTATTACCAATTTTTTTCACATACTATAATGATAGTAGTTGTTACATCTGATGGTCCCTGGGTTCTTTTGATATTGTTTTTAAATTACTGTTTCTAGGGACGCCTGGATGGCTCAGTCTTTAAGCGTCTGCCTTCGGCTCAGGTCATGATCCCAGGGTCCTGGGGTTGAGCCCCGCATCGGGCTCCCTGCTCCGCGGGAAGCCTGCTTCTCCCTCTCCCACTCCCCCTGCTTGTGTTCCCTCTCTTGCTGTGTCTGTCTCTGTCAAATAAATAAATAAAATCTTAAAAATTCTTTAAAAAGTGGATTACTGTTTCTAGGGGTAAGAAGCAGAGCTTAGAGGGGTTAAGCCAGACTGTTATCTGGTCATAAAGCTTCTGTGTTCGGAAGAGAGATTTCCTTTTTGTTCTGTTGATCATCAGATATCTCTACAACCATTCTATAGTATTCTTTTGCCTATATGTCAACTTGCAATACCAGACCTTTAAGTTGGTGCCATCCCCATGCTGACCACAGATTTCTGCTTTGGAGACAACCGCTCAGCTCTTGGTCAGAGATGATGCATTTGGCAAAATGTCCTACTACTGCCTTCTTGGCCAGAAGTACTCTTGAATACTCTTTTATTCTAACTTTCAGTGAATAAGCATATGCTTGTTTATCATGCTTTCCCAAATGCTGAATAATGTTGTTCTGTTATGTGGAATGCCGCTTTTATTTTTCAACTTATGAATCATTCTTTTCAACCTTACTGCCTTGAGTGAGAATATTTATTCTGTTTTTGTTGTTGTTGTTGCTGCTGCCAAATCAACAGGTTTTAGAATATATGATAGCAATTATTTCTACCCAGGTCTCCTGGACATCTGATCATTTGGCCTTAGTGTGTACAGTTTTTCACTATGTGACATAATTTTGCAGTAAAATGAGGATGCTTTTGGCAAGATCATTATGGATAAACCAACAGGAGTTTGAGACTGTTTAGGTGCCACTTGGTTCAAATTTTTGTCTAGTGATTTTAAATTTTGAGACTGAATGTTTAATTGGTACATTATATCCAGACACAATGAACATAATGAAGCTATAATTAAAACTTAATTATCATTAAAACTCATTACGATTAAAACAGGAAAACAGTCTGCACATTTATATCAATGTCCTATTGTATACAATTTTAAATTATTTTTAGTTTTCACCTGAAGAATACACTTTCTAAATCATGAGCAAACTTGAAGATCATAATGGACTTTAACTTTTTTAAAAAGATTTTCATATTTGTTTTGGTTGTTGTTGTTTTTTGGCTGTTGTTGCTGCCTGTTTGTTTCTTAGCTTTTGCTTTGAAAAAAAAGTTCCCCCTGCTTCTTGGTTACTCTCAGTTCCCTGATTTGTAACTTTTAACTGAGGGCCTCTGATTCCCTTGAGCATGAGTATCTGAAGTGAAGACTAAACATGACCGAGACCTCAATACTCTATGCATGATGCTCAAGAAGATAAGTCAAAGATTTAATCTTCATAAATTCAAGTTAAGACCACACAAATGAAAATAAAACAAAATGATATGTACTGTTTGAAATCACATAGTTTAATGTGATCCCTCATGTCTACCAAAACTAAATAATAAACAAACACGTCTGCATTACAATGGTGTGATAATGTACTTCTAGCTGATTTCTCCACAGTAATTTATGATAACAAAAATTAGGTCCAATTAGGTTTACTTGTTCTCTTCATTATCTTTCTTGTATAACAAACTTCTCCAAATTTTGTTGCACAGAAGTATCATTTTGTTATTCTCAGGGACTCCACGGTGCAGAGATTCAGTTAGTCCACAGTAGAGATGACAATCTCTCCTGGATGTCTATGGGCTCAGAGCACAACTGAGAAGACTTTCGTGGCTGGGAGATGGAAAACCTGGGGAGAAAACTCACTTCCAAGATGGCTTCTCCATCCACAATTCTGACACCTTGGACTAGCATGACCTGAAGGCTGGCACAACTGAGGATGTTTCTCTGAGTATACAAATGCCTCTCCGGAGCACCTGTCTGGTTCAGTCAGTAGAGCATGTGACTCTTGATCTCAGGGTTGTGAGTTCAAGCCCCACATTAGGGGTAGAGTTTATTTAAAAACAAACAAACACAAATGCAGCCTCTCCCCAAGACTTGGGCTTCTCCCAACATAATAACTGGACTCAGAAAAAGCATGTTGAGGTGGGGACTCAGGAAAGAGCTTCCCAAAGACACCAAGTAGAGGTCCCATGATTTTTTCTGACCTAGCCTCAGAATTCACAGTGTTGATTCCATCCACTGTACTCTGATGGTCCCAGGAGATAGAAGTCCACTCAGACTCAAGGGAAGGAGACATAACTCGACCTCTTACTGCGAAGAGTGGCAAGGTCACCTAGGACAAGAGGATGTGGGAAGGGCAATAACGTTGGAGCCACTTGAAAATGCAATCAGCGACATCTGAACATTATTACCATTCGCTTCCATCTCCCAGTGTGAGTGGTACACAGAACACACCCAAACACCATATATCAAACCATGCCTATGAATATAGCGCAAATATGCTGGACTCTGCAGTTGAGCCCTCTGAGGTAGCTACCTGGAACTTGGCTTATACTTGGAATAGCTTCTGAATTATTTATAAGACAATACATATTGGTTATACTATGACAACACTACTCTTGAGCAGGTTAACAGCACATTTATAGCAAAGTTACAGCATTGGAGATGAAATTCAGCATCAATGATCTTAGTTCCGGACAAAAAGTGGTGAGATAGCTTTTAAGTTAAATGGATATAAGTTCTAGCATATACATAATAATACTTATATTAGTATGTATGTAATAATACTTATAATAAAGCATTATATTACAATACTCATATGTATATATGTATGTACATTGGTGACATATATACGTAATTATATAATTAAGATGGAACATGGCAAATATGTGATGTATGTATATATATATACACATATATATGTACATTGTGACATATATGTGATAGTATTAAGACAGAAAGGGGCAAATATGTGATATTTTGTAATTTTGTAATTTTTCTATATGCTCTGAATTGGTGTTATATCAAAAAGATCTATTATAAGAAAAATGTTCAACAGCCCGCTCCAACATGCATTTGTCAGCTCCCATGTCCATACGCATGAAGAATTTGAGTACAGGGAGTGTCCACTGAGAGCAATTTGCCTTGCTTAGCTTGACTTTTTAGTGTACTGCATAGAATTTTAAAAATATGTAACATATATTGGATATATGGAAACATACAGAATTCTACCATGCTGTATACTTTTTATCAAATGAAACTCCCTTCCCTTTTTGGGAAATTTCTGTAGATCAAGTGAATATATACATGTAATCTATTGGATTGCCAAAATACGATTTATCTGATAAAACAGATCACTAAAATATATTTGATGAGACTAAATTGTCCTTTAGGTTATTGAATAAAGCAGTAGAATTGTACCTACAACTGACTTATTAAAAAGTAAAGGGTAATAAGTAAAAGAAAAAAAAACTAAACTAAACTATTACAATTAGGTACATGGGTGACAACTAAGCCTAACTGAAAGTAATAAAACTTTTTTTATGCAGGAAAAATTTATTACTTTTGGTCATGACACCTTTATTAGAGATCAAAATTCATGTGGGTATCTACATTGTCTAAAGAACATCCATCTTTTCAGAATGAATTTGCAAATTACCCAAATAAAACTCTGACACAGTACTGTTTCTTTTAGACTGAGTGGAGTCAAAACCTCACTTGCTCTTATCTCTTTTCATCTATATTTTATTACTGTGTATACCATATGCCATCCCATGTTATTACAGTTCATATATGTATTAATGTTCTTGATTATTCATTGAGGATAGTGTTCATTCTGTGAACATCTTTCCATCCCCAGTAGTTACTCCTGTGAATAACAATTTTCTATCAACAGGAACATTCACTCAAATATATTATTTGGTTGAATCAATGAAAGAATGCATATTATTTCATTTCCAAATCTGCTACAAAAATTGCTATCAGTTTGGCTATTGTGGGACATCGCTGCTATGCACACTGGGGTGCACGTGCCCCTTCTTTTCACTACATCAGTATCTTTGGGGTAAATACCCAGTAGTGCAATCACTGGGTCGTAGGGTAGCTCTATTTTCAACTTTTTGAGGAACCTCCATACTGTTTTCCAGAGTGGTTGCACCAGCTTGCATTCCCACCAACAGTGTAAGAGGGTTCCCCTTCCTCCGCATCCTCACCAACCTTTGTTTTCCCTGTCTTGTTAATTTTAGCCATTCTAACTGGTGTAAGGTGGTATCTCATTGAGGTTTTGATTTGTATTTCCCTGATGGCTAGTGATGTGGAGCATTTTTTCATGTGTCTGTTAGACATTGAACACCAGGTGCAATACGCAACTAATGAATCATTGACCACTACATCAAAAACTAATGATGTACTCTATGTTGGCTAACTGAACACAATAAAAAATTTTTAAAAAATTGCTATCAGTTTTCTAAAAGTTTTTTTTCTGGTAAAATTTACCTTATTAAGTTAATTCACATTATCCAATTAGGTAACTCATTAAAAGCCGTGTTTTAGGCACTTCTTAACCTTGGCTTATACTGGAAGCCCAGTGAGAATTGCCTGATGGAGTCACAATGCTTCAAGGCTTTCAGAATGATTCAGTCCTCACCTTCCATTAATAAAGTTGAGTCAAAACTTAAAATGCATCTACGAAAGTCACACTTTCCTATTAGATATTTGGTACCACCCTGTAGACACTTTGTTCACCTTGCTTTTCACATTTGACCGCTTCGCAAGATGAAGAGCTGTTTTCATGCCTTTGGACTTCTGCACTGGGAGAAAATACAGTTGTTTGTGCCGCACATGGGCCTACTTTTCATAGTTTTTGCTATCATGAATAGTGCTGCAATAAACAGCTTTAAATATACATCTTTAATTTTCTGCCAGTTTATCTTTAGAATAGATTCTTAAAAAACGGGATTGATCGCATTCTAAATTGTGCTATATTTTTCAAATTCCTCTTTGCGGATAAATACTCAGAAGTAGGATTGCTGGGTCATGCAGTAGCTCTATTTTTTAGTTCTTTAAGGAATCTTGAGACTGTTTTCTATAGTGGCTGCACCAGTTTACAATCCCACCAACAGTGTAAGGGCTCCAGTGTCTCCACATTCTCGCCAACATTTTTATTTTCTTTTTATAATAGGCATTCCTAATAGGTTGTAGTATGCTCCCTGTCTGACCGTTGGGTATTCTGTTTTGCAATGCAAGTGCTTGATTTATGCTCTGATCACTGGGGCACCCACTTCAAAGAAGGCTATCTTGACTAAACACACTGCCCGTCACGGACTAGATAAAGAGCCAGGTTGCTTCCCCGCTCTGAGGCTCCTTTGTTTTAGAGATCTTGGTTGATTTGGTAACTGACCATTTGTGCCGCTTGCTTTTTCTCTTCCTGCACTTTAATTCCTGCTCCTATGTTTTAAATTCACCAATAAAGGGTGAGCCTGCAAAACCCTAGGCCCCTACCCTGACCCTGGTGAAAACAGAGCCCCGGTCTGTGCTCCCTCTCCCTGTGTGACCTGAGATGTGCTGTGTATCTCCATACCCCAAAACCTAGGGTGCATTACTTATTTTCCCCAAAGTTTCTTGTCAGTTGTTGCTGAGGGCATCTTGCGGTCGTAAGAACCATAAGGGACAGTCCATCGACTACATGGACTTGTCAATAGGCTGAGACTAGCACAAAATACAGGTGTGAGATGTTATCTCTTTGTGATTTTGAGTTGCATTTCCCTGATAATCAGTAGTATGGACATTTTCCCTCGATAAAGCTGTGAAACTAGAAATATATACAAGTTAAAAGCTCTATCACCAAATTTTCAAAGGTACAGAACTTTGCAAGGATTAAAGGCATGAATGAAACCGGTGGGCAGAACGAGGTATTAACTGGATCACCACCTGAGTTCTTTGGCATAGCAGTTTCTAGGCCAAATGGCTGGTAGAACATTCTCCAGGGAGGACAATTTTAGCAAGGGGTGTTCAGAGTCTAATGTGTGTTATTAAAAGGCTCGGTTCCCATTTTTGCCCTTAAGCAGAGATCGTGATATTTTCCTTTTTTAATCCATAAATAAAATTTCAACATGTATGTCTTCCCATGGAAACCCCTTATGGATTTTTCTATTCTTGAATTTACTTAGAAATCTATTTATGGATTTATCTGCAGTTTCAGAACTGAAAAGGAAGTTATTAGTCAAGAAGTATGACCACTCTTTTTCCAAACGAGAAACTAAGTCTAGATGCTTTATAGTTTGCCATAGTCAGAGGCTATGGATTTATAGAAACACATTGCATTTCAATATTTAAATAAAAGAGGGAGAACTGGATTCACGAAGGGGCATTAAGAGACAGTAAGAGCCGGGCGCCTGGGTGGCTCAGTTGGTTAAGTGACTGCCTTCAGCTCAGGTCATGATCCTGGAGTCCCTGGATCGAGTCCCACATCGGGCTCCCGGCTCGGCGGGGAGCCTGCTTCTCCCTCTGACCCTCTCCCCTCTCGTGCTGTTTCTCTCCTGCTCGCTCTCTAATAAATAAATAAATAAATAATCTTTAAAAAAAAAAAAAAAAGAGACAGTAAGAGCCTACACGATGTAAGTCCTAACAACAACCACCCATGAACCAGCTAAGCAAGATTTGGCTCTACACGTTTGCAATTGCCTGATGAATCCAGATAGTGGCATCTCCTATCACTTGGAAAAGAAGTTTACTAAATCCGTTTATGGAATAATATGAAGCATTTATTTGAGCAAATCTTTTGCAGGAAATAAACCAATGTGCCCCGATATTCTTGAAACACAGCTCTGACAATGCTGCTTCCCATGATTTTTTTTTTTAACATTTATTCACTTCATTAATCCTCACTTTTTTTCTGGAAATGTGTAAGTATGTGTAATTCCCAGTACATGCTACTAATGTACATTTTAGTCCAGCATTCATAAAAGACTAAAATTGCGTGAAGTATCATTATATTTTCAATTAAAGTCATAAATATTATTTTTTACTTTCCTGGATGTTTAGATACTTATATGACTTTATTTTCTAGAACTGATTGTATTCTGCTTGCCTGCCATTATTGGACCTTTTGTTTCCCCCCCCCCCAAAAAAAACACGTAAGAAGAAACAAGCTTGTTGGAATTAATTCAATATATAATTAATTTCTTATATATGTATATTTGTTTCATTATTTTTCACCAACATTATTTGAGATAGTTTAATTTTTATGCATTATTTGAACATTGGATTCTCTCCTACTGTAGGTATATCAAGTCAATATTCATAATATTAACAGCAGCTATGAATTGGCTAGCTTTATATTTGTATTACCTATGTCTGGGTAGCGTTTATTCTTATAGTTAAGAAAACCATTACTTATAGACATGTATGACATTACCTTTTTTTTTTGATGGTGTTAGTCTTGGTTGTTGTTGTTCTGTGGTTGTGGTTATGGTTTCCATGACAATTTTTCCAGGTCGTTGTGTCATTAAAATCTATGAACATTGGATAAACCATGGATATTCTTTTTCCTTACATGAATTAATAGTTTTCATTTTTAATTTTTCATTGGAATTTGGGAGTTTTTTTGGTATTAGAAAAAAATGACCTTTCCATATGACAGCTCAGAGGGAAGCATGCTAAATTCAAAGCTATCTCTAAGTTCCTTTAATTAGTGCTTTAGTCTCTATCCATGCTCATAAGTGAAGTAAAAATGTATTTTTCTGACATTTAACAAAAGCATAGGAGAAAACTTCTTGCTTTGTTAGAATTAAATACTTTGGAACTTACCAATATATTCAGTGACTATTCAGAAAATTATGAAATTTTTTATGGTAACCATTAATTGTATCTAAAAAAATTCTATCCAGAACTGATGTGTCAGTATTGAACTACAGAAAGAGAGGAGACCTGGAAATGCTAGGTCACTGCCCCACTCCCATTACCATCACTATCACGAGATTTTTTTTTTTTTTTTTTTATGATTTTATTTATCTATTTGAGAGAGAGAGAGAGAGCATGGGGGGCGGTCACTGAGCAGGGAGCCTGATGCAGGACTCAATCCTGGAACTCCAGGATCATGACCTGAGCCCAAGCAGTCGCTTAACCAACTGAGCCACCCAGGTGCCCCCCATCACGAGATTCTTTTTTTTTTTTTTTTTGGCTGGGTACAGTGTACTTTATTGATGGTACATGACAAGGTAGGGCTCCCCAAGCTCCTCTCCTTCTTCAGGGGGTCTGGGATGGAAACGGTGGAGGTCAGGAGATTCTCAGTGTTTTCGGGGATAAGTTGGGGCAGGGACTCCCCAGTAGCTGAGGGCCTCTCTCTTCCTCTTGTTCTCGCTGGGGCTGGTGGTCCAGGGGGCTCTTACTCCTTGGAGGCCATGTGGACCATAAGGTCCACCACCTGGTTGCTGTAGCCAAATTCATTTTCATACCAGGAAATGAGCTTGACAAAGTGGTCATTGAGAGCAATGCCAGCCCCGGCATCAAAGGTGGAGGAGTGGGTGTCACTGTTAAAGTCACAGGAGACAACCTGGTCCTCAGTGTACTCCAAGATGCCCTTGAGGGGGCCCTCTGATGCCTGCTTCACCACCTTCTTGATGTCGTCGTATTTAGCAGCTTTCTCCAGGCTGCAAGTCAGATCCACAGTGGACACGTTGGGGGTGGGGCACGGAAGGCCATTCCAGTAAGCTTCCCGTTCAACTCAAGGATGACCTTGCCCACAGCCTTGGCAGTGCCAGTGGAAGCAGGGATGATGTTCTGGGCACTCCCTCAGCCATCGTGCCACAGCTTCCCAGAGGGGCCGTCCACGGTCTTCTGGGTGGCTGTGATGGCATGGACGGTGGTCATGAGTCCCTCCACGATGCCGAAGTTGTCATGGATGACCTTGGCCAGAGGAGCCAAGCAGTTGGTGGTGCAGGAGGCATTGCTGACAATCTTGAGGGAGTTGTCATACTTCTCATGGTTCACACCCATCACAAACATGGGGGCATTTGGCAGAAGGAGCAGAGATGATGACCCTCTTGGCCCCACCCTTCAGGTGAGCCCCAGCCTTCTCCATGGTGATGAAGACCCCAGTGGACTCCACAACATACTCAGCACCAGCATCACCCCATTTGATGTTGGTGGGATCTCGCTCCTGGAAGATGGAGATGGACTTTCCATTGATGACAAGTTTCCCGTTCTCAGCCTTGACTGTGCTGTGGAATTTGCCAGGGGTGGAATCATACTGGAATATGTAGACCATATAGTTGAGGTCAATGAAATGGTCATTGATGGCGACAATATCCACTTTGCCAGAGTTAAAAGCAGCCCTGGTGACCAGGTGCCCAATACAGCCAAATCTGTTTACTCCGACCTTCACCATTGTGTCTCGGGAACGCGGCTGGCACTACACCAGAAGATGCGGCTTTCTGTCGAACAGGGAGGAGCCGAGAGCCCCATCACGAGATTCTTATGGAGCATATCCTTAATATCCAGTTTGGTCTTCCTGAGCAACAATGGTTTGAACCTGTAACATCTGGTGTTTCATTGCTGGTCACCCTGCTTGCTGTTCTTCCTCCTGGGAAGGCTGCTGTCAATGTCAGTGGCTCTTTTATTGTGATAGCTTTATACATGGCTGTAGAGTCTCTGAAGCTCCTCCCACAAATGGCAGAGTCTAATTTCTCTTCCCTTGATTGTGGACACTGGTAATGAAAAAAATGAAGCAAAAAATAAAACTGCATTTTTTCTGAGGCTAGGTAGAAAAAATGGCACTGCTTTTGCCTGGTACTCTCTCCCTCTTCAGATATGTGCCTAAGCCTATAGGGAAGCACTCTGCCTGTCTTGAAGACGCCATGCCTGAGAGGCCTCATGAGGAGGACACATGGGATAGATGCCCCAGGTTCAGCAGTACCCAACTGACTGTCTGAGCATCAACCCTCCACAGCTCCTTCCAGACTCAGGATTCAAGGCCGCCATAATTAATGCAAATTTAGCAGAGATGACCCTAGCCTCTCCATCCAGTCCAAATTCCTGATCCACAGAGTCTGTGAGCATAAAAGATGATAGCTGTATGCCAGTAAGTGTTCATTTGTTTTGTAGTCATAGTAACCAAAATCCTTTAAAATACATTCTTAAGAACCTAATTAATCCAGGGGCACCCGGGTGGCTCAGTCGGTTGAGCATCAGACTCTTGATTTCAGCTGAGGTCTTCAGGATCTCAGAGTCGTGAGATCAAGCCCCACATCGGGCTCCGAGGTTAGCTCGGAGTCTGCATGTCCCTCTCCCACTGCTCCTCCTCCCGCTTTCTCTCTCCCTCAAATAAATAAATAAAAATACTTAAATAAAAAAACCTAATGGATCCATTGACACCACAGGTCCCTTTTGCCCACTCTTTCTCCCATATCTTAACTTAAATCAATTTCTAATCAATAATGGAGTATTAAAGTACATATGTGAACATCAAAATAACTTCTATTTTAGAAGCTAAGTGAGAAGTTACTAATTTTTTTCTGTTCTTTGAACATGTTTAATTCCAATAAAATATAACTTTTGTTTACATTTTTAAAATAATTGTCTTTTCCTTTTCCTTTTTAGATAATAATTGAGATGAGATCAAGCCCTTAAGGATCATCTGAGACAAATTTTGTAAGCAAATCCTGGATCCTCCGTCTTTCTAAGTTTATCTTTCACTCATTATCCAGACAGGCAAGTGTTTAGCAATGAGCATCAAGTGCTGTTGGATGTTTACAATGATGAGAGAGACTGCAGGCCATTTTGATAAGGCTGGTATTAGCCTTGGTGAGGCACCCTTAAATGGAATTTCAAGAAAACCATGGGTTAAAGGATTAATAAGATAGAAAAAATAAAGACAATGAGCATAGCTAAGTCAAGATTTTAGCTATAAAGTTGAGAATTAAAACCACAATTTCAAGCAAACACGAAACCAAAAGAAGGTATTGATTTTTCATTTTGCTCTTTTTTAAGATGATACATGCTTGAGCATGCTTACATTCTTTACTGAAGGATTCTGGAGATAGATTGACAATATGGGACTTAGTAAAGGTAGAAAAGAGATCCAGGTCCCTAACTAAGGGAAAATGACGTTCCTACTGAGC
The DNA here is from genome assembly GCF_029215605.1 of Mirounga angustirostris. Classification (NCBI taxonomy): domain Eukaryota; kingdom Metazoa; phylum Chordata; class Mammalia; order Carnivora; family Phocidae; genus Mirounga; species Mirounga angustirostris. The sequence goes on along the minus strand of NW_026991715.1, from coordinate 147,508,165 downwards.
TCACAAAGAAGGGTTGGTTTAGAGACAAAAAAAGAGCATCCCTTTCATTGTAATAGGAAATGAGAGTAAATATTATTAAATGCTAAATAGAATACTAAACTTAATTTGCCAAAAAAATGAATCTTAAAGTATTGACAAAATGAAAGGAAATAAAGGGTAATCTAGAGAAAGTTTTCCAAATCAAAGGATTTGCACTAGGATACTAAGGAATAGGAATTCTAGTGAAAGGATTGGAAAGCAATTCCATCTCCCACTCTTTCGACGGAAGACAAAAGAATTACAAATATGTAGGAACGACATCCTCCGTAGCTCACCAGGAGGTCTTCCAGAAGTGATGTCTATCAGATGGCCTCTTTCTTTTCTCCTACTAAAAGAAGCAAAAAGATATTTTCACACTTTTAATGAATTCAAAGCCCTCTATTCCAAGAATACAGTCTTACCTTCTTGACAATGTCTCATACTTCTTTGACATGATGCAAATAGATAAATCTTCTTAATGCAGTAACATTTGCTGGTACTTTTTTGTCGAAGCATATATGAAGATCATTCATTTTAGATCATCCATTTTATAGCTACATAATGTATATTCTGTGTATGTGCCCACAAATCTATGAATAAAAATAAAATATAAATGCAATATATTCACTTACATTCAATTGCTTTGACAAGTAAAGTTAATGGGTTAGTTTAACATTCCAAGAATGTCTGTGGAGAGTGAAGAAATACAATAATAAGTGACCTTTCAAAGCTATTTCCACTGCACGTATGACTTCCTGCAGTATTTATTTTCCAAATGGATTTTTCTCATCTCAAAAATATTATGGAATATATGAGGTACAAAACATCTTTTAACTGTCTTTTTGCTATGTGTAAAATTATTGTGTTAGTTGATTAAAAGCTCTAACCCCAACATAAAAGCCAAATCATGAAAACACACTTGAGACTATAAACATTTATGAGACTCTAATTTGGAAATATTCAATTTAACCAATTTGCATTGTGCCATAGAAATTACCCCCCACCTCGGGGTGTCTGGGTGGCTCAGTTGGTTAAGATCTGCCTTGGGCTCAGGTCATGATCTTGGGGTCTTGGAATAGAGCCCCACATTGGGCTCCCTCCTTGGCAGGAAGCGTGCTTTTCTCCCTCTGCCTACCGCACTCCCTGCTTGTGCTCTCTGTCAAATAAATAAATAAAATCCTTAAAAAAATTTTTTAATAAAAAATAAATAAAAAGAAATTACTCCCCACTTGTACCAAATAGCATTTGGGCATTAGTGTCTGAAAAATTATTTTTTATCTAGATAGTCATTATTTTTCAAGCATAAAGCAAGTTTAGTAGCATTTTCTTCTGGTGAACTTTATTATTATTACATTTTATTTCTTAATGTTATTCTGCATGAGTGACAGGAGTTTACTGAAGATCTAGCCCATGGTCTAGCCCATACTAAAATTCCTAACTATAGGTACTTCGTGGAAGTAAAACTGTCGTTATCAGCATTTATCTATACCCCCTACATACCCCCACAGTATACGAGGAATAAAACAAAGATAAGATGTAGAAAACTGTCAAGAAATGAACTCGTGTAAAATGATGAGGTAATAGCAGAAATTCAGGAGTCCCAGTGACTCACATGGTCTGATAAAGGCAAGATAGAAAAACATTGGAACAAGTCTAGTGGCTGTTATTTGAGAAGTAAGGACTATGACTTGTGTGCGCAGAGGCAACCAATCTGTCTATAGGGGGCAGGATAGACAAAGCTCATCTGCCATTAGGAAGTGGCACCATCGGAAGAGCCATTGGCTTTTCAACTAACAGGCCATTACAATCCGCAGTTCACTCAGCTCTTTGAAGTTCAGCTTCTTTATCTGTAGAATGTCAGGGATTAATTAGATATTTTAGAAGCTTCTAATTAATATACATTATACACAAACATAGTTATATGTATATATATTTAACTTATTAAAATTTTTAGAATATTGCCTCAGTTTATTTATAAGGGATATTGGTTGATAGTTTTTTTTTTCATGTGATTTCTTTTTCTGGTTTTGATATCAGAGTATTCGGCATTATAGAATGATTTGAGAAGTGTTCCTTCCTTTTCAATTTTCTAGAAGAGTTTGCATAGATTTAGTATTATATCTTCATTAGAGGCTTCATAGAATTTTCACTGAAGCCATCTGGACCTGGGGTTTACTTTATGGGAAGGATTTTAACTACCGATTCAACTCCCCTGATAGATAAATTTCCACTCAGTTTTTTTATTTCTTCTTGAATATGTTTGGTTATTTATTTTAAGTAATTGTTCAATTTTATCAAGCTAACAGATTTTTTTAAAGCTTTTATTTATTTATTTGCAAGAGAACATGAGCTGGGGGGAGGGACAGAGGGAGAGGGAGATGCAGACTCCCCGCTGAGCAGAGAGCCTGGGATCATGACCTGAGCCAAAGGCAGATGCTTAACTGACTGAGCCACCTAGGTGCCCCTAAGCTAACAAATTTATTGTCACAAAATTAATCATATTATTTCCTTATTATTCTTTTAATATTTAAAGATTTTGTTGTGATATCCCTTTTTTGAATGAGTATTTTGATTAATTTTCATCTTCTCTTTTCCCCTTACACTGTCTAGCTAGAAGTTTATTAATTTTATTGATATTCTTAAAGGATTAGATTTTTATTTCATAGAGAATTTCTTGTTTTTCTGCTATCTATTTCATCACTTCTGCTTTTATCTTTATTATTTTTTTCTGCTTACTTAAGTTTGATTTCTTTGATTTGATATTTTTCCACTTTCTTAAGGTAAAAGTGCATTTAGGCTTTTCTCTTTTTCAATAAAGAGTTTATTAATATAAAATTCCCTATATATACTGCTTTAGTTGTATCTCACAAATTCTGTATATTCTGTTTTCATTTTCTTTCAGTACAAAATAATTTTTAATTTCCCTTTTGATTCCTTTTTTCCCGATGGGTTATTCAGAAATGTGCTAGTTTCCAAATGTTTGGGTATGTTTTCCAGATACCTTTCTATTAGTATTTTACAATTTAATTTCATTTGAGTCATAAAGCATGGTGTGTATCATTGCAACCCTTACAAATTTGTTGACACTTGATATTGGCTCACAACATGATTTATATTGGTAAGTATTCTGTGTTCACTAAGACTGTGTATTCTAACGTTGTATGTAATGTTCTAGAAATGTCAATCAGATCAAGTTTGTTGAGAGTTTTGCTTTATGTATTCTCTGTCCTTGCTGATGTCCTGTCTACCTGGTCTATCAATTTCGGGGGGATGGATGTTGAAGTCTTTGACTATAATTGTGGATGTGTCTCTCTCCTTTCTATGGCTTTGTAATTGGATGCATGGATGTATAATTTATTGTGTCATCTTGTTGATTAGACATCTGAAGGTAATCAGAAAGTGAACAAAAATCTATTATCTCAATTGTCCTTGAAGTTGAGCATATTTAAAAAGGGTTTTGTTTTTTGTTTTTTGTTTTTCTGTTGAAGACCTTGAGTTCATATAAACAAATTGGTGATTTAAGGATGAAAGAAAGACAAGCATTTGAAGTTCCTGGAGGAAGCCATGAGGGCAGGTAGTGGAGTTACGATACTGGGGAGCGCTCTCCTGAGAGTGGGGACCAAGAGATTCCCCGGCAGCAGGGTGGCCAAAATGGCACCTTGCAGAGTTCATATGTCTAAGATTGAACTGGTGTTTTCTGTGGCTATATGGCATAAATATTTCCTATAAGTGACCCATCACATCTACATTAAAGTCTGTTTTATACTAATGCTCTCTGTTCAAATAACATCTTTTTGCTCAGTTCAGAAGAGTTTTAAGTTTCAAGTTTGAGTCACCATGGTGAGGCTCAGAGATGGCCAAAATGCAAGAACACAGTCAGTGTTGGCCATCACAATGGGGGTGCCTGAGAGTTTGGGGGAATTTAGGAAGCTTTGGACTTTCCCATACCATGGAATTTAGAGCTGGTGGCATCCTCATCTGTCCTAGCTGGAAGACAAAATTACAGCAAAGGAAAGGATTTGTAATCATTAAATACATGAGATTTGCCTTTTCAGAAGTGGGTACAATGGAAAGAAATTTAATTTCTTTTTAATTCAAATTAAAAATCTGGCAAATGTACTGCTTCTACACTCCCTATGGGAAATCCCAATGGTAAGGCATAACATTGGTAACTCTGAATAATTTGCCATTTGTCTGTGGTCAGATGTTTTCTGGTTATAGTTTTGAGAACCACAACATCTAGGTTTATACATTTATTACACTAGAGTTTCCACACATATGCCTATAATGAGTCATAGGGTCATTTGAAGAAAATTTACATTTAGCTGAAGGAAGCCCATGGAGCCTTTACTTATATGGTTTGAGTTTTGTTTACAGCTCTCCATATGCCCAGACTTTAACAATCTGTCACACAGATTTAAAAAAATCATTTGCAATCACCCAAATTTGCTTCAGCATAAAGCATATATACCCAGAAATGTTGGAAGATAATTAAAATGAAAACCAGCAATTTAGAGCACACTGAGTATGAATTAAAGTACACTATCTGCTTTAAATGGGAATTTTCTGAGGAACAGATGGGCTCTTTTCTAAAGTCAGTAGCTTTCACTGAACTACAGGGTCCTGGAATCAGTCAGTGCAACACATGGAGGCACTGTGATGGGAAAATGGGGATAGGTGTGTTACCAGCCATGAAATGCCCCCGGAGATGGAATATCCTCAGAATCAAGGTTAAAAGTAAGTAAGAGCTATTGAAAACTTATTTTAGAGAAATCTTGAAAAACTCTAAAATTCAAAACCCATGCCCCATTCAACATGTGGAATTGGGGCTAGTTCTGGACAATAAAACTTTCCTGAATTTGAGAGTTAGAAATGAGGTTTAAAAACTGGGCAGACAAAAATTCATAATTACTGAGAACTGGTTTCTAGGAATGGTTAAGACAATGGCTTCATGTCTGTTGTAATACAACTTCATTATATGCCCTTGGGCCCATGATTTCACTTCTCTGAACATTGGATCTTCATCTAGAAGACAGAGATAATGATGGTGTCTCTTGATGAGGTTGCTGTTAAGACTAGCTAAACAATACAATACACGTGGTGTAAAAATACTCAGAGCTAGTCACTGTGCAAAGTCAGTGTTCAATAAATGTTTGCTCATATAATGAGCAAATTCCTGACTGAAGGAAGTACATTTAATACCTTCTCAATTGGCTATATTACACACTACATCGTGGAGATGTATATTTTAATGGCCTTCATAAATATATTAAAAAGGCAGTGTAATGTTTTCTAAAAGCATTAAAAAAATTTAAGCATTTGGAAAATGGCTCCATATCCTTAGTAAATATAAGCAAAAGTCATAGTCAGGACTTTGTTTATTGTCCTGGGGAGAAAATGATCATTGCCCTAAGGCATCAACCCAACATTATTATGTTAGTGCAGAAACTTCTTAACTGAATAAATGTCTTTGTTATGAAGTATTTACAGGATGGCAGTTCAGAGACATGGAGTTAACACCCACCCACTAATTATAATATTCAAATGAAATGAATGACTTACTTTATCATTCTTAAACTCATTAAGAATAGTCTGATTTACAAGATCATATCCCTACCCTAGGGATCGAATAAAGGCATCTGCCATCGGTCATTAGTGAAGCCCAGCAAATTCAATCATGTAAAAATGCAGATTGTATTTTTCTCTGATGAGAAGAAAAAGAAATTTTTCTGCTCATATATAGCCTCACAAAAAGCTCAAGAGAAAAGACAATAAAACACACAGCACACACGGAACTTATTCTGACCTGAGAAAAGTCACAGGATTGGGGGCATTCACCTCCTTCACAGGTTCCTTGCAATCAAGAGCATGAGCCCAACCACCTCTGACCCCAGGGGCTAAAAGGAGGACAGAGACTGCTGGAGTGTTTCTTTGCATGAGAATTTGCTCTTTTATGGATTTTACTGTGTGTGTGAATGCATCCCTTCTTGCCAGTCCATGTATGGTGGGGATCACTGAACAGTGCCCAGTCAGAATTGGACTTCCTGGTTAGGACGGCGCATGCTTTTCTCAGGCTGAAGTATAAAAACTATCATTGTCATCTGAGGGTCAATTGTTAATAAAATCTAAAGTTCGTTTAACTCAGTTCTGGATTGATAGTCACACTCCAGAATTCCCTAGTCCTCAGAAAACTACCAGAAGCCACCCATCCTATCCCCACACCTCCTGGAAGGGTGACCCTGGTCTCAGGGGAGCAGAATTCTGCTCTAGGATGACACCCGGATTGACAGTTCTTGGTGAACAGTGGCGGTTCTCACCCTCTGCAAGCCCCGGTGACCTCCCACATGCTCCACCCCTGTACCACTCAGTGGTCCTGGGGTATAGCCTGGGCCGGGCCAAGGACAACTTCGGGTGAAAAGTCCATTTCCCAACTCTCTCATTTGTCTGCACAGCACTGGGGTGCACTCTACAGGAGAGCTGAGTGCCAGCCACACCTAGAAATGCTACCCAAATCCCCAGAGGACATGTTTTTAATACCTACTTCTCTCAGGATGCCGTTTTTTGGTCATTCATAATTCCCCACATATATATGGGAGGGAAATACAAAGCAACAGGAAGAGGAATATTTGCATTATTTGGGATTTACAAACAAGTAAGTGAGTGAATGAATGAACGAATGAATGAACAAATGAACGTATCTATCATCCACTGTCACATTCCTGGCACTGAACAGTGTCTGGCACACACACACACACACACAAACTCAAAAATACCAGTTGAGTGAATCAATGGATAAATGAAGTAGTTTGAGCACAAGCTTAATGGTAACACCAATGTCGCCCATTTCCCCATGATGACAGTGCTTTGAAGACCCGAAAACGATGAAGACAGATCCCGCTATCATGCAATTAATTCTCCTGAATTACAGTGTCTGAGCTATGCTTTTAAACCACTTTCTTGAGTTGTAATTTGCATGCAAAAATTCTACCCATTGAAAATGTATCATTCAATTATTTTTAGAAAATTCAGAGAGTCACGCAATCTAGCACAACTCAGTTTTAGAAGATTTCTTGTGTCCGTTTTTCAGTTAATCCCTACTGCTAACCTCCACCCCAGATAACCATGAATCTGGTGACTGTCTCCATAATTTTGCTGTTTTTAGAAATTTCATATTAATGGAATCAGACAGTAAATAGCCTTTGTGTCTGACTTTTTTCCCTTAGCAAAATTTTCTCGAGGCTCCTCCATGTTGTTGCACATATCAGTTTATTCTAATTTATTAATGAGCAGTATTTCCATATATGAGTATACCTCATATTGTTTCTCCATTCACTGATACATGGACATGTTTTTTGGCTATTATGAATAATGCCACTATCAACTTTCACCTACAAAACATTGTGTGAACATAGGTTTTCATTTCTTTTGAGTAATACCTGGGATGGGATTGTAGGGTCATCTGATAAATGTATGTATAATCTTTTGAAAAGCTGCCAAACTGTTTTCCAGAGCGCCATTTTACACTCCTACCAGCAATCAATGATAGATCTAGTTTTTATAAGACCTTGTTAGCACTTGGTATATTCCATCTTTTTTATTACCACCTCTCTAGTGTGGACATAGTGGTATCTCACTGTGATTTTAATTTGCATTTCCCAAGTGACTAATGATGGTGAACATATTTTCATGTGCTTATTAGTTATTCTCATATCTTCTTTGGTGAATTTTTTTTCAAATCTTTTACTCACTTTCTAACGTGACTATTTTTTTTAATTATTGAATTTTAACAGTGCTTTATATATCCTGGCTATGAATTCTTTATCAGATAAATAATTTGCAAATATTTTCTCTTAATTTAATGAAGTCCAATTACCAGTATCATTTTATGGATCATGCTTGTAGTACCACATCTAAGAAATCCTTGCTTCTTCTGAGATAAAGTCAATTTTCTCCTGTTTTATTCTAGAAGCTGGGAAGTTTTAATCAGTTATGATCTTATAGCCCTCATTTGCCCCTTTATCTTTTGTCTTTTCTCTCATCTACCACTTTTTTCCTAGATAAGTCCTTCTCTGGTTTTTGTAACCCAAAAATAATGGGGATTCCCAACCCTATTTTATTTATTATTTTTTAAAGATTTTATGTATTTATCTGAGAGAGGGAGCACGTGAGCTGGGGGAGGGGCAGAGGGACAGGGAAAGAGAGAATCTCAAGCAGACTCCACGCTGAGCATGGAGCCCAAGTTGGGGCTCAGTATTAGGACACTGAGATCATGACTGAGCTGAAATCGAGTTAGATGCTTAACTAACTGAGCTACCCAGGCTCCCCCATTCCTGTTTTATTTTATTTTTTTTATTAACATATAATGTATTTTTTGTTTCAGGGGCACAGGTCTGTGATTCATCAGTCTTACACAATTCACAGCACTCACCATAGCACATACCCTCCCCAGTGTCAATCACCCAGCCACCCCATCTCTCCCACCCCTCCTCCACTCCAGTAACCCTCAGTTTGTTTCCTGAGATTAAGAGTCTCGTATGGTTTGTCTCCCTCTCTGGTTTCATCTTGTTTCATTTTTCCCTCCCTTCCCTATGATCCTCTGTCTGGTTTCTCAAATTCCTCATATCAGTGAGATTATATGATACTTGTCTTTCTCTGACTGACTTATTTCGCTTAGCATAATACCCTCTAGTTTCATATACATGGTTGCAAATGGCAAGATTTAATTTTTTTGATGGCTGCATAATATTTCAGTGTGTGTGTGTGTGTGTGTGTGTGTGTATACCACATCTTCTTTATCTATTCATCTGTTGATGGACATCTAGGCTCTTTCCATAGTTTGGCTATTGTGGATATTACTGCTATAAACATTGGGATGCATGTGCCCCTTCGGATCACTACATTTGTATCTTTGGGGTAAATACCCAGTAGTGTAATTGCTGGGTAATAGGGTAGCTCTATTTTCAACTTTTTGAAGAACCTCCATACTGTTTTCCAGAGTGGTTGCACCAGTTTGCATTCCTACCAACAGTGTAGGAGTGTTCCCCTTTCTCCGCATCCTCGCCAACATCTGTCGTTTCCTGACTCGTTAATTTTAGCCATTCTGACTGGTGTGAGGTGGTGTCTCATTTAGGCTTTGATTTGTATATTTCCCTGATGCCGAGTGATGTTGAGCCCTTTTTCATGTGTCTGTTGGCCATTTGGATGTCTTCTTTGCAGAAATGTCTGTTTGTGTCTTCTGCCCATTTCTTGATTGTATTATTTGTTCTTTGGGTGTTCAGTTTGATAAGTTCTTTATAGATTTTGGATACTAGCCCTTTATCTGATAAGTCATTTGCAAATATCTTCTCCCATTCTGTCAACTGTCTTTTCGTTTTGTTGACTGTTTCTTTTGCTGTGCAAAAGCTTTTTATCTTGATGGAGTCCCAATAGTTCATTTTTGCCCTTGCTTCCCTTTGCCTCTGGCGATGTTTCTAGGAAGAAATTGCTGCGGCTGAGGTCGAAGAGGTTGCTGCCTGTGTTCTGCTCAAGGATTTTGATGGATTCCTGTCTCACATTTAGGTCTTTCATCCATTTTGAGTCTATTTTTGTGTGTGCTGTAAGGAAATGGTCCAGTTTCATTCTTCTGCATGTGGCTGTCCAATTTTCCGAACACCATTTGTTGAAGAGACTGTCTTTTTTCCATTGGACATTCTTTCCTGCTTTGTCAAAGATTAGTTGACCATAGTGTTGAGGGTCCATTTCTGGGTTCTCTATTCTGTTCCACTGATCTATGTGTCTGTTTCTGTGCCAGTACCATACTGTCTTGATGATTACAGCTGTGTAATAGAGTTTGAAGTCCAGAATTGTGATTCCACCAGCTTTGTTTTTCTTTTTCAACATTCCTCTGGCTATTTGGGGTCTTTTCTGGTTCCATACAAATTTTAGGATTATTTGTTCCATTTCTTTGAAGTAAGTTGATGGTATTTTGATAAGAATTTCATTGAATGTGTAGATTGCTCTAGGTAGCATTGACCTTTTCACAATATTTCTTCTTCCAATCCATGAGCATGGAATGTTTTTCCATTTCTTTGTGTCTTCCTCAATTTCTTTCATGAGTATTCTATAGTTTTCTGAGTACAGATTCTTTGCCTCTTTGGTTAGATTTATTCCTAGGTATCTTATGGTTTTGGGTGCAATTGTAAATGGGATCGACTCCTTAATTTCTCTTTCTTCTGTCTCATTGCTGGTGTATAGAAATGCAACTGATTTCTATGCATTGATTTTATATCCTACCACTTTACTGAATTCCTGTATGAGTTCTAGCAATTTTGGGGTGGTGTCTTTTGGGTTTTCCACATAAAGTGTCATATCATCTGCAAAGAGTAAGAGTTTGAGTTCTTCTTTGCTGATTCAGATGCCTTTTATTTCTTTTTGTTGTCTGATTGCTGAGACTGGGACTTCTAGTACTATGTTGAACAGCAGTGGTGATAGTGGACATCCCTGCCGTGTTCCTGACCTTAGGGGGAAAGCTCTCAGTTTTACCCCATTGAGAATTATATTCAGTGTTGGTTTTTCATAGATGGCTTTTATGATATTGAGGTATGTACCCTCCATCCTTACACTGTGAAGAGTTTTAATCAAGAAAGGATGCTGTACTTTGTCAAATGTTTTTCTGCATCTATTGAGAGGATCGTATGGTTCTTGTTCTTTCTTTTATTAATGTATTGTATAACATTGATTGATTTGCGGATGTTGAACCAACCTTGCAGCCCAGGAATAAATCCCAGTTGGTCAGGGTGAATGATCCTTTTAATGTACTGTTGGATCCTATTGGCTAGCATTTTGGTGAGAATTTTTGCATTTATGTTCATCAGGGATATTGGTCTATAGTTCTCCTTTTTGATGGGGTCTTTGTCTGGTTTGGGGATCAAGATAATGCTGGCCTCATAAAATGAGTTTGGAAGTTTTCCTTCCATTTCTATTTTTTTGGAACAGTTTCAGAAGAATAGGTATTAATTCTTCTTTAAATATTTGGTAAAATTCCCCTGGGAAGCCATCTGGCCCTGGGCTCTTATTTGTTGGGAGATTTTTTATTACTGCTTCAATTTCCTTAATGGTTATGGGTCTGTTCAGGTTTTCTATTTCTTCCTGGCTCAGTTTTGGTAGGAATGCATCCATTTCTTCCAGATTATCTAATGCATTCTCTAGGAATGCATCCATTTCTTCCAGATTATCTAATTTGCTGGCATGTAGTTTCTCATAATATGTTCTTATAATTGTTTGTATTTCTTTGGTGTTGGTTGTGATCTCTCCTCTTTCATTCATGATTTTTATTTATTTGGGTCCCTTCTCTTTTCTTTTTGATAAGTCTGGCCAGGGGTTTATCAATCTTATTAATTCTTTCAAAGAACCAGCTCCTAGTTTTGTTAATCTATTCAGCTGTTCTTTTGGTTTCTATTTCATTGATTTCTACTCTGATCTTTATTATTTCTCTTCTCCTGCTCGGTTTAGGCTTTGCTGTTCTTTCTCCAGCTCCTTTAGGTGTAGGGTTAGGTTGTGTACTTGAGACCTTTCTTGTTTCTTGAGAAAGGCTTGTATTGCTATATACTTTCCTCTTAGGACCGCCTTTGCTGCATCCCAAAGATTTTGAATAGTTGTGTTTTCATTTTCATTGGTTTCCATGAATTTTTTTAATTCTTCTTTAATTTCCTGGTTGACCCATTCATTCTTTAGTAGGATGCACTTTAGCCTCCATGTATTTGGGTTCTTTCCAACTTTCCTCTTGTGGTTAAGTTCTAGTTTCAAAGCATTGAGGTCCGAAAATATGCAGGGAATGATCCCAATCTTTTGGTAATGGTTGAGACCTGATTTGTGACCCAGTATGTGATCTATTCTGGAGAATGTTCCATGTGCACTAGAGAAGAATGTGTATTCTGTTGGTTTGGGATGGAATGTTCTGAATGTATCTGGGAAGTCCATCTGGTCCAGTGTGTCATTTAAAGTCTTTATTTCCTTGTTGATCTTTTGCTTAGATGATCTGTCCATTTCAGTGAGGGGGGTGTTAAAGTCCCCTACTATTATTGTATTATTGTCAATGTGTTTCTTTGATTTTGTTATTAATTGGCTTATATAACTGGCTGCTCCCATGTTAGGGGCATAGATATTTACAGTTGTTAGATCTTCTTGTTGGATAGACCCTTTAAGTAGGATATAGTGTCCTTCCTCATCTCTTATTATAGTCTTTGGTTAAAAATCTAATTTTTCTGAGATAAGGATTGCCACCCCAGCTTTCTTTTGATGTCCATTAGCATGGTAAATGGTTTTCCACCCCCTCGCTTTAAATCTGGAGGTGTCTTTGGGTCTAAAATTAGTCTCTTACAGACAGCATATTGATGGGTCTTGTTTTTTATCCAATCTGATACCCTGCATCTTTTGATTGAGGCATTTAGCCCATTTACATTCAGGTTAACTATTGAAAGATATGAATTTAGTGCCATTGTATTGCCTGTAAGGTGACTCTTACTGTATATTGTCTCTATTCCTTTCCAGTCTATGTTACTTTTAGGCTCTTTCTTTGCTTAGAGGACCCCTTCCAATATTTCTTGTAGGGCTGGTTTGGTGTTCACAAATTCTTTTAGTTTTTCTTTGTCCAGGAAGCTTTTTAATCTCTCCTTCTGTTTTCAATGACAGCCTAGCTGATATAGTATTCTTGGCTGCATATTTTTCTCGTTTAGTGCTCTGAATATATCATGCCAGTCCTTTCTAGGCTGCCAGATCTCTGTGGATAGGTCTGCTGCCAATCTAATGTTTCTACAGTTGCAGGTTACAGACCTCTTGTCCCAAGTTGCTTTCAGGATTTTCGCTTTGTCTCTGAGATGTGTGAGTTTTACTGTTAGATGTCGGGGTGTTGACCTATTTTTATTGATTTTGAGGTGGTTCTCTGTGCTTCCTGGATTTTGAGGCTTGTTTCCTTCCCCAAATTAGGGAAGTTCTCTTCTATAATTTGCTCCCATATACCTTCTGCCCCTGTCTCTCTTTCTTCTTCTTCTGGGATCCCAATTATTCCAATGTTGTTTCGCTTTATGGTATCACTTACCTCTCAAATTCTCCCCTCATGATCCTGTAGCTGTTTATCTCTCTTTTACTCAGCTTCTTTACTCTCCATCATTTGGTCTTCTATCTCACTAATTCTCTCTTCTGCCTCATTTATCCTAGCAGTTAGAGCCTCCATTTTTTATTGCACCTCATTAAAAGCCTTTTTTATTTCGATTTTGTTAGATTTTAGTTCTTTTATTTCTCCAGAAAGGAATTCTCTAGTATCTTCTATGCTTTTTTCAAGCCCAGCTAGTATCTTTATAATCATCATTCTGAAATCTAGTTCTGACATCTTACTAATGTCCGTATTGTTTAGGTCCCTAGCAGTCGGTACTGCCTCTTGTTCTTTTTTTGAGGTGAGTTTTTCCACCTTGTCATTTTGTCCAGAGAAGAACAGATGAATGAGAGAACAAAATGCTAAAAGGGTAAAACGACCCCAGAAAAATATACACTAAACAAATCAGAAGACACCCAAAACTGGGGGGAAAAGAAAGGAAAAAAAAAAAAAGAATATGATCAGGCTGGTGAATAGAACAGAGCCACACACTAGATTTTGGGTGTATTTTGGTCTATTAGAAGAAATTGCCTCCCAAAATTTTAAAGAAAGAAAAACTTACATATATATACAAAAATAAGGGTAAATACAATGAAGGGAAGGAATATGATTGTAAAGATGAAAATTAAAGAAGATTTTTAAAAGGAATTGATAAGAAGTTGGTTGAAAAAAGAATGAAAACAATTAAAAAAGAAAGAGAGAGAATGTGATCAGGCAGGAGACTAGATCAAAGTCACACACTATATTTAGGGTATATTTTGGTCTGTTAGAAGAAACTGTATCCCAAAATTTTAAAGAAAGAAAAACCTATACATATACAAAAAAAATAGAAAAAGAAAAAATAAAGAAAATTTAAAAAATTAACTTTGAAAGAGTAAAGAATCATGGGAAATGAAGCCATGAATTCTACGTGCTGTATTCCCCTAGAGCTGGGATTTTGCCATTCTCTTTGATTGGTAAACTTGGTCTTGGCTGGATGTTCCCCTCATCCCTGTTTTAAATAAAGTGAATTACCTTTTGTTTTCATTTGCTTCCTTTCTCTGTTACAGTGAGAAATTTCCTTGATCCAGTGGTACCTCTACCATGTATGATAGCCAGGCTCCCCTCACCTCAAAGGGTACCAACTGAATTAAGCTATAAAAAACACATGTGGTATAAATATATATATTGTGGTGAGAACACTGAAGATCTAATCTCTTAGCAAATTTCCAGTATACAATACAGATGAACTATAGTCACTGTGTAGTACATATAATCTCTATAATTTATTCATCCCTCAAAACCAAACCTTTGTACCATTTGGCCACATCTCCCCATTCTCCTCACCCTTAGCCCTTGGCAACCATCATTTTATCTCAGCTTTTATAAATTAAACTTCTTTATATTCTACCTATAAGTAGAATTGTGCAATATTTGTCTTTCTCTGTCTGGCTTATTTCACTTAGCTGAATGTCCTCCAGGTTCAGATGTGGAAACAAGTGTCCATAGATGGATAAAAGATAAACACATTATAAATGTAATGAACTTAAAAGATGCTGCAAGAAGCTAGAGGAAAGAAAAGCAAGGGGGAAGAGAATAGGATGCAAGCATGGTATTAGTAGTTCAGCTGAGCCTGGAGAAAGAGAACCAATCTTTCAGGTGTGGGTGTAGCTGATTCTAGCAGGAAGCCCAAAATTAATGAGGTGAGCCTTTCATCACTTTCTGGCATGGTAAAGCAAGTACCTAAAACTGGAGAAAACGTTCACTCCCCATGCTTCATTTCCCCCATGGAAAGGCACATCAGTCCCCATTCAGGTGGGTCAGTGAGATGTGGGGGTCATTTTTCTTTTGAAAAAGCAAAAGGCTCCAGCAGCTTCATGGGCGCTGAGGCAGGGAAGGGCTTGGAGCGGAACAGTATGAGGTACTGAGTTAGAGTGACTCTGATGTGTCCTCTAGGTTTCCTGCTCATTATCCCCAAAAGATGGTCTCACCAGAGGCGCCAGAAACCCAACTCCTCACATGGGGTATGCAGTGTTCCTGGGGTTTCTCTTTCTCTCTACCACATAGATCTTTGTTGCTGATGTTCCTGTTGATCAAAGTGACTCAGCAGAAGGAAGGTGTCTGTAACCAGCACTCCATTGCTCTACCCCAAAGATTCAGAGGCAAAATAGCCTGGGCTCACCAATAACAAGAAGAACAGCCATAGTTTTTATCTGAGCGTCTCAGACAGCAGACACATGGAGCCAGATAGATTTTTTTTTTTTTAAGATTTTATTTATTTATTTGACAGAGACAGAGATAGCGAGAGCAGGAACACAAGCAGCGGGAGTGGGAGAGGGAGAAGCAGGCTTCCCGCCGAGGAGGGAGCCCGATGTGGGACTTGATCCCAGGACCCTGGGATTATGACCTGAGCCAAAGATAGATTTTAATAGAAGGTGGCCAATTTAATGATGATATAGCTTTCAATCTAGGAAAGTGACAAGATCAGTGCCTTATGCAGAGACAGGGTTTACTTGGGTCATCCATTCTTTCCTACTGAAACCTAGCACAGATCTAACATACCTTACATGCTACTTCTACTTTTTAGCAAAATGGAATATTCCATTATTTCAAGATCTTGAAAGGAAAACCACTGTTGCCCTCATATATGAATAACACTCACAAGATTTTGTCAATTGACTCTGGCAGTATTTAAGAAGTACATCAAAATAAGCTCGGATTCTTATTAACACTGTAAAATTCAAATTCAAATTAAAACCAGAAGAAGGTATGAGTAGACATCTGTCTACATAAGCAATTCAAGGAGATTGGAAATATGGAATGAAACTGCCTTCCTGTGCAGTTGGTAATTAGAAATTTTGCTTTGTTAAACAAAAACAAAATGACATATGGTTTTTATTCAGGTAGAGAAAAAACTCAGTAATGAGAAATAAAAAGGAATTGCTGAAAGAAATGTCCAAATGCAGTCAGAACATGTGGTATCCTTTGATAGCCTATATTCATTTCAGGCTTTTCAAAGTAAATTTTAAGTTTTCATAGAAGGAAGGGGAAATTAACATATATATGGCAAGGACTTGAACAGCTGATTTATTTGGGCTTGTACCTACATTACTCTTGCTTCCCCAGGAGAGCTAAGACAGTCTACCTAAGACCTTTGCAATTGGCCCCTCTTTCTTCAGACTTGACTGTCTTTCTCAGACTTTCTTGTGTGCTTTCTAATATACATATAATAAATTACCTTTCCCGAAGTATTACAGCCATGGGTATGGTAACTAAAGTGAAACAAATTACAGTGGTCGTTTAGTAAAATGATGAATTGGTCAGAATCAATTAGAGGCAGAAAACTCAACACTGAGGCTATGATGAATGGCTAAATGATGTAAAACTTTTCAATGAGCTGCAGGTCGAGAAGAACTCTTCTTCCATACCCAGGCAATAAACTCTTCTCGGTGGAATGGGGATGCACATGAGAGGAAAGGAGAGATCTTTGCAAATTTTAATTATTTTATTTATTTTTTTTTGAAGTCTTTTTTTTAAGATTTTCTTTATTTATTTGAGATAGAGAGAGAGCGCACAATCAGGGGGAGCAGCAGAGGGAGGTGGAGAAGCAGGTTCTCCGTGGAGCAGGGAGCCCGATGCAGGGCTTGACCCCAGGACCCATAACCTGAGCTGAAGGCAGATGCCCAACCAACTGAGCCACCCAGGCATCCCCTGCAAATTTTAAAATATCATGTCAAGTACTCCATTTTATGGCAAAATGACTTTCTCCCTAAAAAGAGCATCCCTCATCCCTCAAAAAACAAATTACATATATGTTTTTAAAAATCTTATCCTTTATCTTTTTTTTTCTGGGAAATTACTTTTTACTTTTATTTTTTTAATACAATAATCTTGTTTTATGCAGTGTATCAATTAATATTACATTTTAATATATCCATTTATTTGACATTAAATGCTATAGAATTTATCATAACTATCTCCAACTTATTTATAATTAACAAATATATCTTTTTAAATTCCTTTTTCTCCTAACTTTATGCATTATTTTACTAAATATATCACTGGTAATCAGTGAGAAGTTGAATTCTTAAAAGTCCAATCCAATCAGGATCACCTGGGTGGCTCAGATGCTTAACGTCTGCCTTCAGCTCAGGTCATGATCTCAGGGCCTTGGGATTGAGCCCTGTGTCAGGCTCCCTGCTCAGCTGGGAGTCTGCTTCCCTCTCTCGCTCTGCCCCTCCCCCCAACTCATGCTCTCTCTATCTTTCTCAAATAAATAAACAAAATCTTTTTAAAAATCCAATCTGAATCTTTTTATTCTTTTTTAAAAAGTTTTATTTAAATTCAGTTAGCTAATGTACAGTGTAATATTAGTTTCGTGTGTACAATTAATGATTCAACACTTCCATACAACACCCAGTGCTCATCACAAGTACCCACCTTAATCCCAATTATCCATTTAAGTCATCCCCCCACCTCCCTGCCCTCCAGCAACCCTCAGTGTGTTCTCTATATTTAAGAGTCTGTTTTATGGTTTGCCTCTCTCTTTTCTCCACACTATGTTCATCACTTTTGTTTCTTAAATTCCGCCTACACCTATGAGTGAAATCATATGGTGTCTGTCTTTTTCTAGCTGACTTATTTTGCTTAACATAATATTCTCTAGCTCCATCCACGTTGTTGCAAATGCCAAGATTCCATTCTTTCTGATGGCCAAGTAATATTCCATTGTATATATATCTCACATCTTCTTTATCCATTCATCAGTCCATGGACACTTGGGCTATTTCCATAGTTTGGCTATTGTAGATAATGATACTATAAACATTGGGGGGGGGTGAATTAGTATTTTTGTATTCTTTGGGTAAATACCTAGTTCCTCAAAAAATTAAAAATAGAACTACCCTACTTTTTACTTTTAAAGCAAAATGCCATTCTTTGGGTTCTAATTTTCTTCTCTACTATCTTCAAAGTTTTAAAAATGATTAAATTCCTCCAAATCCCAATACACAATTTTTTTAACCTTGCCCCATTAAGTCACGTTTAATCTTTTTTTTTTAATTTTTTTTTTAAGATTTTATTTATTTGCGAGAGAGAGAATGAGAGACAGAGAGCATGAGAGGGAGGAGGGTCAGAGGGAGAAGCAGCCTCCCTGCTGAGCAGGGAGCCTGATGTGGGACTCCATCCCGGGACTCCATCCCGGGACTCCGGGATCATGACCTGAGCCGAAGGCAGTTGCTTAACCAACTGAGCCACCCAGGCGCCCCTCACGTTTAATCTTATCCAGTGGAAACTATATTAAGATTATTAAAGAAAAATAAGCTTACAGCACAAATTTCAAACATATTGTGAATCTAAAGAAGTTGGGTAATAAATGTGATTGGAAAAAGGGTAAAAAAGACGATTTTCAGAGAATTAGTTAAAATCTCAAATTATTTTTCTGACATTGACTCATATGCTATTGTTAAATGCATCCAAAAAATCAGATGTTTATTCCAAAAAGCTTAAGTGAAAATTCAGAATTCTTGAAAGTATTTTGGCCTGGAAAAACATCAAAGACTTTAAAATATTGACATATTCTGTTTTACTGTGTTTTTACCTTCATTCACTCTCTCTTACTAACTCTAGTTATATTGTCTGTCGTGATTTCCCCGCCATATACCATGAAGCCAATACCCCTGTAGCTCATGACTCGGCGATCAACTAACTTATATGTACACGTGTACGGTAGGAAATTAGAAATACCTATGGATCTTCCAACACGTGCAAATCATTAGAAAGATACAAAGAAGAATAAGAACTCTCCCTTGTCCTCACTTTGAAATGACAGTGGTGGTGGTAGTAATAGATAGCAATGTTATAATTCAATTTTAGTCTAAGGCAGGGTTTATCGAACCTTTTCTGAAAAGGCCCATATAGTAAATATTTTAGACTTTGGGAGTCACATACAGTCTCTACTGCAGCTACTCTGTTGTAGCAGCATGAAAGCACTTTTAGGCAATGTATAAACCCAGGGGTGTGGCTAAATTGGCCCACGGGCCATAGTTTGCCTACCCCTGATCTAAGGCAATAGCACAAAATTTGATGATATGTGGGTAATAACTTAAAGTAGTCTGTAGCCAAAATGTGATAGAACAAAAGAAGATAAGATCTCTATCAAGATTATTTCTGAAAGCTTCTTAAAAAAATAGCGTTATTAATGACTGCCCTGGAGGAATCACTAGGCTTTAATAGGAATTGGAGAAAATACAGTTATTCTCCATAAGAAGCCTCATTTGTTTACCAAATCTTTTCTGAGATGACACTGAGCCAGATAGAGTCAGTAGATAAGAAATAAGAGTAATGTCTCTCTGTGCTCTTGGGTGGATAACCAATTGCAAAGAAGTAGAAAGGTCCAGCATGATCTCTCATCAACAAGTCCAATTTGTCCAAGGCACAGTTGGATCTGAGACTGGAAAGACTAATAAGTTGCTATATCAAGAATATAATAAAAGCAGAAGCCATTGTTCATTAATTTCTGCAAGGGCTATGAAGGTTTCCCCAAGTCTGATGGCCCTGTGAGTTCAAAATTTCATAATTGCCTTTAACTGTGTGTCAAAGCTGACATTTTACATAGCAGTTGAATTATATGCCAAAGTATGATATGATGTTTACATTTAGACATACGTAATAATTGTCTTAAACAACATCAGACAGACATATGTAATTAAAGAATTTATCACTCATTTATTTCTTTTATACTTATCTTTCACTATATGTAGAAATATCATCTTACATAGAAAGATAATATGTGCAGAAGTACATTATAAATACTATCAATTCTCATCTGTTTTTATATCCCTATTATTTTTTTTTTAAGTATTCATAATTCTCTTCCTGTTAGGACTTTTCTGCAACCTAAATCCTCTCTTTCCTCTAACTGGTAGTGGCCATTTCTAAGGCTTGCTTTAAGGGAAAAAAGGTTCTCCTTTGCCTAGATTTCTATTCCTTCATTGTTTGCTTGTTTTGTGTTTGATCAGTACAGTCATGACCTAGTAAATAATCAGAGACATTTAAACCACTTATTCTTTCCCTTCAAGTTTATTTGAATTGAACATCTTGGAATTATCTTAATCATTTAATAGTAAGGTATCTTTGATATTTTTCATAATTCTCCTACAAAGGATGGCATATGCCAAAAGACTATATTGGACTATTTTACATACCTGTATCCTTTTAAATGAGAATCAGCATCCACTACCAATAGTAACTTAATAGGGACTTAGGAAAGATTCAAATCGATTCAAATTAATCTCTTTTACGTGTACCTATTTTAAACTGTTCTATATATGGGTAAAATTATCTGCAGACGTGACAGATTACTAAAGACTAATATTTGAAAATACTTTATAATTTAGCCATTTTTTACTCATTATTGAAGTAAAAAAGTAAGTTATATCAGCTGTATATCCCTTACGAAAAGGTTCACCGCCCCCCCACACACAGAGGATTGCTACAAATAAAACCTTGTCAATGCAGTGAATGTCAGTGCTAGCTCTGTGATTGAATTAAAGATGACCAAAATTAATCAGCTTTTAAAGGTAGAAATGTGGACCCAATTTCACTCTATTTCTCTTAGTGTTTTTTTTTTCATCCTCAAATGATGAAAATGAAGTTTTCTTTACATTTAGGTAATTCAGATAATTAGTTATATCTAAGTATGGATACCTTTAGCTAAGTCCCCTAGAGATATTAACAGTGTTGCAGTACACCACCATTTCTCATAGCTGACTCTCTTACAGCTACAAATGATTAAAAAGGAATTCAATGAGTAACTTTAAACTTTTGAATTGTGCCTCACAAATGGGATACTGCTTGGAGATTCTCGGCAAGGCTAAAATACGTAAGGTTTATTGTAGCCTTTGCGGTGCTACCTTCTAAATTTAAACTTTTCTTATCAGATATTCTTCTATAACATATTAAAAGCAACTCTGAAAAGATAAGAGACATATGAACATCATACCCTAGATAAAAGGGGCTGAGGCAACAAGGTAAATGTTCTGATAAGCTATCAGCATTCTGATTTCACTGCTTTTCTATGAAAAAGAGTGAATAGTTCATTCAAACTCTGTTTTCAAAGTTGCCAAAATGTAGAGTTTAATTTTTGCTTTGGATAATTTTTCGGAACTTTATTCGACATTTTATTTGTTCACGTCCCTGCCTTCAATTCCAATAAAATGAAAGCCTTCAATTCTATAGTAGAAACCAAACCAAGTATAGACTGGGCCTCCTGACATCAAAGGATCCAGGTTACTGGGAATTTTCAGAACTGATGTTGGACCTATGAATGTTGACTCCATCCATAAGGATTTGTTTGAGCTTCCTGGTTATACTGTAGAGTTTTTAAGCAACTTGATCCTAGAAAGGGTGCCCACGTCAGGGAACCAGGAATTCGTCTTCATCCTGCTGTACCTCCTATAGCAAGTGAATGTTCTAGACAGGAATGAGAAGTGCAGGATGCAGACGGTCAGAGAGAGCTTCATTTCCTGAATCTTCCCCCCTTCTCTTCATGGCAACTGAAGAAGATGTGAGAGGTGTAGACCCACAGAGGTCACTCCACAGCACAATAACATCATAGTTACCATCTCCCTGGAACTGGAAATGTAGATGATGCATTTTCTGGGGCTGGGTGGGTCCAGGGCGGCTGAGCTGCTCCCTGCACACCTTTCCCTCTTGACCTGACCCTGAGCCAGGGGTCTTCCTGACCGCTCTGATGATGAGGCAGAATCAGGCAGGAAATGAGCCTCATCATCCAGAGGCAGTCCTAAGGGCCCAGAACAACGCTGACCCTGCCCAGTGAAATGAACTCTTCTTACTATTCCTGCCAAGCCTCTTGTGTCAGCAGGTCTACATTTCAACTCTGTGACTCAGAAAGGTCACTTTCCTATTAGGTATGATCTTGGAAAGCAAATAAATATGGGGTGCTGTGCAAAGCAGGATGGAAAATGAAGTACCGAATGCCCCCCTTTTTTACATCGTAAGACTGAATTCCAGTCAATAGAACTGGAGACACATGAACCCACTGAGTGAAATCAAATTATGTGACTTACCCTTAGCAAGTTCATCTTGATCTAGGGAGCAATTGCCTACAAGAAACTGGGAGCATTAATTCCTAACCAAACTTGGAATGAGGCTAAATGCATAATATCACTCTTACACTTCTGACTTTGCTAGAAAGATTGTACTTAGAATGCCCTATTAATTTGGAGCTCTACCCCAAGATAGTCAGCTGGGGTAAATAAATAAACTAGGTAAGCAGTATAATGGTTACAAACACTTCTCACTGGTGATTCTGTTTCACTGCTGAGAGGAATTTTCTAGTAAAAAAACAGACTTAATGGGCTACTCGGCTCATCTTGATGTTATTAATTCTCTTGAATGAGCTGAGAGGAAGGTAGTCAACCAAGCGTATTATCCCAATTTTACCACCTCACTAATAGTCAATTGCCTGTCCCAGTCATGCGTCCTGTGCACTCCCTTCTTTTGCTTTATCTTCTCAACATTTCCATGACTGGCACTGTTATGTATGCTCCCAAGCTCTCACCCTGTGTACGAATGAAATATGCAGTCAATTAGGATGGCATTAAGAATGGGCAGCTCATCAAATTGTGATGGGATCTTATTGTTTATCATCCAGTTTGGGTCATTCTTCTTCCAACTCTCTGCCCTCTGGGCTCATCGGGGTTGGTGTGGGGCTTCTGTCTCATCATGCCAGGCTCTCCCAGCAGTGTCTCATGTGGGCCTCTTCACCACCACTCTCCCACCTTTGCCCAACCTTGAAAATTATTGATATGATGATCATGGGCTACTTTTTTTTTTTTACATATGTAGGGTCGGGCCCAGTCACTCTTAGTGTGGCCCTGGACAAAGTAGTTAACCAAATTCTGAAGGCGATGACAGTTCCAGTCTCCTGAGGCTGGTGAGAAGATAAAATGAGGCAGTGCATGCAAAGAACTTACTTATACTTCTACATTGTTGGCTATCGTCAAGCTCTAACCCCCCCCCCCCCCCCACTCCCCCCAGCATAACACACTAGGTTTTGCTCCTGTCTTTTCTGGGCATCCTTAACACTTTCATGCTTCAATTTTATGCCTCCCTTCCTTCTTGCAGTCTTTCTTTGAAATCTCAGCTCCCAAGGGCCTCTCATTTCCTTGAACTTCTACAAAGATGGTGGCTTCTAACTTTCCACCTGATTCTATTGTCCCCAGAGTCCTAAATCTGAGTTGGCTTTATTCAGGGATGTCTCTAGGCAAAGCCAAATGATATGATGTGGTTTTCATCTGGCTGAGTAGGTGCCGGGCATGAACCTGACTCCCCTGGTGCCCTCCTCTGAAGCCCTTTCTGAGTTCTTCTCTACTTCAAAGAAGTGTTACGTGAACTTATATATAATTCTCTTAAAATAATTAAGATTGTTCAATAGAGAGATTTCCCCTAAGTATTAAGACATAGTATAGTGCTTTTTCTTATAAACATTAAAAAATAAGAGATGGTAACATAAGAACGGTAAGTGGGCTCGTGGGTGCTAAGAATTTAAACTACATGTGTGTGAATTATAGATTCCAGCTTAATATGAATCATTTAAATTAGGAGAAGTTGTTTAAGTACGTAGCTTAGAGAATTATTCAAATTCAAATATGTATCAGCTAATGTGGAGTATTGAAAAAGGACACAATTAAAATAAAGCAGATGTGCAGAATATTATGAGGGTGAACATTTTTATTTTACTTCTAAAACTTCTTTGAAATTTTCTAAAAACATTGTGTTGTCTTTTAATTAGATTAATGCTCCAGGGGATAGCCAATACACCTAAAATATTAGCAGCTCACCTTTGAAATGTGTTCATGCATTTTAGGGATCAATCGGGAGAACAGAAACTATGCTAAGCATTTTGGGTAGAAGAGGTTTGATAAGGGAAATAACATCTTATGTGATTTCCGGGGCTCAGGAAAGCTGGTGAGCATGCTCAGGGAAGCTACCATAGGTATCTCAGTCAACCTGATGCACTAAAGTGGGTGTTTCATAGACTCACCTGGAAGCTGAAGAAGTTCTCAGGAATCTCTGAGAAGCTCCTGTCAGCTGTCGCAGTTAGTGGCAGTGAGGAGGGGGCTCCCTAGGAGCTCCCCAGGAAGTCAGAGTGAACCCTGCATCTGCCCGAGTCTGCCTGTAGTCAGCTCTGGGGATAATGGCTTCTCCTTTAACCACTTCCCAAATCATGCAGGTATTCTTCCGATGGCAAACTCTAACCTGGACTGAGACAAAGAAGGGCATTCTCTACTTGAGCAACACATAAACGTGTGGCAGACAGCAGAGAAGGATGCATACTCACCTAACAGTGCAAAGGGATGTGAGCAAACCCGGTGGGTGTGGGGTCTTGTAGTTGGGAAGATGGAGATGATATTTCCTGTCCCCTCCACATTCACTTTCCCTTGACAGGGACAGGTCACATCATGGCTCACCAGGCTGTAGGAAGAGCTGCCTCTCAGTGGCTACCGGTATGATGGAAAGAGGAACATTAATATGGATGAAAAGTCGGTTCACAAATAAATTATTTACAGAAAAGATTCAATTAACCTTTACAGCTGAAAAAAAAGTAATGCTGGGTGTGGGGTATAACATGAAATCATACTTTATCAACATAAATTATATTGTTGACCCCTTAGATTTTCTTATTTATTGAATGATTACTTTCAATACCTTAGAAGCATGCTAGAGTTTTTCTAAGGATACAAATATTAGTGGCAAAATGACCCCTAATTTTATTGTATGAGAGCCTTGAACGAATATATTAACTTTGCTCTCCTGATGGTCACACTGGTCCTTGTTCTGAAGTGAATGGTCACATTGTTGAGAATTTGCAGAAAATCTACATCTACTAAAATGTAATGAGTTTTCTGAAGTTTTCTGGGAAAGCAATTTTTATATGAACATAGTAGAGGCCTTTTTGAGTTTTACTCAATCACATGTAGCAAGCTTATGTGACATTTTGCAAATACGTGCATTTTATAACCTCATTTTGGCAAAAAATAGAGTCTTGGCTTGCACTCATTATTGTGAAAAAATTAGCGGTTACTTGAATTTCTATGGGAAACCTGTAGTAAGCAACAAGAAAATGAACACATTTATGTTTTCTGAAGCGCCTTCTGTGAAGTTCAGTCTGGAAGGTGATTTGAGGAATCAATTAAGCTAGGAGCATGTTATACATTTTATTCATCTAAATAAATCTCATTGAATAGTCTCCGAATGAACAAATGAAGTGAATTATTTATGTAGCATGTTTACTTCTCTGTCTCTATACAGGGCTCTAAAAATCAGCTATTTAGTTATTACCTAAATAGATTTAACCACTGGTAGCTGCCTGAATTATAGCTTCTTCAGAGGTTATCTGCAATTTGTTTAAAATTTGAGAACAATTAACAGAAACACCACATTATGCTAGGCAATAATTATAGCTCTCACAGAGATATTTTACAGATCATATATTTTCAGACAGTTTTCTTGTTCTAAAATAAGCTTAGCACAAAGGTCTCACCTTGTAAATGCAGCATCTAAAAATTTTAGGTAAATTGTATTTAAAGGTGCATTAAACCACGAGATAATAAAAAGCACATTCTTGTATAGTTCAAGGTTCAGAGTGGTCTTTTAATTTGTGCAAAGCAACTTTTCATACGTGGGGTTTTCAGGCATGTAACTGTGTCATGCCAATCACAACGCCCAACAGAAGCAGCACAGGTAGGGTTTGTGAATGGTCATGTCAGGGACTATCTTAGCTGATAGGAAATTGGGAAGCACTGCGCACTTTCCACTTTGTTTTTGTAAAGAGACCGAGAATGAAAGATAAGAACAGAAATGGAGTAGAATTCCTCAAAAAGGAACATGAGATGTGTGTTGTGTATAGACCTTGAGAGCAAGTGCACCGTTCGACCTTCTCAGTGGGTGCAGCCGGTGGACTGGACACCCTCTGTGGGGACTTACAGGTACTGAGGTGCATCTTTGGCATGACTGTTATTGGTCCTAATCAGCTCTCGCGTTTTTATTACAGCAGTGTTCTTTGGGTCATGGAACAAATTCTGCATCTTAAAATGAGTGTGACATATTAAGTAAATAAAAATATATAATTGAGTGGAATTCACGTTATTTTAATCAAATGTCTAACTGATGACATTTTCTGTCACTGGCATGTATGTTCATTTGGCACTAGGCCTCCGTGATGATAGGGAAGGTAAAGTCCTTGTTATATGAGATATCTATGCTTTTTCTCCAATTAACTATGGAGAAATAAATTATTATGTAAAGTATGCAGTAATAAGTAAGTCTTGTAATTTTATCTCATAGATGACTAATCATTTTGGGAACTAAATTACATATTAATAACTATAGATATTATTAAAAGGAATGTTACAATAGATCATTACACCTATTAATCAAACAGGGGAAATTGACATTTCTCCACCAAGGAAATAGCTTGCTTTATGCAATCATGTAAAATCATACAGAAAACAATAATGTTGTCTTGATGAATACATGAAGATTGATGTTTTTGTACCCCAAATTTTTGGTCTACTTTTTATCTACATTTTTAAAATATTTTATTTATTTATTTGACAGAGAAAGAGACAGTGAGAGAAGGAACACAAGCAGGGAGAGTGGGAGAGGGAGAAGCAGGCTTCCCGCAGAGCAGGGAGCCCGATGCGGGGCTCGATCCCAAGACCCTGGGATCATGACCTGAGCCGAAGGCAGACGCTTAAAGACTGAACCACCGAGGCACCCCTCTACATTTTTTATGATATTTAAAACCTCACTGACAGTTATGCTTCACTCTGTTATACAAAGAATAGTATGCCAACTTTCTGTTCTTTGGTACATTTTTTGATTAATGAAATAATAGCTTAGCATCTATTATAGTTCTATATTTCCTATGGCAATAAAACAAACTAGTAAAGTTTCTTACTTCAAAACAATCAATTCAAATGATTGAAAGTCAACAGAAAAATCTAGATAGAATGTGCAACTCAGATTTTAAGTATTTTAGCAGGATCAGTACCAGTATAATCTCTGGTCTGCGTGAAATCATTACAAACTGAAATTGAAAAAAAGCTAATATGCAAATGGATGAGCTATTCAGTGTTTAATAGCTCCTATCATGCATGCATTTTATTTTCTGATGTATGTTTTTTCAGTTCTTTAGTGCATTTACATAGGAACAATTTTTTTCATGAAATAAATTGAATGTAAAACTCTTTAAGGATATTATGTTAAAAAATACTGAGCAGTGTTAGTACCTGTCAGTATAAGAGTTCAATTCACAGGAACAATGGAGATTTCAAATGCTGTGAATTATTCTAATAATGCCAACCATTGTCAGACAACACGCAAATTCTACAGTTAAAATTTTTATTGATAGTCATAAGAATGAACTTTTAAAAATACTACTTTTGTTTCCTTGTATTTCAAATATTTGCATTTTACACATTAATTTGACGGCTTTTAGTTAGTAACAAAGTCATGTACTTATGTATGGCAGAATTTACATTATTTATACAAAGAAGGGACCCATGATGACTTTGGATTGAAAGTCATTTTTATTAGTATACTACTGGTAAAGCCAAAAGACAGGAGGACAATGTGGGGATGGGGTGAGGGGGTAAGAGATGGAAAGGAGCCAGGAAGAGATGTAGGGCATTATGTCTTGATTTTTAATAATTTGGATGATAACCATCTCTTCTGGAGAGCACTCTGTCCTTGTTCTGACTGAACACACCTGATTCCTTCAACATCCTCATGCAAGCCCATGACTAGTGTTAGCGGGGACTATCTTCCCAAAATGTTGTTCACTTTTAAAACAGCCAGTAATGTGGTTTTTCTCTCCCAACACCTGCATTAAATGACAGGGTTGGGTTTGTTTGTTTTTTTCAAAAGTTAACTGTTTTCCTGTAATACCCAATTAGATCATTATTCCAGCTCTAGAATGTGTTATTTTTGTGAGACAAGTTTTACCTATTAGAGATATTTGAAATAATTTCTCCCAAATGGCTCTTATCTAAAGGGATTCCTATTCTATATTATTTGCCAAGATAACTAATTTAGTTCTATTTTCAAAATCATCTCTTCAGAGATCAATCTTGCCATTGTAATAAGCAAAACAATGTATTCACTGAATACAAATAATGTATTTACTGAACTACCATGAAGATGTTTAAAATGAAACCCAAACACATCGGTAAATTAGCCCATTATTTTCTGTTTGTTTTCCTTATCAACAAATAAATTGAAATGTCCAATACATTTCATGCATTTTTGGAATTGTAAATTTTTCAGTACTTTCTCCTTAAATTAGCTATATTATTTGAGAATTATTTAAAACTGAATCCAGCAAATAGTTGATGTGGATCAGTCAAGAAGAAAAAAAAAAATCTAAATTTCTTACCGCCCTGATGACTGACCCAGGTTTTATGTTCAGATGAAGATGTTTCCTTTCAAAAAAGTTTCTTAAATTTTGTCCTTCCCTCATTTTGTTAACCAGCTTTTAAAAAATTCTATTGTTTTTGGGCAGTTTGCTACTTCAATAAAAATGCGATAAAAATACAAAAATGACTGAAATTGGAATAAATGTTTGGATTATGGATTTTTCAATTACTGTCTCATTGCTGGCATTTTGTACTTTAGCTTTCCTTACTCAAGTTGGGTTGTGGGTTGTTACATGACACTCCCTCATGACGTTTCATGCTCTGTGTGCTGTCATAAAAGTTTTCTCTTTCTTTCAACTCCCTCCCCCCGCCACACCCTGCATTGCCTTAGTGGCAAAATGAGAGAGGCTTAAGAATGGACATAAATAGGGGCACCTAGCTGGCTCAGTCAGTGGAGCATGTGACTCTTGATCTCGGGGTTGTGAGTTCAAGCCCCACATTGGGTGTAGAGATTCCTTAAAAACAAAAATCTTGGGGCGCCTGGATGTCTCAGTCGGTTAAGTGTCCGACTCTTGATAACAGCTCAGGTCATGATCTCAGGGTCGTGATAAAGAGCCCCGCATCTGGCTCCACGATGAATGTGGAGCCTGCTTAAGATTCTCTCTCTCCCTCTCCCTCTGCCTTTGCCCCAAGCTCACACTCTCAATCTCTCTATAAAAAAACAAAATTAAAAATAAATAAATAAAAATCTTAAAAAAAAAAAGAATGGACGTAAATAATTTGTCTCTATAGGACTTGAAGGAAAAGCCTTCTTCAGTCTACATAGTTTTGAAATCTGGGATGATATAAAAACACCATTTGCCTTATTCATTTGTTTTTTAAGGTACATGTAGATACAACCACCCTCCCACACTCAAATGCTGTTCAGAGCTGGAGGGTCTTTACAGGAGTGGTAATTAGCTATATATTTGGGTAAGAAAATAAACATCCATAACATCATTCTCTAATAAAGTTGGTGTTTTCAAGGGATTATTAATGCAGAAGTCTCTCACTGTGTATTTTTCTCATGGAGGAGTTATTTCAAGTTCTCACTAATAAATGAGTGATGCCTTTTTGAACAGATAATATTTTATAGTTTTCCAAAATAATGTAGGGAAACCATCTAACTACCAAATGCATTATACAATCATTACACTCTATAAATTCAAAGTAGAGATGATTTTTAGGAATACTTATTTAAAATTTTCTTGTCATGACGTTTTATGTTCAACAAGGTAATATTTTACTTTGATTTCAGTGACTTGCATCCACATTTACTAGTGACTTACAAAGACTTATTTGGTTAGCTTCCAAATTGTCTCTTTTCCCTAGCTAAAAATATCTTTAATTCCTCTCAGTTATGATCACAGTTTATATGAATTCTATATATGGTCTTCTGACCTTTCTACATCAGGATTTTGTTTCAGCTCCTAGTAACAAAGCCTGACTTCAGAGGTCTGGGCTCATGAGGCCTCCCTCCCTCACACTAAAGGGCCATGGAAGTCAGCTGTCCAGGGATTTGAGAACAGGTCCACAAAGTTGACAGGGCTCCAACCTACTTGAATCTTCCATCTGTACCTTCGCCTCTGGCTGAAGCCTCCAGCAGTCAGAATGTCTCACATACCAGGATGGCAGCTAGAAGAGCAGCCCTCCTGCCCTCACATCAACATTCCCGGCAGAAGGAACACCGACGTCAGCATATTCCTCCATGTGGACACCACAGTGAATGAGATAAAGACAAATATTTATGGTGAAAATGAACACAGTGTGGAAAACAGATTTTATTTGCTAAGGTTCTTAAAAGAGTAATTAAAGATAGATTTGAAGAATGGTAATGTTCCTGAAAAATAATTTCACTTTATTAGAGGCAGATAGTTTTCTAGATTTTGGTTTGTAAACCTGTATAGAATATAGTGATTTAACAAATCATTCCTTTGGTATTTTTAAACCCTCCTCCCCCACATCATTTCTTTTAGAAACATCAGCACTCAAATGTTAGTGCTGCCAAAAACGGTAAAGAACTAAGGATAGTCTATAGCATCAATGAGTATGACTTGCACACTCCTTTGTTAACAGTTGATTATATTCAACAGTAAGAAAGCAAATCACCAGTGATTTATAATACTTTTGGACCATGAATAGTGTAACATGTCTGCAACCCTAGCAAATTGATTTAGTCCCAAAGGTGCATATTTATTCATAAGATTTATTAAAATATTTATACCTATCTATATGCGGGGTATAAAGTTTATAGCGATTGGACTATTAAATAGTTATAAAGTGTCAACAACTCATAGAAATTAATTTTCTTTAATGGCCATTGATTTCCCAATAAAGACTTATGATACACTTCAGCGTCTTAGTAAAATATGAAGCACTTAAAATGGATATTTTTGTAGTGGAGGTAATAATGTTCTCAGCAGCAACACTGTAAATTACTCGTGATTTGCAAGCATGTTTCTCCCCTCATGCTTCTGCCACAAATACATTATTAATGTATTAAATCTGCTATTAAAATAAAGTGACTAAATCATCCAAAACAGTTACCCACTTAACGTTATCCATCCCATTGAGTATTTTGTACCAAGAGGAAAGTTAAATTAACACTTCGAAACTCATGAAACCCATGTCCAAAATGGTTTTTCATGCATTATAGTGAAAACAGCATGACATTAAGTTTGTGTCTCATTTATTATGTAAGTCTTGGGTTCTCTGAAGATTTTGAGCTGCCTGTGGCTTCCTTGAGTCATTCAAAATCTATAACTCTTCTCAATATTTTCTTCATAAATTAACTGAAAAAACAGTCTGGGAGTTGTTTTCTCGATCTAGTTTGAGATTTTAGCGCTTTGAAAATGTATCTTAGTGAGGCTGTCAAATCCAAAGAATTCTGCTCTTGGATTGTCTTGCCTATAGGCAAATTCTGTTTCACTAGATGAGTTTTTCAAGTGCTCTTAATCTGAATTGCATCATTCAGTCAGTCAGTTACCAAGTATTGACTTGATATCTGCCACATGGGAGACACAACTTTCACATCTAAACAAGGTCTTCAGCTGATGGCTCACAGTCTCATGGACTCTTCTGTGTTGGTCTGAGTTGTTGTGATAAGCCCCACATCCAAGCTGATCCAAACCTCCACCCCCTAATGACTTGACACACACCTCTAGGGCAAACACCTGCATGGCTCACCCAAACACCTCCATTCCTCATAATCTATGAGTCCAGAAACAGCCAACATGCCATAAGGGGTCTTAAATTACTCTGAAACAAGTTTATCCAACTATATATTATGTTTGTTAGTATGAGGACACAAATTCGTATGTAAAGCTTGAAGTTCTGAAAATTATCCAAATAGTTTATAAAATAGATTGTATTCTTTAATTCATGACGTTCTCAGAGTCTTCATATAACCTAATATTACATGGAAACTACTGCTTGTTGTGCCTATGCTTTAGATATTTCTCCTCACCAAAAGCCAACAGTCTTCTGACAAGACCAATATACTCTCGTGTGGAGGGAGGAGAAAATAGATTTTAAGTGCTGGACAATAACTTGCCGTATTCCCCGACTTCTTACCCAACATTGTCTTTGGCACTTGTCATATTGAACGAAGAAACTTGACATTAATTACACTTCTGTGCTCTGTAACTACTCTCTGGAAAAAGGCAAGCCCTTCAGAGGATGAAATGGCACTAAGAAAATCCACGAGATCAGCTCATCTTTCCAGTGCTGTCAATTCAAGTTTGCGTTCCTTTGGGCAATTGTTCAAAGGAGACTCATTGTCATTTCAGTACAAGGACGCTGAAAGATACCTCTCATTTCACAAGAAATAGCAGAAATGAAATGGCATGTTTTCTTCAAGCCATTTTTAACATTCTCCTCCTGGATTGCTTACAGGCCCCTCTGTGTTTTCACTGCATCCTCAACAACTCCTCCGCCCCGCCCCGGGTATCCTGCTGTGATTATTTGGTTTGGCATCTATCTCCCAAACAAGGCTATTGTGTTATTTTCTTTTGAGGGACTATTGTATATTCCTATTTACCTCTCCAGAATTTAATATAATATTTGGTATATAAACAGTGATCCACACATAGGTAACAAATACAGTCACTCTCACATAGTATATGTAGATGGCTGATTTTAACTGATGTGTTCATTGTCGTATCAATTCATGTAGATGTTAGTGCCAGGCGAGAGTTCAGGGTGCATTGAAAAACATTTCCTAGAACTCCATGCCCATTCTTGCATTCAACACACAATAAAAAAAACAAACAAAAAAACCCCAACCCTCTCACTAGGCCAAGGATTTAAAGGAAACAAGAATGCCACACTAAAATCTATCCAGCCTGCATCTCTTTTTTGAAGACCTTTAGACACAGAATGGAAAGCTGCTGGGCTGCAGAGTTGCACATAAGCAGAAACAGTATCTATCCTCAGCTACTACATGAATTGAACTGCACACCAAACACAAATATGAGAGCACACATCTGCATCAATCCTAAATGAATAAGGCATAGCAATTTACCTAAACTAAACTAGAAACAACGATGAACATGGGTGCCTGGGTGGCTCAGTCATTAAGTGTCTGCCTTCAGCTCAGGTCATGATCCCGGGGTCCAGGGATCGAGCCCCGCATCGGGCTCCCTGCTCCGCGGGAAGCCTTCTCCCTCTCCCACTCCCCCTGCTTGTGTTCCCTCTCTCTGTCTCTCTCTGTCAAATAAATAAATAAAATCTTAAAAAACAAACAAACAAACAATGAACACATCAGTTAAAATCAGGCATCTACATGGTCTACGTGTGCTCATTTTATATTTAAGCTGCTGCTTCTATTCACTCAACTTCTTAAATCTGTAGAGTGATTTCCTTATTGATTTGGGTTTGGGTTGATGATCACACTTCTGTCTCAGTTTCTCCTTCTCTTCTGGGATCCTAAGTATGTGTAAGTCAGACCTTTTGGCTCAGCTCCCAGTTTGGAAGCTCTAGATGTCCTCTGGTCCTGGGGAAGTTTCAGCCTATCCTGCAGTAGACAGCTGGAGTGGAACAAATCATTTCATTCCAGTAGGTCTGAGCTGACTCAAACTTGGGTTGAAATTCTGAAATTTGCTAGAGTACCGAACCCATCTCAGGTGCTCAGCTCCAATTCCAATCTCCCTCCTGTACGTTGGAAATCTACCAAAAGCTACACCCTCATGTTTGGCTTCTGTCTACCTAGTTCCTCATGCACTGCACCTGGGCAGTGTGAAAATTTTGCAAATGCTTAGGGGGGCATACAATAAGTGCCAGCTCATCCCTCAGCACTTTTTTCTCTAGGATTTTGTCCTCTCGAACACGAATTATCTACCATTTTGGTTCCAATTATGTCTTTGACATAAAATCCTGGAAGAACAATTGTTGAGTGAAAAGTCTTACCATTAATGAAACTTTTGACATGTGTTGCTAAATTGTCCTTCCCGAAGATTGAATCAATTCACTCTCTTACCAGAATATATGGCATAAAGTATATCTACTTGTAAAGTGATTATTTACTAGAGTCTCTTACATCGATATAGGCAATAAATGAAGATGAACAAAATTGAAGGAGTGGTTTTATCTATAAAAAAATTCTTCCATAAGTGAGAGGGGAAATGTGTGGCAGAGAGTTCTTTTTAGCTTAATAAGAGAAAATAAACTAATGGCTCTTCCTTGGCGAATTCCGAGCATCATATAGAGATGACTATAAATTTAGCATTAGGTAGTATATCAAAGGCTAATGTTACAGAGAATTTATAATTTCACTCAACTGTGAGAAGAGATAAGTCTTTGCCTTTCCTTCTCCCAATTTGTGTACATTTCCCATCAAGGCATAAATAATAGTTTTGCGTTTTAATAGACTTGAAATGATTTGAGGTGTGGGACTCTACCACTTGCTGTTAACATGTTATGGCATCTGATGCATTGTGAGCACCTAATGAAAGCATGTTGAATGAATCCTTCTCAAAGTTTGTGGACTCAGCAACATCCAAAAATCTTAAACCTAAACTACAACACCAGATTTGCCTTTTTCTAAAATATCTTTGGTGAGGAACAAATAGGTTCCTCTTCTCTTGGTCAAAACACTTTATCAGTGCCTCCCAGGCATGAAGATGCCCTGACCAGTCACCAGAGGTCAACACTGATTAAAGAAAGTCCTACAATTCATGAGCTCAATTATTTTGTTGAATGTACTTTGTTATATATTTTAGAATTTCAGAATCTTTTCTTGCTAGTGCAGCTAGTATCCAAAACAGAAGGGATTGTTATTTTTACAATATTAAAACTAAGACTTAGAAACCGGCCCTTTTGTGATGTATGCCCTCGTACTACCAGATCTATATAAAGTGTGGACATGAGGACCCAGACTACACGCGCCCCCTACAGTGGAGTCCCCTGATCTGAAGAAGTATTTATAACTGCTTCACTCATATCTCTTAGTTGAGATTCTCCTTGTACCACAGCAAAAGCCTCATGGCCCTGTTCACCTGCTGGATTAAATATGTCTGCGGAGCTTTGGGCTCATCCTCACACATGTTCTCTCCAAGCATACGTTTTACAGAGCAAAGGAGCCCAAGGGTGAGAGGAAACTATTCATCAAAGTGTCATCCCTTAAAACTTTTAAATTAGAGCATTTAATATCCTGTGACAGACATGATTTTTAAAGGGCCTCGACTTCATTTTTTATTAGATTAAAACTTTAAAATTCTCAACAACTTAATGTTCCAAGGGATAAAAGTGTCTTCCTAAATATAGGCATTTTGCAGAATTAAGGTCAAATAATGGCAAGCCTTCTGAGATAATCCCTTGCAAATTAACTCAGCAATGTTGGGGGTTGATGGTTTCTGCCTCAGTGATTTGGTCACTGTTTACTCCTTTGCTAAACCAGGTAAAATTTAATTATCACTGGAAGGTATTTTACCCCAGCAGGTAAAAAGTAAAATGGTGTACCTTTAGCAAAAATATTTTTTGAACCTGTTAAATGCAGAGCTATGAGCTGTAGAAGTATGTAGAATAGAAAGAAGTTAAAGAGATCTATATATTGTTGTGTATTTAAAAATGTTACCAAGAATATTAATGTATTCTCTGAGAAGCTGAGCATAGCTGTTCAAATGACTGAAATTTGTTAATTTTATGTGAGTGATAACATTTTCTTTATTAACTTCAGTTATGCACAATATATACATCTTACTATATAAAGTTTGTTTAATTTTTATTATGAAGTCTTAGGGCATCAGTAGTGATGGATAATTGGAACAGATCTATAAAGACTATCCCTCATTCATTTTTCATGTTGCCTCATATTTTATTAATTTATTTATACTACTATGTGTGTTTTACTTTTATGAACCATTTGAAAATATATTTTTAAGATCATGTCCTTCCCTCTGACTACTTCAGTGTGTGTTTTATAAGAACCAAATGTTCTCATCCGTAACCACAGTAGAGTTACCAAGTTCAAAAAAGGTCATATTGACTTAATTTCATCAAATTTATATTCCGTGTCTTAATTCCTTCATTTGTCCCCAAAATATCATTTTTAATATTCTGTTTTTCTCTGGTACAGATCTAGTCTACAATTATAAATTGCTTTTGTCATCTCTCTTTTGACTCCTTTACTGTTTCAGATTGTTATTGTCTCTTGGCTGATATTTGGAATGCAGACCAGGTATTATATACAATTTTTCTCATTTCAGTTTGTTTGATAGGTCCTTGTGACCTGCTTCAGTTTAGGCATGACCAGCTGGATCAGACATGATGATATGCCCACAAAGCAGTGTCCACATGCACACTGGTAATCTGAATTTTGACCATCTGGTTGAGATCTTATCTGTTTTTTCCACTCTATACTTAACTATTTTTTCCTTTCTATTTCCACAGTGAGAAATCTGACTTGTAATAACACTATCACATTTACTCAATTGCTCAATTCTACAACATACACAGAATAATTTCAGATTCATTGTACCGGTACAACCACAAAAGGCAAACCTAGGAATAAGAGGCAAGATGTGTTTGTATGTGATTCAGGTGACGAGAAATCTTGGTTACTGTATACTGGGTCACATTTTAAAGTAATTCTGATAATCTCCCCTCATTAAAAACTGACCCAAGCTTTTATGATACAGATTCTGTATACTGGTTTTCTTCAACATTCATTTTTATTACTTATTTTTACAGTATTTCATCTCATTGCACTGCATGTATCTTTGTAAACTGATGAATCGATTGGCTGCCTGTGTGTTACAAACCACACACACACACACACACATTCATATATATATAGTAAGAACCACTTAAAACAAGAACAATCATTGATTTGGCTCATGATTCTGTGAGTGAGCAATGTAGACTTGGCTCATTCTGGGGGTTCTGTTGCTCTTTGCTGGACTGGCTCACACACATCTGTCTTGAGCTACAGAGCTGGCTAAGTACTGGCTGGGCCAAGTGATCTCATTTGTACACTTGATAGCTGGCTGTTGGTTGGCCAATAAGGGGTGACTGGGGCATGTGTTCTTATCATCCAACAGTCAGAGGCTGTTTACATGGAAGTGGCATATTCCAAGAGAACGAGTAGAGTGTACAAGGTCTCTTGAGGCCTGGGTTTGGAACTGACTCACCTTCATTCTACCAAATTCCATTTGCCAAAGTATTCCGTAAGACCAGAGCAGATTTAAAGAGTAGAGTAGCCCACCTCCTGAAGAAGGGTATGGAAAGTTACGGCGGACAGTTCACAGATACAGAGAGATGGGAAGAATTCTGGCCAATTTCACAATATGACAGAGGTTCCTTAAGTCTTTTCAGGAAAGGATATAGTTCAAAACAAAAACAAACAAACAAAAAGAAGCAAAAAGGAAATTTTGTATACCAACATAAATACATTTGTTGTTAGGAAAATGCATATAAAAATTCACATGTGAATTACATGTTATTTGGCTTTTTGATGTTCTGTTGCAGGTTTATCTTCTCAGTTGTGTAACACAAATATCAAAGTGGCTCATATCTCCTTAGAGGGTCTATCTGAAGAGTGAGGGCCCGACGAAAAGATGAAATTTCAACTCTGATATTATCCATATTAAATGATCCAAAGAAAAGTTCATTATTTTATCTGTGTGAGCATTTAAAAGATCTTTTAGTGATAATTGCATAAGAATTTTTTCTTCACTGAAAAAGAAATCTTTTCTGAAAAAGATTCTGAAAAAATCTTCACTGAAAAAGATAATTATTTTTGTTCCTGTGTGATGTCCTTCACCTTTTGATGGTGTCTCCTCTCTTATTCTCTCTTTCATTCTCTCTCTCCCTGAAGCAGTTGATAGGTAAGATAGATAAACAATGCCAAACACAGAGAGGGAACAGATTTTTCAAGTGTTCATTTCAAAAATTTGACTTAGTAGCTGGGAAAATGTGGCTCACTCTTTTTTTTTTTCCTTCAGCTTTATTGATACATATTTGATATATAACATTGTATAAGTTTAAAGTATACAATGTGATGATTTGATACACATACATACTGCAAAGTGATTACCATAACAGGGTTGGTTAACACCTCTATCACGTTACATAATTACCATTTTTGCATGCCGTGAGACCATTTGAGATCTACTTTCTTAACAACTTTCAAGTATACAGAATTGTTCACTGTAGACACCATGCTGAACATTAGATCCCCAGAACTTATTCATCTTACAACTGGAAGTTTGTACCCTTTGACCAACATCTCCTTATTTCTCCAACCCCACCCTGGTATATTTATCATTCTAGTCTCTGTTTCTCTGAATTCTGCTTTTTTAGATTCCACATAAACTGAGATCATACAGTATTTGCTTTTCTCCATCTGGCTTATTTTGCTTAGCATAATGCCCTTAAGACCTATCTATGTTGTTGCAAATGGCAAAATTTCCTTCTTTTTTATGGCTGAATATTATTTCCGTTTACACACACACACACACACACACACACCTCTATATATGTAGATATACATACCGCATTTTCTTTATCCATTCACTTAGGTTATTTCCATGTCTTGGCTTTATAAATAATGTTGCAATGAGTACAGGAGAACAGATATTTTTCCAAGGTAGTATTTCATTTCCTTCAGATATATACCCAGAAATGGGATTGCTGAATCATATGGTAGATCTATTCTTAATTTCTGGAGAGAGCTTATGGAATTCTTTTGAAACCTGAATATATCTCGTATTTATACATTAGATCTTCCCATGGTTCCTGGTCTTATTCCATATTTTCTCCACTGATGTATGAGCTATTCTTAAATCCTTCTAAATATAAAATGTTTTCTCTACTTAAATTGGTAAGCTATCATTTATTTCTTCCAGTTAAGAACTTAGTAAACATGGTGATAAAAACAAACAGCATAAAGTAATCAGGTACATGGCATGGTCACTGGATACATATGGTCTATGCAAGTTTGTTCTTAAACCCAGAATACTTCCCCATTCTTCTAATTTCCTGGCCTGAGTCTCTATAAGTCACCAGCTTAAAATTTACATACAAAAATATCTCTTTGTTTAATATACTAGTTGCAGCCAGTTTCCTATTAGTAAACTTGTTTATAAAGTTAAAAAGACAAAAGTACTTTTAAAAGGATATTTTCTTAGAAATGTTCCATATTTAGAGATCATAGCACCTGTCACAAAACAACAAAGAATCAGAAGATTAAGGGATTTCTGAATTTTCTACTGAATTTCTGTGTCACATTTTAAGCAAGTCATTAATGATGTTAAAACAAATATGACAAGGGGTGGCTTGTCGGTTGAGTGTCGGACTCTTGATTTTGGCTCAGGTCAGGATCTCAGGGTCATGAGTCGAGCCCTGAGTCAGGTTTCCTGTTGAGTGTGGAGCCTGCTTGAGATTCTCTCTCTCCCTCTGCCTCTTCCCCTCCACCACCCCCCGCCCTGTGCATGGGTGCTCACTGGTTCTCACTCTCTCAAAAACAAAAATAAAACAAACAAACAAAATATATATATATGACAATAACATATATTCTGAAGATATTTTATGTTAATGTTCTAGGAGTTAGAAAGCTGCTCTTCCATTGTTAAAGACTGTAGAGTTGCTATTTGAACATTACTGTTTTGATAAATGTTTTTTCAGACACCCAATGTAACTGCTGTCCCAATGGCAATTCACCGAAGTTAGAAACCTTTCCTGATGAATGCTCATTTCTTTACATGGTCTGTATTCCATAAAAATCATCCAGCACACTCGAGATAATGTTAACTATTTTTAAGATAAAATGTTTTTTCTGAAGCTGCTTGCAGCATCACTACGTATGGTTGTGTTAGTGGCATAAAGATATCAATCTTCAATAAGAAAAAATGGGTAAATGTGTCAGTTCTCTGCTCTGCTTATACTTCCAATAAAAATCCCATTTTATTAATCAAATACAGTAAAATGAATGTCGCTTCACAATCTGATTTATAGAATTATGTCATTGCCTGAAATCCCCGGGTTAGACACAAGTCTCCTTCCCTCCAAGTGTAAAATGTCTCAGGCATTGTGATCAAGGGGATGGTAGTCCTTGTTCTGGTGATAGGTCTGCACTGAAGGACAGTCCAGGTACATGAACATCCAGAGGGAGAGAAGGAACAGCCCATTTG
Organism: Mirounga angustirostris; assembly: GCF_029215605.1. Lineage (NCBI taxonomy): Eukaryota > Metazoa > Chordata > Mammalia > Carnivora > Phocidae > Mirounga > Mirounga angustirostris. The sequence continues at coordinate 147,467,930 of NW_026991715.1, read as the reverse complement.
TCTTTCAGCCCATTTTGATTCTTTCACATTCAGCCACCAGCCCTGGGCCAACCATGAAGTCCAGTTGACTGGATGAGTCACAGCGGCTCATCTGTCAGACTAGAGACACTCTCTAACGAGAAAGTCATTTCCCAGCATGTTGCTTTGTGTAATGTCATTGCTTTGAAGTCCTGTGGGTCCGTATTCCACTAACTGAGTCTAAATTCCTCTTCTTTGCTAGAATGGATATCTGGTATCCCAAGGCTTGTAATACCCTTGGGCACCTACTGTGTTTCTGATTGGTGTGGAAGGGGCAGGAGTTTATGCATATACAGCATGTGACTATTTTATAGATTTCATGGTGACTAGTGCATGCATTCAAAAGTGAGGTGTTACAGTTTTATGCTCTTCTAGGCTACCGCTACATCTAAGTGCTTAGAGAACATTTGAGGTCTCAATTTAATATGTTTATACCCTCCATATATTTCCCAAAGAAGTGTGCATTAACTGATCCTATCAAAGTTACACCCAAATATTTTACTATAAACTTTCCACTAAATATTTACTTAGGTTTGGTTTGGGGGGGTAAGAAAAACTACATTTATTTGTCACTTTTATGTCACAATATCATAGGAAAGCCAAAAGGAATGAGAGAGGAATGGTAGAGAAACTCAGACCCTCCAAAAAGAGGATTTAGTAAGCATCAGATTTAAAAACATACCTGCCCATTCTAGCTGATAGAGGAGATAATATGACTCAATTTCTAATAAACATGATTAATAAACTTGTTGCTAAGTAAAAGTTGGTTGAAAGCAGGAAGGCTTATATTATCTTGATTTTTATATACGAAGATCATTTTAATTATAGTGAAAACATACCCTTTTTGCATTACCAGTGCCAAAATCATTGCCAGGTTAATTGCTTAAATAAAATAGCAAACATAATGCACCCCTTCCTTAATGACTGAGGGTGTTGCTCTGAACCTTTAGGTTTTGTGATGTCCTGAGAGCTGTAGGCTTTTCAAATATGCCCAAGTTCTCATTAGCCTATATTTACCTCTGCTCCTGAGCTACTTCAGCCCATATTCTCAACATCCCCACTGCCAAACTGAATCCTCAAGTTATGTGGATTTGCTTCCCAAATCATCCTACTGGGTGTGACTTTATCACATGTAAGGTGATATAATCAATCTTCTCTGTATGGTTGTTTCATTCTGATCTCATGCAACTGATGCCTACGGCCATAAGACATCACAGTGGGAAGACATCAAGGGACAGCTTGATGGTGTAGTCCAGCACTCACAGAAGAGGTCAAGACTGAAGATTGACATTAGAAGTCACCAATATGGAGACGGTATTTGATGCCCACACAGAGGTAGCATTTACTGTCATGCAATAGTGTCTTAGTTCAGGCTATTCTAAAAGAATCCCATAGACTGGGTGGCTTAAACAACAAGCATTTGTTTCTCACAGTTCTGGAGGCTTGATGTCCAACATCAGGGTGCCAGCATCGTTCTAGTGTGAGCGTTCCTCCTGGTTCATAGAGAGCTGTCCTCTCGGTCTATCTTCCCAGGTTAGGGAGAGCAGAGAAAGGGAGCAAACTCTAATGTCTTTTCTCAGAAGGGCACTAATTTCATCCTGGGGCTCCACCCTCATGGCACAATCACCTCCGCAGAGACCTACCTCCTACTAGCATCACAAGGGGTAATGCTTGTGCTTTTGCCATGTAGATGCTCAGCCGGGCGATACCGTGCAATGATTGCTGGGAGAGCGGCAGGTGATCAAACTGTGTAAGGGAAGAAATGAGATGACAAGTCAGTCGTACATTCCACTGAGGGGCTTGAGTTCCATCCCCACTATCACAAAAAAGAAGGTGTATCCTTTGATGTCAGTCATAGATCCGGTTGTCCTTCTGCTTCTTCTCTTGAGGGCAGTCTGACACCTGCTAAGCAACTCTCTTGTCCTGGGCTCTTGCCTGTAAAATGGCAGAAGTTATATTTGCTTCATAGAGTTTATATGTGGACTAATGCAAATATTTTGGTGACAAGTCTGAAAGGGCATTCAGTTGTCCCTCAGCAAACATCCTCCCCAACTCATGTTCCCTAGTTATTTGGATAACAACTACACTGGTATATTTTTGGATAAGTCAGTACAATGCATTTCTCTGACTGGGTACTACCCTTACTCATAATTTCCTATAAACTTGTAAAATCCTGATAGAAAGTTTTTCTTCTTGGTCTCCTCTCTTCTCTATACTCTGCTTTAATTTATGTACCCCCCAGCTCTCAATATTTGAGTTTATCATTTATATCTCTGTATTTTTACAAACTGATTTAACAGGGTGCACCCAACTTTGGGAGGACAGACACCACAATAAATGAAGCCCTCCTTTCCAGGAGTGCTTAAACTTTTCTGACTTCCCAAAATAATTAAAACACGAGAGAGTAAACTGCCCCAGAATAACAACACCGATTCTTGTGTATTGAGCACTTTCATTTTGTCACAAACTGTCTTGGTTACCTACGGCATGGACACTCTTTTTATACCCATTGTGCAAATAAAGAAATGGTTATGGAGGATGAGGAACTGATTCATAAACATATGTTTGGAGTGAAGACAGAAATTTTTTTTTTTTAAAGACAGAAATTTAAGTTCATCCAAACCTTGTGTTCTGGTCACTGTGTGTAGATTCCAGAAAACATGAAGATTACATTAGGTTAGCCACCCCCCCCCACAAAAGCTCTTGTACTCCCCGTTATATTTCATTCTAATAGTATGTGTTTTTGGAGTGTTCAAGACTGTAATTTATCTGTCAGTTAGATCTGAGCACCCTGATAATATTTAGAAATATTAGGAGGAAAACCGGGAAGAACCGCATAAGGTTATTCACATAAACTTGAAGTTATTCTCATAAACTTGTGCAAGAGGCAGATACTCAAAACTTCTAGGTGTGCAGCACCTAGAAGTAATTTTTTAACAGTTATTATGATCCATTTCAGACATATGAAAAGTTAACTTGGTTAATACTAATTTTGCCACTCTAAAGAATGAGTGTTTGTTGTTCTATTTCTGTCATTTCACAGCCAAAATCTATTCAAGTTATGTTTTTAACATGAGACCCTAAATGGGAGGTTAAATTAGTTTTACAACAGTGAGCCCCATAATCATCTGAATTTTTCTAAAATGTCTTCATTTAAACATTTACTGTAATTTCATTATAAAAGTTTAGATCCCAAAGTCAATTTCATAAGTGGAAGAAACAATTTCACTTTCCAGGTGTGTGAGATGTTTCTACTTCAACATTTAACTGACCGAAAAATAAGCACTGTCACCAAAAGGCACCAATCACTGTCCGTTTGCACGGAGGATTTGATGCAATTTGCCTACCCTGAAAAACGCTTTGTTGTCCATAATGTATCATTAGTGTGCCTTCTCAAAGTCAGAACTTATCCCATAATATACTTCTGCTCTGATTGAAGGTATTATAGTTTCAACCCAGTTTAATTTTAGCTTTGCGATGATTATCATTATATCATAAAGCCAAATAGTGTGTAGATCATCTTCACCTACACATAGTTCATAATCAAAGAGAAGTAATCATCCTTGATGCTCAAGGATGCCCCATTTTTCATTTCAGTTCTAACCTTGAATAATCAGTCATGTTTCCTAGTTCATATTTGGATGGTGCTGTCAACATGTATCTGGAATAATGAATGAATGAGTGAATGACTGGATGAGTGAATGAATGGATGAGTGAATGAATGAATGGATGGGAAAAAAAGGAAAGGAAAAATGCCTATCTCAGTTGCCCACTAGAGAAGTATCATACAATCACGTGTTTTCTACCTGATGACACAGCATAATTCTAGACGTGCATGTGGACATCCATGTGCAAATTTACACAAACCCAAGAGAATGCTATTACCCCAGACATATGGGTATATGTCATCATTTTCCATATGCTATTTTCTATCACTCCATCAAATATTTCTATTACTTTTCATTTTTCTAATTACTGCTTATGCTCCAGGTAAATGGCAAATACTGTCTCTTTACAGGTCAACTTGGCAACTTATTGAATATGAATGCCAGAGTTAAAAATTCTTACCAAATAAGACAAAAATACCTGGAGGCTGTGACGTTTTACACATAATCGATGTTGTTGAGTAGAAATGTGTCCTCAGCAGCATCTGCCATGTTGGAGAATTTACTGGAAGGTAAATGCTGTTGCAACGTCCACTGTCACTTCATCTCAGCAGCCACGTTATTCCCCAGTTCACAGGATATTTAATCTAATCTGCAAATTCACGGTCCAGGCTTCTAAGGACACAATGTTTCTTTTTATCACCCTCCTCTTGGAAACAAGACTCAAATTATATTCTTAACTTGCAGATGCTTTGCCCTTTGGTTTCTCAGAGTGAGAGTGATCAGGGAAGAAAGGCCCACATGAATAGAAATACTGAATTTTTGAAAATCTTTTTTTTTTTTTTTGAAGATTCTATTCATTTATTTGACAGAGAGAGACACAGTGAGAGAGGGAACACAAGCAGGGGGAGTGGGAGAGGGAGAAGCAGGCTTCCCGCGGAGCAGGGAGCCCGATGAGGGGCTCGATCCCAGGACCCTGGGATCATGACCTGAGCCGAAGGCAGACGCTTAACAACTGAGCCACCCAGGCACCCCTGAAAATTTGAAAATCTTATCTCTATTACTGGATAATAGTTTTGCAAAGGAGAATTCACTTATGATGCTAATAATAGAAATAATTTGTTTGACTAATGAGTATTGTCATTGACTTCTGGTTGTAATGATTGTTATTAAGAGTGTAGTGTGTGTTTTGTATGTCTTGAGAGATCGATTTTTGTAAAAACTTCTGGTGTTTTTCACTGGGAAATCTGTGCTTCATTATTCACAAGTCCATTGATCTCTTTACTTCATTATTGAGAATATATGTCAGATAAATCTAATGCTCCCCCACTTTCTCCCTCCTTCTCTGTGACTGTGTTTCTCCACCCTTGTCTCTTGCCTCTCTCTCTACTTATTCTGACCTTCCAAATGCTTTTCCATCCAGCTAACCATAACACTGTGTCCCTGGACATTAAGTATCCCCGGGCTAGGAATAAGGGAATAAATCCACCCCAAAGGACAAAAGATAGAAGATTCTCTGATGGGGCAGAGAAGAGAGCAAGTTAAGTAATTTAACAAAGAAAAGAAGAAGCTGTGCCCATCAGCCTACGGAGTTGTGGCAGCTCCTTATGTCTTTGCAGAACAGTGGACACAAGGCTACACCAAGGTTAGAACCAAAAGTCGTCACCTCACACTGTCTTCAGGCGACAAGATCCCCAAAAGATAAAGCACAACTTTTTAACTACTCAAGGTTAAAAAATAGAAAAAGAAAATGAGTCAATTTATTCAGGAACAAGAAAAATCAAAAACAGTTATTTTCTTTATTAATATAAAAATGTTTATTTGCCATATATTTCTTGACTGTTGGCGTTAATCACATTATTAACCTAATAACCTTGGTGATCATAGTATAAAAGTCTTGTATAATATGCACAAAGTGAAGTAGAGTGAGTTTATAAACACATGTTTATGAGTTTGATATTGAACATTTAAAAAAAATAAGGATATGTGACAAATTTGCATAAGCACGTAATAGTTTTATAGATTACAGAATATATATTATGGGCTGTGATTGATATATTTAAAATGCATCACATCTAGTTCCTATTTACATTTCTCTCATCATTCCAGGAGTTTGCTTTATGCAGTGTGTTTAATTCATACAGAGAGACGGTGAGAACGGTGAGCTATGCTCAGTCTTCAAGGACATAGAGCTTGACTTGAATACACTGGGTATCTGATTTCACCATCAGTTAATGCTTAATTTGAAAATATGTATATTAAGATGAAATGTAAGTAGATAATGGAACATGGGACACATTTCTACCCAACAACATCGGTTATGTGTAAAATGTCACAGCCTCCAGGCATTTTTGTCTTATTTGGTAAGAATTTTTAACTCTGGCATTCATATTCAATAAGTTGTTGGACTTCTATTTTTATTTATTTATTTTTTTTGGCTATGAAGTCTATGCTTTTACTTTTTTAAACTTTTTTTATCTAAATTCAATTAGCCAACACATAGTACGTCATTAGTTTCAGACGTAGTGTTCAATGATTCATCAGTTGCATATAACACCCAGTGCTTTTACTGATTGATTTTTTTTATTCAAATATAGTTAACATACAGTGTTCTATTAGCTGCAGATGTACAATATAGTGATTCAACAATTCTCTACATTTCTTAGTGCTCATCATGATAGGTGTACTCTTATTTCCCTTTATCGATTTCACCCCTCCCCGTGCCCACCTCCCCTCTGGCAACTATCAGTTTGTTCTCTGTACTTAAGAGTCTGCTTTCTTGCTTGTCTCTTTTGTCCTTTGTTCATTTGTTTTGTTTCTTAAATTCCACATATGAGTGAAATCATATGGTATTTGCCTTTCTCTGATTTATTTCACTTACTATTATACCCTTTAGGTCCATCCATGTTGTTGCAGATAGTAAGATTTCATTCCTTTTTGTGGCTGAGTAACATTCTATTATGTATATCACATATTCTTTATCCATTCATCTATCTGTGGACACTTGGGTTGCTCCCATATCTTGGCTATTGTAAATAATGCTGCAATAAAAATACAGGTGTATATATTTTTGAATTTGCTTTTTCATTTTCTTTATGTAAATATGCAGTGGTGGAATTACTGGATCATATGTAATTCTATTTCTAATTTCTTTGAGGAACCTCCATACTGTTTTCCACAGTGGCTGCATCAGTTTGCATTCCCACAAACAGTGCAGGAGGCTTCCTTCTTGTTATTTCTTGTGTTTTTGATTTTACACCTTCTGACAGGTATAATATCTCACTGTGGTTTTAATTTGCATTTCCCTGGTGACTAGTGATGTTGAATATCTTTTCATGTGTCTGTTGGCCATCTGTATGTCTTCTTTGGATTCAATAGACTGTTGAAATATAAGGAATATTATTCTCCAAAAAAAAACAAGTTATTTTTTCATTTAAAATTTCTAATGGGTACTTTTCAAAAAATTTTATTTTATTTTGTAAATGACTGTACATGTGAATACATTCTTAGTAGAACTGGTCAAACATTTTAGCCTTTGAAAGCTCAGGGGTATCAAGACAGACATCAAATATTGAATGTTTCTACAATACAAAACCAGTCTCAGGAGTTGTTGGTCCCATGCTCCTCAAGTTATTACATTTGCTCTTTATAGTTTTTCACCTCCTTGTCTCCACTGACATTTCCTGATGTCAAGAGTATTTGTCTATTGAGGAATCTTTTCAATGGTGTATCAGTTCTGTTCTGGGAAGCTGTATGACCAAACTAAAAGTACAGGAAGAAAGTAAGTTATATCTAGCCTATTAGAAGAGGGCCGGGAACATCTTGTAGTTCCAGAAAGTAAGGAAGTGCTCAAAAGAAGGAAAAAAAAAATCATTGTCAAAGGAGCATAGAAGCCAACCTAAAGAGCTCCTAACAGCCAAAGCTAGAACAACTTGGGCAATAAAATAAGAAGTAATGGATTATAACCCAAAATATAAAATACATATCCACAAGTACACATTAATATAAATAAATGATTGAATAAGTAAGTAAATGGGAGAAAAGAGACAAGTCCCCTATGTAGAAAAATTTCAAATAAATTATGTTGATCCTCTGTTCTCTCTGAGTTGGCATAACTCCCCACTCCTTAGATGTGGGTTTCACATCGTGACTTACTTCCAAAGAGTACAGTCTAAAAATAGGAGATACAAGAGTAACTTTAAAATAGAGAAATCTGGCAAACTCTATCAGTTGAATAAAGTCAATATCAACAGCCATAAGTAATGTTGATATTATATACCCTATATAAGATGTGATGAGGATGACACTTTACCTCTGTGGTCTTTGTCCTAATAATCCATAACCGCTGTCTTACCATGAGGAAAACGTCAAACCCAAACTGAAGAATATTCTACAAATTACCTAATACTCTGCAAAACTGTCAAAGTCATCAAAAAACAAAGTCTGAGAAACTGTCACAAACCAAAAGAAGCCTAAGGAGTCATGACAGCTAACTATGGAATCCTAGCTGGGATCCTGGGAAAGAAAAAGACATCTGATAAAAAATAAGGAAAATTTTAAAAATTGGAACATCTGTATGAAATAACTTCAGTTAAGAATAATCTATTCGTGCTGGTTCATTAGTGGTGATGAATTAATGTAGGATGTTAACATTACACAAAACTAGGTTGGGGTATACAGAAACCCTCTGTACTATCTTTGCCACTTTCTGTTAGTCTAAAACCATCTTAAAATCAAAAAGTTTATTATAAATCCAACAGTTTATTTCATAATATTTGAGTGTGTTAAAGCCCCCTATTATTTATTGAGAGTGTTATATAATTTGTCTCTTTAAATCTGTGTGAAAATCATTAAAGCCTATTAGATTCTTTTTTTATTTAAATTCAATTAGCCAACTTATAGTACATCATTAGTTTCAGATACAGTATTCAATAATTTTTCAGTTGCATATAATACCCAGTGCTCATCACATCACGAGTCTATTACATTCTTATAAAAAGTTGGGAACCTGGCTGTATGTTGGCTTTCCCTACAACACTACCTATACCTGGATCCCTCCCTGAGAGATCCTAATTTATTTGCTCTTGTCTGTTGCTGGACAAGAGGATTTTTAAACACTCCCCAGTGATTTCAATGTACAGCCAAAGTAGGGAAGCCTTTTTGTGTAATGTTTTATATTACAGATATTAGCTTTGTGTCCCCCCTCGAAATGCAATAGCTGACCAATTGTATCAGCATCTCTAGAGAGGCTTGTTAAACATATAGCTTTCTGGTTTCTACTCCGGCAGTTGGGATGACGATCTCAAGATTTGGGGTCAAGAAATTCAAATTTGGCAGCAAATAATTCAGCCATATGCAAACTTAAATGGCTGGTAGTGTCTCATTATAAGGAAGGGGAGAAGCAGGGAGGGAGAGAATGATTCAGGGCAGAAGGAAAGTGGAGCGGGGCTTGAAGGAGTGAAAAGTTTTACAGAGTGAGACAGAGAAGAAGAGGATAAGAAAGAAGGCAAAGAAAGCGAAAGGGGAACTCAGTCACTGGCTTTGTGATTACCCACCTACCATATATTTTTTCAGTATATTGTCATATTAAATTCTTACCAGAACCCCTTTAGTTTGATATTGTTATTCTCATTTAATTTTTTATTTTTTATTATGTTCAGTTAGCCAACATATAGTACATCATTAGTTTTTGATGTAGTGTTCAACGATTCATTAGTTGCATATAATAGCCAGTGCCAGGTGATGGGTATTAAGGAGGGCACGTGTTGTGATGAGCACTGGGTGTTATTCCCATTTTACAAATGAGGAAGGAGACCCAGCCCAGTGAGGGTTGATAACTCGCCCTGGAAGAGTGTGAAGACCCTAGAGCAGAGCAAACAGTGAGCAGGGAAGGAGGGAGGCGTGTGAGGCCAGTGTTGCCTGCTGCCTGGGAGAGGACAGCGGAGTTCACGATGCAGCTGCAGGCTTATATCATTGAAAAAAATAAAGTCACGAAGAACCTAGAGCATTTCCCCGAGTCTGAGTCAGTGCTTTTGTGGAGAAGTGCTCTTCTAAAGTCAACACACCCACTAAATAGCTTGTTTTAATATTGAAAGAGCACGTGATTGTCTTGACCTTTCATTGGTGTTTTCCTTACGTTGTTGAGTATTTGGTTTCTGAAATAATGTTCTGTGTGTTTTCTAGCTGTTGATATATCCTCTATTTTTTCTAGGAGTTTCTACTAGAGTGCTTGTAAACACACACCTGAGTCATGCAGATTTGTCCCCAGAAGAGTCCATAGCCCCCTGTGGGGCCCCTAAAACTGGGGTTTGCCCCTGTGATGTTGAGTATGGAGGGAGGTGTAGGTCTGTGTGGGTAGGCGTGTCCAGGCCCCAGTGCCAAACTCTAAGAAGCAATGAGCAAATAATACTGCTGAAAAGGCCACACTATGAAATGAGAGTATTGAATCATGCTGTAGAATATGTAGACACTAGTTACAAATGAGGAACATTAGGGAAAACACCTCATACTACTTGGAAATATTACTGGGGTGATAGGTGGTTTACTTAAGGGGAGAGCTGTAGTACCATGTAGTTTATCCACACAGAAAAGAGGAAGAGGAACCTGTGCTCAGAATGAGGAAGCATCCCTGGATGATGAAGAGGAGGCCGCCCTATGTTGAGGGAAGAGGAGGCCACAATATGTTGAGGGGAGACGCTCTCTCATCAATGGGTATTACTTGAGCTTCTGTATTTCAATAAGATAAGGGTCTTTGAGGCAGAGAGGGTGGAAAGATGAATGGGCTGGCTGCATGAATGACTTCAGAGGACACTTGGTCTCAAGCTACCAGAGAGCAAAACTTCTGTGATGAATATGAAAGTTTAATTCACTAAACTCCGTGAAGTTGCTAATTGTTTATGAGGAAAGAAAGGAGTCTCCAAATGACCAAAAAAAAAAAATCATCAAATCAGGGGGTTAGGGAGAGAGGCAGGGAAAGAGAAATGGAAATAAAACTTCATAAAGATAGGAAATTTATATTTGTGGACATGTTTTCAGAAAAGAACAGATGCTGGAGTGATTTGTTTGTTTGTTTGGGGTTTTTGTTTGTTTTTTTTTTTTTTTTTTTTTTTTTTTTTTTAGTTTTTGTTGTTGTTTCCTACTGGTTGCAAGGCAGGTGTGTTTTCAATTCACTCTTTTGTACCTATCAGTGTGTGACCTTGATCCTGGATTGAAGTTCTGGGAATGGATGACAATGATTGACAGCCATCTGCAGACTATAGAGCTGTGAACTGTTCCTTCATTAACAGTGTCAAAACAACAAGATAATTTTCTCCAGCTGATCTGGGTGCTCTGGCAGAGGTGGACAGGGAGCACAACTTTGCCCCCACCCGCCACCCCCACCCGCCCCTTACAGATCTAGTGTCACAGGATGTTCATGCCCTCTGCTGGACCACTCAGGGCAGCTCGCCCTGTGCCCACTGATAGACAAGACCTGGGACTGTCTTCCAAACCCCAAATGATGCAAATTCTTCTGTGTGTGTATATGTATGTGAGAGAGAGAGAGAAATTGAGATGGACTCTAATTATCAGCCAATATCAAATGGATTTCGTCTAATTCTCCACTTCCCTTCAGTTTTCACATTACCTTACCCTTAGTCGGTGACCTAGCATTTCCTGGGTCTTGACATAAGACAGCATTAACTAAGTCAGTATGATAATTTGTTTAATATATTCTACAATTTGTTGAAAGAACAGAAGCAATACCACTCTCTAATCTAGTGATCTGAATTGCTACCATGACCAGTAATGTGCCGTGGCTTGTCCATTTCCCTAAATGTATAGAAATATTTGAGAAAATAATATGAAATAATCACTTAGAAAATGCCACAGGTTATTTAATATGAGAATTTGTTCAGGTAACATCTTGACTGTATAGTTAAAAACAATTTGGACTGGGCACCTGGGTGGCTCAGTTGGTTAAGCAACTGCCTTCTGCTAAGGTCATGATCCTGGAGTCCCGGGATTGAGTCCCACGTCAGGCTCCCTACTCGGCGAGGGGTCTACTTCTCCCTCTGACCCTCCCCACTCTCATGTGCGCTCTCTCTCTCTTATTCTTTCTCTCAAGTAAATAAATAAAATCTTTAAAAAAGTGATTTGGACTAAAAGGCCTCCAGGCCAGTAGAATTAAATTTAATTCGTTAAAGTGGGACACTTTATTATAAGTATTCATATTTAACATGTTCCACGGAATTTTGAACTTAAACTAGGTAATGTTAAACCCTAAATCATTTTCGAGGTCAACTTTTGGTTTTAGTATTTTGAACTGGAACCAGGGGAATGATTCTCGGAGGCCATTTTTTCATAATCAGCTTTGTTGAGGTATAATCGAGGTACAAGAAACCACACATATTTAAAGTATACAAGCCAGTTAACCCAACATACGTATATACCTGCAAAACCAACCATAACCAGGTAATAAACATATCCATTACCTCCAAAACTTTCCTCCTGCTCCTTTGTGTTTGTTTCCATTTTTCTTTTTAATTTATTTTTTTGTGGTAAGAACAATTAGCATGAGATCTGCTCTCTTAACAAAATCTTAAGTGCGTAATACAGTATTGCTAACTATAGGCACAATATTGCACATCAGATCTCTAGACATTATTTCTTACATAGTAGAAATTTTACCCCATGAGTAGCAGTTCCCCATTTCTCCCTCCACCCATCCCCTAGCGACCACCATTCTACTGTCTGCTTCTCTGAGTTTGGCTAGGTTAGGCACCTCATCTAAGTGCAATCATGCAGTATTTGTCTGGGACTGGCTAACTTCACTCAACACAATGTCTTCCAGTCTCATCCATGTTGTCATATATGGAAAGATTTCCATTTTTAAAGGCTGAATAATATTTCACTGTGTGTATTTACCACATTTTCTTTATCTCTTAATCCACTGATAGACACTTAGGTTGATTTCTTGAATCAGACACCAAAGGCGTAGGTGACAAAAGCAAAACAAACAAGTGGGACCACATCAAACTAAAAAGCTTCCACACAGCAAAGCAAACAAGCAACAGATTGAAAAGGTAATCTATGGGATTGGAGAAAATATTTGCAAACTGTCTATCTGATAAGGGAGTAATATTCAAAATATACATGGAAATTCGACAACTCAAGAGCATAAAAACAAAAACAACTGGGCAAAGGACTTGAACAGACATTTCTCCAAAGACATACAAATGGCCAACAGGTATATGAAAAGGTACTCACTATCACTAATTATCAGGGAAATGGAAATCAAAACCACAATGAGATACTGCCTCATACCTGCTAGAAGGGCTAGCACCACCACCCCCAAACCCCCAAAAAGTTAAGTGTTGGTGAAGATGTAGAGAAATTGAAGACCGTGTATGCTGTGGTGTGAATGTAAAATGGTGTAGTCAATATGGAGAATAGTATGGAGGACCCTCAAAAAATTAACTACCACCATGATCCAGCTATCCCACTTCCAGGTCTATAACTAAAAGAATTCAAATCAGGATCACAAAAGAGATATCTGAACTCCCACATTCATTGCAGCATTACTCACAATAGGACTCTGGAAGATCTTCCTGTCACATTAGTTCAACACACTTAATTCTGAACTCACAAGTTCATGACCAAACCAGCTCCCAGAACAACCTCCTCTTGACCACCAATTTCCGGCCTGAACACCTCTCAGCTTCTCTCTTTCTCTCTCCCCTTCTCCCTCTCCATTGCCCATTTGGACCCTGTTGAAGCAAAGACTAAGCCCACTGGATGCCAGCCCCTGCGAGAGCTGGCCTATAGTTGACAGGCATGGGGGAGAGAGGTCGGGAGGGACTGATGGTCAGGATGTCTAGAGTGGCAACAAACTTTCGAGAGGGCGAGCACCATTGTATGTACTGCGGGTGTATTTTTGGCAGCCTTGAAGCAAGCAGAAAGGGAAGCACTCTGGAATAAAACCAAGTCCCTTTCTCATGCACTGTCCTTCCAGCACCCCTTCTTCTAACCTCCCAGCCAGAAAGGAGAAACACTTAGTGGGGCTCCTTCTTTTATCAAAGAGCAAGACAATGAGGGTGTATTGAGAGAGGAGGGGCACCCATCCCCCCACACACCTCCCCTCTGGTAACCATCAGTTTGTAATTAAGAGTCTGTTTCTTGGTTTCTCTCTCTCTCTTTCTTTCTCTCTCTCTCTCCCCACGCTTTGCTCATTTGTTTTGTTTCTTGAATTCCACATATGGTGAAATCAAATGGTATTTGTCTTTCTCTCTGACTTATTTTGTTTAGTATTATACTCTCTAGCTCTATCCATCATGCAAATGGCAAGATTTCATTCTTTTTATGGCTGAATAATATATATCGCATCTTCTTTATCCATTCATCAATCGATGGACACTTGGGCTGCTTCCATATCTTGGCTATTGTAAATAATGCTGCTATAAACATTGAGGTGCATGTATTCCTTTGAATTAGTGTTCTTGTATTTTGGGGGTAAATACCCAGTAGTGCAATTGCTGATTATAGGGCAGTTCTATTTTTAAATTTTTGAGGAACCTCCATACTCTTTTCCATGGTGGCTGCACCAGTTTGCATTCCCATCCACAGTACAGGAGGGTTCCTTTATCTCCACATCCTGACCAACAGCTGTTGTTTTTTGTGTTGTTGATTTTAGCCATTCTAACAGGTGTGAAGTGATATCTCATTCTAGTTTTGATTTGCATTAACCTGATGGTAAGTGATGATGAACATCCTTACATGTAAATACATGTACATGTATTTGCCATCTGTATGTTTTCTTCGGAGAAATGTCTGTAAGTATCTTCTGCCCATTTTTAATTGGATTATGTGTTCTTTGGGTATTGAGTTTTATAAGTTCTTTATTTTGCATAGTAACCATTTATTGGATATGTCACTTGCAAATATCTTTTCCCATTCTGTAGGTTGCTTTTTAGCTTTGTGATTATTTCCTTCACTGTGCAGAAGCTTTTTATTTTGATGTAGTCCCAATAGTTTATTCTTGCTTTTGTTTCCCTTGCCTCTGGGGATGTATCTAGAAAAAAAGTTGCTATGGCAAAGAAGTTGCTGCCTATTTTCTCTTCTCGGATTTTTATGGTTTCAGGTCTCACATTTAGGTCTTTAATTGATTTCAAATTGATTTTTATGGTGTAAAAAAGCAGTCCAATTTCTTTCTTTGGCATGTTACTGTCCAGTTTTCCCAGCCCATTTGTTGAAGAGACAGTCCTTTTCCCATTGGCTATTCTTTCCTGCTTTGCCAAAGATTAATTTGCCATATAGTTGTGCATTTATTTCTGGATTTTCTATTCTGTTCCATTGATTTATGTGTCTATTTTTGTGCCAGTACCATATTGTTTTGATTTCTACAGCTTTGTAATATAACTTAATGTCTGGAATTGTGATGCCTCCAGCTTTGCTTTTCTTTTTCAAGATTGCTTTAGCTATTTGAGGTCTTTTGTGGTTCCATACAAATTATAGAATTGTTTGTTCTAGTTCTGTGAAAGATACTGTTGGTATTTTGGTAGGGATTGCATTAAATATGTAGATTGCTTTGGGTGGTAGAGTCATTTTAACAACATTTGTAAAGAACAAATTTTTAAGGACAAGGAACAGAATCATGTAAAATCAATGCTTCTACACATAGGAAGTTGGTTATAATCACAGTGAATAATGTTCTACATTGCACTGTAGAGTTCATCATTTAAAGTAAATCTTCTCTCTCTCTCAGAAAGTTTTTCATAACATGAATAATGTCATAAATTATTTTTACAAATTCAAAACTGTAACACTTTACTCTCATAAAACTAGTGATCATATCTGGTTATGCCAAATATACTGAAAATCACCTCCCTGTCTATTTGTGACTCTGACTGAACTCAGATCATTCTTCATTGGTAATGCCAGGGCATTATCTTTATAGTTATTATCCTCTGTCTTGAGAGGACAGGAGGAAAGATGGTCTTAACTTCACCTAGCAGAAACAATGCCACAGTTTTTGAGATAAACTCACAACATAAGCCAGCAATTCTTTATCCAAACAAGAGCGTGGGTTGGAATCCTCTGAAAATGTACTGAAGGATGTTAAGAGTTACCATAATCTATGTAATAAATGAAACTTCTACACTCCTCCCAAGAAAGGTTGCCTCCTAATTGGTATTCAAGGAGTTTGTTGGATTATGTACTGTTTCGCTGTGGAAAAAGAATGCCCAAAGTATAAGTGAGAGGAGATGTAGAAAAGAGGGCCAAGAGAGTGGGGGGAGGGTGTTGGACTCCTTGGTCTTGGGACTCATTCAACCATTCAGTAATTTGTACTACCAGTTAGTTATTCGGGGAAAATAGAAAAGTCTTTAGTACAATAATTACATTTCTTCTTAAATATGACTAACTCAATGATAAAAATAAATCAAGTAAAATAATTTATGTTGTTTAAAATACATAAAATATAGTGTTCTCTTTCAGAATGACCCAAAATGTTTGTTCATTTATATATTTATCTTGAGTAAAATGCCAGGAGACATCATATAAATATAGGATATCCAGCACTTAATGACTCATGAAAGATTCTGAGTGATTACAGACCTCTCTATTTGTTTTATTCACATGGTAGATGCTCACTAAATGCTGAATAATTGGCAGAACCTGTGCCCTGAGACATTGGACTAAAAATCAATTCCACAGGTAATATTTTCTTTTTGTTGGATGATTCCTCCACACTCTGGCACCTGAATTGAAAGGAAGCTCTCAAAGGGAGATGTCAGTGTCCTCCAGAGGATTATTTACATTTCCAATATAGTGGTGGTTAAAAGGCCCTCAAAGAAAAACAGCAGGTAATAACCTAGGCCCCAAGGGGCCCCATGGGAGGATGCTGCCAGAGTTAGTTATTTGAAGAATGTAAGACAAATACCATCCTGTCAATAATGCTGAGCTCTTTCAGAAGATGAGTTGTGGGAGAATAAATCATAAATAGGTTTTCAGGTGTCAGTCAGGAAATAAGCTATTACTTTGTCCAAAGTGAAGCAGTTGGGGACAACAGAGCAGAATATTGCAGGTCTGGATGCTTCTGTGAGCTCTGCCTACCATGACAACCAGGCCAGGGGTGGGAGGAACAATCACTCCCAAGGGTAAGTGGATCACAGCAAGTTTTCCTTCTGAACTCAGAATACAGAGGCTAAGAAGTATAAATGGATAATTCATATCCCTAACTCCATGCATGACACTCTTGAGAACGTCCAGACTGTTGAACGGTTGAATGGAGACTATTGGGCAGGTCCAAGGTTATGGGGGGGGGGGGGAGGCTCATGGAGATCCTAATTCAAGCAGCATCTATTCCTGCCTTGCTGTGTGAAACTTGGCTAATCACACTTTCACTCTGTAAAAAGCACTGATCAGAAGCTTTGCCACCTGCTGCTGGGAAGCAAAAATTAAGGAACTGAAGTTCAGATATTTTAAAAATAAAACACTTCCAGGTAACTCGTATTTTGCATAGAATATGAGTTATTTGCTATTATAATAGGACAGATATTTTTGAAATTCTAAAAGCTTTAACCGTCTACTCATCATGTGATCTTAGTATAGAAAGATCTGGGTGCAGAAGGCTGTTTCCCTTTTGTTAGTTCTTTGGTTCTTATTTTTAAATGGCATAAGAAAAAAAACCCAAAAAACTCAGACTGGGACTTGGGCAAACACAAGTGGCCACGATCAGAATGCAGCAATGTGAGACAAGGGCACTGAAACTTCACTGTGCTATTCGCCACCTTCCTTCTGTCACAGTTTTGTCTGCACCAAAGTGGCAATCTGCCTGATGAAGGTTACACGAACCAGTATTAGGTGTGGTCAGGGTTACCTTACAGTCCATCAATTAAAAAAAAAAAATGCTTTTGAGCTCCGTTTTTCTAGAGCTTCTCAAGGTGTGGCTACAATTCTGGACACAGTTGTGTGGAGTTTTTCCAGACACCAAGAAATTCTTGGAATATTTGGGTGTCCTGCAATTCAACTCAATTCTGACACTATCTGCCTGGAGCTAGCATCAGATCTTCCATGTCCTATGCTCCTCCCTCCATTTCAGATGCCAATCCCAAGTCCAGGTTGTCACCTGTGTCTTGACCTACAAACTACAGATTGGAGGTTCCAATGCCCCCTCACTGGGTTCCATTAATTTGCTAGAGTGGCTCACAGAACTCAGAGAAACCCCTTATTTACTAGATTACTGGCTTATTATGAAAGGTTATAATAGCCAGATGGAAGGAAGGCATAGAACAAGGGATGGTGAAAGATCACGTAGTCTCCATGCTCCATGAACATGCAACTGTCTCCAAGTCTCTTGTTCACCAACCTAGAAGCTTTATGAACCCAGGTCTTTTGGGTTATTATGGAGGCTTTGTTACATAGGCATGATTGATTAAATCATTGACCACTGGTGATTGAGCTCAATCATCAGCCCCTCTCCACTCAGAGGTTAGTGGGTCAGACTATTCAGTTAGTTCTCCAATCACATGGTTGGTTCTCCTAGCCCCCAGACGGCATCTCCAGGTGCTTTCTAAAAGTCACCTTTTTAACATAAACTCAGATGTGGTTGTAAGCCATTTGTTATGAATATAAAATCCAAGGGTTTTAGGAGCTTTGTGCCAGGAATGGAGATGAAGACCAAATGTATATTTCTTATTGTAAATCACAATATCACCATGGCTTATATGTTTTTGTTGGTGTGTGGCATCTTCTCAGGTACCAGAATTCTATAAAATCCTTCTTAATCAGGCTGTGTTTATCTCATTGAGAGTCTTTTTCCCCCTGCCATAAGGACTTCGACAGGTTCTGGAGCTGGGATGAGAAGTTTGAAGAGGTGGAAGGCAATTAAGATTTCTAGCTCTCATCCTCAGTGACTATGAAGTTCACATGTTCCTGATGTCATCATTCAGAGTGGCCAGCCCTTGATTTTCCTGGTAGAGTGATACGTGGATAGGTGGCAGCAGAAGGTGACCCATTAGGCTGTCACAGGGTTCAGCCAGAGCTTTGCTTTTGTACATTAAGTTAAATCAGAAGTCACTCTCCCTCTGTATCTAGCATATTAAA
This sequence comes from Mirounga angustirostris, assembly GCF_029215605.1. Lineage (NCBI taxonomy): Eukaryota > Metazoa > Chordata > Mammalia > Carnivora > Phocidae > Mirounga > Mirounga angustirostris. Next base: position 147,449,226 of record NW_026991715.1, on the reverse strand, counting down.
TTATCTTAGGTTTGAATAAATTATTTCTGGAAAAGTTTGCTCTGAGTGGGTTGTGAACATCCTATTTTTTTCTAATCTATAGGCAAAGAAGTTCTGTTAATGATTCAGTGGAGGTGGGAGGGGCTCTTACTTTGTAAACCCTTCAGGTGGTGCTCCTATGCAACGACCTGAAAGAAAATTATTGAGTTTATGAATTAATCTGTGTTGCTATTAAATCCTTTTCATGCTATTGCATGAAACGTTCCAAAAGTCTTTTTTACGCATTTTCTATAGAGTCCTTTTCCACAATCATATTCCATTTTCCCTATAAAATTAATACCCATGTTGCTAGTACTTAGGAAATACTAAATACAAGTAAAGCTTTACTATCATTCTGTTTTCTGTTGTAACAATCTGGTTTGTGGAGCAATATTAAGGAAATATGCTCACTTAAGGAAAAAGAATAAAGTCACCCCAATCAATTCAATTTGTTAGTGTCAAGGGTTAGGTGGAGGGGAAAGAAATGGCTTTAAGATATTTTCCTTTTTCCACAAAATGATGTTGGTGTGTCTTGTGGCCTTCAACCAGAAACCACCTAGAGAACAATTGCCACTCCAGAAAATGTGTTGCATTCGTTTGCGGGAGGGAGGGAGGCTTCCTTTGTTTGATTTGGAAATGCTGCATGCTACAGAGGTTCCACACAGAACATTAAAATCAGAGGGCTATGAGACGTGAGTTCCTCTCCCTAATTTATCATTGATTGTCACCGCCATCATTCTCCGACACTGAACATCTGTTCAGGAGCTGGTTGGTCTCAGTGGGCACCCCCAGAGCTTCCCCAGCGGGACAGTATCAGGCTGCATCTAGACACGCCCCAGTAAAGCCCTGGGCATTTTCCTTTTGTCAGCAGGTCCTGCCTAAGCTACCATTAGCCCAACACTTAAAAATAGGAAGAAAAAAATGCAAAGTGATAATACCATAAAGCTTAACTGTTTGCTGAGTCTCCTAAGACACCATTTCACAACTTCTGTGAAGAACATTAACAGGAAGTTAATTAGCCATTGTTGTGAATGATAGTTAAGTACACAGTTTTTCTCTCTATGGGACTCATGTGCTATCTGAGCTAATCTGACCAAGTTTAATAAGCAGAAGTTCCACAACAGCACGAAAAATATATCGTCTGTGATGAAATGCTGTTACAAACATCCAAATCATCATTCTGCAAACTGCCAGCTCCCAACCACTACGACTCATCAAAAGATAATAACAAAAAAGGGAATCCTTTGAGACTTTCAGCTAAAATCTGTAATTTACAAAAAGTGGGCAACTGTCACAGCCTGACTGGAATCAGGAATCTTAGGGAGCCAAGGGAGGTACAAGTTGCATGGAGGGCCGCCTGGGCGTAATCCCAAGAGGCTGGCGGGGAGCTGGCGGGAGGGGGGTCATCAGGGAGCCCCGCGCACGGAGGGACTGAGGACGCAGACGCCGCAGGCTCCAGTGTTGGGGCTTCTCCCAGAGAAGCCGACCAGGTACTTGCCGATTCCCTGGAGGGTCCGTGAGAGGAACTTAAAGCCTTCAAGGCTTGTGATTGCAGAGCGTTAACAGGGACCACAAGGGCACTGAGGCCGCTCTCCTGCTGGGGAAGCTCTGGGGGTCCCTGAGGCGCGCGGTGGTAGAAGCGGTAGTCCCCGCTTTGCACCTGAGTCTGCGCCATCACCAGGGCAGAGGCCACTGCGTAATAACCAGGCACGGACTCCAGTCTCACGGGGCGTTAAGATCAGCCTCCCCCGCTGGGATCCACCCGAGGATCACGGAAGGGCCTGGATGCAGCATCCGAGCCAACTGGGCCATGGTGTCTGCACCCACCTCCAGGATCCCAGTGGGGGTCAGGGGGCTGCCTTCCCAAGGGAGGGACGTTGGCTTGTCGCCCTGCAGTTCTGACAGCTGCACCAGGGATTTGAGGGATGTCAGCAAGCCTGGGGCAATTCATGCTCTGCACAAACCAGGAGGTGGGCTTGCCCCACAAGGAAAGAAAAGAAGGCTAGCATTACATTAGTCTTACCATGTTCCAGAAAGTGAAAGACACTTGGGTGTGATTCTGTCTCTAACTCTCGCTGCCATCCTGAGAAGTAAGCTTTATTATCTGCCTCTGACCATAAAGGAAAAGAGATTTTGTGAGACCAAGCAGCTTGTCCCACATCATTCAGCTAAGAGCCCACGTCGGGCAGGACCCAAATCAAGATGCATCTGACCCCAGAGTCTGAGCTCTTCTACTGCCTCGTATCTCCCTCTGGAAAACCTTGGTGAAGGTCTGGTCTCCCCTGAGTCTTTTCCCCATTTCTTCAGAAGCAGACTTTCTCCACCTGTAGAACCTCACTCAATCCATTCCCACCCACGACATGAGATCAGTCATATTACCAAAAAAAATAAAACAGAGCTCAGCCAGGGAGGGAGGTGACTGCAATGGGTATGGAGGGACAGAACCTACATTAAAGTTTCATTTATCAGTCCAAGGTTAAAGAAAATCAGAATTTTGCAAGTGAGGCACCAGGCCTTTAATTTGACTACTCTGAACTACTGGTCTTCCCAAGTATCTTTTCTTGGATTATTACTCAAGAAGAAGAGTCAAGCTATGCATTAGAGGCATCCTGGATGATTTTGATTAAATCCCTTATAATCATTTAAGAGCTACTCTCCGTGTATTGCAATTCTATAAAGTTATCATGGGAAAGGTATCGGAGGAAAGTCTTTGAGGCAGCTCCTCACTAGAGCAAAGAGTAGGAGTCCCAAAGATGCACTCACTTAGGCAACCAAAATATGTAGAGGCACAGGGAAAGGTTTCCACGGGGTGATTCAGGAAAACCCATCAGAGAGTGGTGCACAAGAGACATGAATCATGAAAGGATACAACACTGTGGATATTTGGAGACCGAGCATCTCATTGGAAGGAATGGAGAGCGCAAAAGCCTTTAGGCAGGAAGGAACTTGGCACAAGTGAAGGCAGAAAGGAAGCCAGCAGCCCTGGCAGGTAGGTGGTGGCAGGCAGGAGGATGGCATCCAAAGGATCAGGAAGGGAGACAGAGGCAAGCTCATGAGAGTCCTGTTAGACCGTGCAAAGACGTCTGCTTTCTGCTCAAGTTGCAGCATGAAATCATAGCAGTGTGTCAGTTTTTATTTACAGTTTAGGAAGGTAATTCTTCCTCCTGGGTTGCCGGCAGGTGGTAGGGAGGCAGGAATGGAGGAGCACAGAGACTCTAGGTTGCTGGAAGAGCCCCAAGCACCACATGATGCTGGACTGGACCACGTAATTAGCATTTGCAATGTGAGAAGTGGGTGGATGATGGACACATTTCGAATGTAGAGCCAACAAGATGTGCTGCCAACACAGACGTGATGGGGGGCAGGAAAGAGAGACCCAAGGAAGGCTGGGTGTTGAGCCAGAACAACTGGATTTTTGGTGTTCACAGTTGAGATGGGAAAGGCTCTGCGGGGAGCAGCCTTGCATGGGTGTAGGGTCAGGTGGAGGTAGGTGGGAAGGGAAAGCTGAAGTGCTATAGGAAAGCGAGAGTGAGCAGGTAGCTTCCGTCACTCCTCACCACCCCCATTCATCCACAAGGAGGTTTGATGAACACTACCTCTGATACATCTTCTGGGTCCTTCCACAGTCCCCCACTTCGGCAGCCACTTCCCACAGAGCCATCATCTTCACCTGAGCATCCGCTCTTGCTCTCCTATTCCTATTCCGTTTCTCATGCAGCAGCACGATCTTTTGAAAATGCTGATCAGATCCTATCATTTTGCTGCCTAAAACCTTGCACAGAATACCTATCAGACTTGGGGTAAGTGCCACACCCCGGTTTATCCAGGACCTGGATGCCTGGTCCTGCCAGTCCTCCATCCTCCAGCCATACCACGCTCCCCTCTCCCACTGCCCTGCATGAGAGCCTTCTTTTCTGCTTCAGCCTCCTCAGAAAGCCCATTCTTAGGACCTTAGAAATATTGACTCTGTCTGATCTCTACATAGCTGGTCTCTTCCTGTTACTTAAATCACAATTTAAATATTACTCTTCAGAGAAATTTTCTCTGTCCACACACTGTTAAGTGGCCACTGCATCTTATAACCCTGTTGAAATTCTCATTATGGCTGTCATCACTGGCATGATTAGTGATAATTTGTTATTTATGGGCTGCCTCTCCCAAGTGGAATTAAAATAATGAATGAAATAATGAATGAATGAAAAATGGCTCTGTTCTCTCTCATCGAGTTGGACAGTATCTGACACCTAGAAACTCACAACATATTTGAATGAATTCATTGTCATTTCCCCAATACCTTGCCATTGCACTTGGCATAAAGCAGATGTTCAGTGAAGGTTTTGAAGGTTTGGGGTTTTTTGTAATAAATGACACTCAATCACCCAAGTGCCTCACTTCTCTTCGCTGAATCGCTTAAGTAGGGAGTAACAACTAATGTTCTTAATCTTTCGATCAAAATACCTCTGTGACAGCTGTCTGCTAGCTACTCTGATATACCTAAAATTTTCCTTAAGTTTTGCATGGAGAAGCATTATCTCAAGAATTTCAAACCCAATTTGTCATATGTTGTTAAAAATAGTCACTAAGTGTATCATCCCCCATGAATCGAAACCATTTGTCCCATTTGCCTCGGGATGGAGATTAGTGCACCTGCCATCATCAAAAGCAGCTTAGACTTCAACTAGAGGCATTTCCTTCTCTGCTGGGGAACATTTCACGCTAAAAGATGGAGTCTCATTAGAAAGATAGCAGCGTATTTGTAGATGGGCCGCAAAATCAATTTATTTCAGAAAAAATGTGTAAACTAAGTAAATAACATTCCTTTCTTCCCCAAGAAAAGTGAAATGTTAGTTTGGTCTTAATACCAGAGTCCATTCTTGCTAAACTGGCCATTTATTAAACTGACTCCATCTCACTCATGCCCCCAGTTGATCCACAGACAATTAGCCTGACTTAAATATGTTGCCAAAGTTTGGGGGATGGTGGAGGAGAAAGGACACAGATAAGGCTGAAAACATCATCACCCAACTGGGGTCTCTGAGTCTAAGAGCACAATGAGGTGGTCAGCAGCCACAGGCTAAACATGGTGTATTATACTAGAGCACTGATTTATCTCAAAATTAAGAAAGTCATTTTTTAAATTAAAATAATACCAGGAATGCTAGGAATTAGAATGCATCCGCACATGAATTTATGTAATCAAAGACAGAGCTGTAAAGAGAGACCCCTTGATCCCGTAGGCATAAAGATTACTTAGGTTATATCCTCAGAACCTCTGTGGAGTGTCCCCACTGCGGTTCTGTTCCCACCACTCTCAGGGATTTCAGCAGAAAGATTTGAGAAGCCCTGTGATGAATAAGACCACCCTCCTACTGCCCCCACCCCAAGCCCCAACACACACATCCACCTCCAAGCTGTGCTTTCTTTCCTATCTTGGCAAACCCCAAGTGACTCTTCCATGACCTGCTCACAAACACTCCTTCAAGGAAATCTTCCCATACCAAACCCATATAAGGTGCCCAGCTCATGTGTTATGAGCTTCTGAGCCTCACCTATTCCACCAGACTTCGATATCTGCTCCTCCACCGCACTGTGAGCTCCTTGATGACCAGTGAGTAATTACTCCTGTTTCTTCTCTCTTCTCTTCTGTTGCAGACTGTTCCTGCCCCCATATGATGTAAATTTCCTACCCACCTTACTTTCAATGACCACATTTCCTCATCCAAAGATCTATTGTATCTTTACCTTCCACTGTCCCTCACCTCCTACTTACCGGCCTTTAAACCAGATACATAATACAAAACCCAAACAATTTTCCCTCTGTGGTTTAGGTCTTTTGTCCCAAATCAGACCTCCTTTCTCATCATCACATTCTTTATATGTATTTGGCAGTGATATTTTTTATTAAGGTGTGCTCCATGGAAGTGAACAAGTCAGAGGGGTTTTACCTTGATTCTGCTATAGTTACTGCTTTCATCGATCCAGGGCTGCTGTTTATGGAACTGTCTCAGGTTGGGATTCCTAATCCACGCAGGCAGTGCGAATGCAGACTCCACACCTCTGTGTGGCAAGGACTCAATAGAGAGGTTTCCAGAATTCAACAGCTATGTGCTGAGCACCTACAATGTGTGAGACACTGCTTTAGGCTGGATGCAGCAGTGAACCAGAATCAACAACCCTGTTCACAGGATGCTTAAATTTCCAGAGGGGAGTCGGCCTCTTATATTAGAGGCACAGGAAGAGAGCAAGCTCTTTTGGGGTGATGGTTTTTCTTGCATGATTAGACTGGTAGCATTGAAAGATCCCAGTTGTATGCCAGGGAGTTAGTTCTATTTCCCCTTCTTGGGTAGACTCAAGCCCACAAAAACTGTCTTCCCATGGAATTTAGAATCTTATCCTTTGTGAGCTTATATCCAGTTCCTATATCACCTTGTTTGAGTTCCCTAACACTTCCAGGCCCCAGTGTTTCCCTTGCTTTTAAGCGAAGCTATTTATTACGGTCATTTCTGTTCCAGTTTATTTAGCACATCTCAGGGTATCCATAAAGTCTGGAAATATAGATAACTTTTTCATAGTGAAAATGTCCTAGAGGATGTTTCTATTAGTCTATGTTACAGACAAATCTGTCTTTCGAAAGCAAATTTTGATTCAACTCAGTCCACCAATCTACTGAAAGTACACGCAAAATTCGTGCCATCTTCATCCCACCTTCCCAGGTCTCACTGTAATAAACTGTTATTGTGGATTAATAGATAGACAAGGAAATGAGTCCCAGATGAGGGATATGATCAGGATATACTGCTAGACACAATTCGAGAAGCTAAAATTTTCTCTTTTTCTTTCAGGGTCTCTGTTCTCTGAGCTCAGCCACTGTATGTTCTGTATTTTGTGTAGTGTTTTCTTGGTCTCTACCACCTATGTGCTGGTGTGGTGTGAGACCTGACCCTCAGCCTTCTGTTTCCCTCTCTACACTGGGTGCTGAAGGGTTGTGTGCATCCAGCATCTCCTTCCTCCACCTTTGATGACAAAGGCCATCTCCACAGGGGAACTCATTTCTTCCCCTTCTGTGGTTGCTGGTGGGACTGTTAACACCAGAGCTCTGCTCTCCATGACAGCAGAAGGGGACACCTTAGCCAGTAACACCCTGGGTGCTATTCCAGGTATCACTTCTGTGCAATGGGGCAACCAAAGCTTAGAGCTTCAAAACTATTTCCGTTTATATTCAGCTACATAGGGCAGTCTTCTCGAAATGGTGTGATCTGGTGCTGGTGAGAGGTGATCCACTGGAAATTTCTTAGGTCTGCTCACTTCTCCTTTCCCAGCTCCTCTAGGAGACTTAGATCCCTCAGAATTTCTCATGGCAACGGATTCCTTCCATCCACCTCACTGCCATTCATTTTATCCCACCCAGATGCTGAGCCACACTGTTGTCATGGTGATATGTGTAAAGCACACATGTGATCACGTCCCTGGCAGTCCAGGATCCTGCAAAGTCTCCTTGAAGACTTCAGAGTCAAGTCCAGTATTGTGATGTAGCCCGGAAGAACCACAGTGTGCTTGTCCCTGTGGTCTTTTCCAGCCTCGCCCCTGCCACAGCTTCCCTGGCTTCCCCTGACCTCTGCCCGTCCTGAAATTGCCCCAATTATCAAAATAGAGGACACTTCAGAGACAGAGTTCCGGGGCCTCTGATGGATTCCCCTTTTGTCCTTTCATTTGACCCCCACTGAAGCCGCTATAATGCTGGTGCCCAGGGATTTTGGTAAGGTCGAGGCAGCAGATGGGAAAGAAACTGCAAGATGAATCGTAATCCAACAGAAAAATGCATTTGCCCTTTGACTCAAAAATTGTACCTCTTGTCACTTAATAGAAAAACTACTCAATGGAGTTCCAAAATGATTTCACTGCAACATATTCCATCAGAGCAAATATTGGAAACAACTTAAATGTCTTTCCATAAGAGACTGATCAAATGATATTTTGTACAGGGGCGCCTGGGTGGCTCAGTCTGTTGAGCATCCAACTCTTGACTTCAGCTCAGGTCATGATCTCAGGGTCATGAGATCGAGCCTGGCTTTAGGCTCTGTGCTCAGTGCAGAGTCTTCTTGAGATTCTCTCCCTCTGCCCTCCCCCACACTAAAAAAAATATATAGTACATTTATGCAATGAAATGTAATGCTAGACCCCTCCTAGATCCCTATGTAATGATAGCATGAAGAGAAAAATCCTATTATCGAAGAGCATGAAGAGCGAGGGAGTCTGAGCACCTGGGAACATTGCTTATGAGAGACTGTTACTTTCTCTGTGTTGATTGGAATTTTATTATTTATAATCAGAAATATACAGAAATATTATATAATTAAATTTACATGATTTATAGTTTATAAAATAATATAAATATATGATTTCTGGAACTTAGAGGTAGTCATCAGTTTAGATGTATCAGCAAATAAATTCAAATTCTAGGTTTGAATGAGAAAACTCATAATAAAAAATTCTCCATTTCCTCCCTTAGAGTGCTTTGCAGTTTAATTTCCTGCCTGCATTCTGTTGCTGAAGTGCTTAAAAAGCCTGTGAACTACAATTAACTGTGTTTGAGGACTGACTTTTATACTAAACTCTTGTTCTTAGCCATGGATAACTTCTTGGAAAAAAAAAAAAAAAAGCCTTTGGCCTAAAATCTCTCTCTCTGTTTTCAAGACAACAGTGAATTTTATTTGAAAAGCTTGAACGGAAAAATACTCAGCTCCTTTCAGTTATTAATATTTAAAGCAATGTGGTTCTTAATGCACTGAGAGAGCGGGAGAGAAAACATTTAAACACTTCTGTTTATGGATAGTCTGAAGAGGTTCCCACTGAATTGCCCTCAAGTTGGCATGGTTGCTGTCTGAATTTTTTTAACGTTTTCTCTATTCATACTTGCATCCAGGTGAGTCAAAGTGAGCCTTGGTGTCGCAGCCTAGAGCTTTTGTGGCCTCTCCATATAAACATCAAACTCCATGTGGATCCTCACAGTCTCTCCATGGAACCAGACCACAGTGTAAGTCTTTCCTTACGAAAAGGCATTTCTCGGTCTTTAATTATGGCAGCAGACCAATGTTCTCTCCCTCCCTCTCTCCCTACTCCTCCCTCCCTCCTTCCCTCTCTCTCTCTCTACGTCTCTCTCCCTCTCCCTCCCTCCTCTCTGGCCCTCCCCCTCTCCTCCCTGTCCCTCTGTCCCCCTCTTCCAGCTGCTTTTTCAGTCTACCTGTATTCACTTTTCATCTTGAAGTTGGTGGCCCCAAGCATGGGTCAGTTTTTATAAGATACTGACAATGTATCAGAAATTTTCCTTCTTTTAGCCCCTGGGCCCCATGTTCTGACGAACCCGGTGGTGCAAGTCTGTCATGTGAAGAGTGTACCATGTGAATGAAGTCATCCAGGGTTCCCAGCTGTTCTCCCCACCCTCTTACAGCAGAGGCCTTCTTCCGGTCTGTTATCTGCAAGCCTCAGGCGTCCCAGGTCAGTCAGCTATTAACATCTTCCTCCAGTTTCCCGAACTCCCTTGTTGTTGTCACTTCTCTTTTGCTCACCAGATTTCTGTTCTGTGTCTTTTAAAAACTAGTCTAGTAGTGATTTCTGGAAGTAACTGATTTAATTCTGGAGTATAAACCTGACAGTGGGGTTTTTCTTTTTTGAAATGTAAGTGCCTGACTTAAGTAAGTAAGCTTGGATTGCCAGGCACCACTTCAAAGAGGGCTGTCTCAAACACACTTCTGGCTACACACAAAGGGCCAGGCCACTCCCCTCCCCCCCCCCCCCCCGACGCGCCCCCCCCCCCCCGCCCCCCAGGCTCCTTTGTTTTAGAGATCTTGGTTGATTTCCATAACTGACCTTTTGGGCCGCTTCTTTTTTCTCTTCCCCATGCTTTAATTTTCTCTCTTATGATTTAAAGCCAATTATCATATGATTTCACTCATATGTAGAATTTAAGAAACAAAACAAAGGATCATAGGGGAAGGGAGGGAAAAATAAAATAAGATGAAATCAGAGTGGGAGACAAACCATAAAAGATTCTTAACTATGGGAAAGAAACTGAGCATTGCTGGAGGGGAGGTGAGTGGGGGGGGGGGATAAGTGGGTGATGGGCATTAAGGAGCACATGTGATGCAATGAGCACTGGGTGTTATAGGCAACTGATGAATCCCTGAACTCTACCTCTGAAACAAACAATACACTCTATGTTAATTAATTGAATCTAAATAAAATAAAATAAAATTTTTTAATAAATAAATAAATTCACCAATAAAGCATGGGTCTGTGAAAACTTAGGCCTCCACCTTCTGCCCTGATAAAAGCAAAACTCCAGGCCTGCCCCCGCCCCACCATCAACCTCATTGTGTGGACTCAGGGCTGCCTTGTAATTTTCAGGCCCTGTGAGTAATGTCCCCCAATGTTTCCTGATGGTTGTTGCTGAGGGCATTTTGAAATCCTAAGGACCACAAGGACTGGTCCAACCACAACCATGGTTGTTGATAGACTGAGACCAGCACCTAACAAATTCTAACAGCTTGAATCCCATCTTTCAATTTATCCTAGAAGCTGCATATAATCTTTAATGTGAGTGCAAAGTCCCTCTCCTTTGCAAGTGGCTCTGGAAGGCTGAAATGGGCAAAGAAAATCTAACCATGCCTGCCACAGTGTATTCCTTATTATTTTAGGCAGAAAACAAACTAAACTACATGTAATGGACAGAACAGTATTTTATATAATAACAAGTGAAACATATCCCAAAATGGCAGTTCTAATGCATCTAAGTTCCTGTGTCATTGAAAAGGTTAAATTTAAAAAATCATTTGATCTCTTACATAGTAAGATGCATAGTTAGAGCTAACCTATAAAATACAAATATAAACTAAAAGAGAATTATTTAATGGCTGTGGGTGAGGAGGATAATTATTGGTAACTTCCCCAGCTCTCATGTACTTAGAACTAGAGGAACATCTGAAGTGAGTTTTATAATCCATTTTTTATTATCCAATTCAAATTCTCCTAAAAGTACAATTAGAAAATTAAGAGAAAAGAATCAGGAATCCTTAAAGAATAAAGCCAATATGAAATTTCTGATTTATGGACTTTCAAACTTTTAGCTTTCTGCCCTTTTAATTGGTAAAACTTGTATTCTTTACTAATCCACATGAACAAGCCATTGAGCTCTAATTTGTCATTGCTAAGTGCATCTGCAAATCCTTCTGCGTGCTCCTTGTTGATGCACAGATGTGAGCCATGTAAATAACACTCACTGGGAAAGGTTCTGTATTAAATGTATCTCTCTATAACTAACCTATGTCTGTATTTATATCTGTGTCTGTACTTAATGATTTCCCTGGACTTCTACCTCTGGCAACATGGCAGACTAACCACAACACAATTAGGTCTTGGATAAATTGAAATAAGTACACTTTAAATGTATTCTGGAGCTCCTAGGTGTAAGGTAAATATCTAAAAAGCAAAAAAAGAAATTTAAAATTTCAGAAATACATATAATATAAAGCTGGGTTTGCCCTGGAAAAATGTCAACCTTAGGTCTAGTTTTAGAAATTAAGCCAGGACCTGTGAAAGGTCGAGACCTACATCTGACATGCCTTCTCTAAGATACAGTTGAAGTGGGAGAGCTAGTTTCTTGTCTCACATAGTCAAAGAATGAATCTCTCAAACAAAGGAGAGTGAGTAAAGCCAGAGAGTTTTATTAAGCAAGGACACAGAAAAAGCTCTCAGGAGGGAGACGGGTCCCAACAGGGTTGCCACTCAGGGCCTTAGGGTTGGTCTTTTATAGAAAGCTAACCAGGTAACTCAAATCCTTTTAACATCTCTAATGATATCACCATTGAGCAAGGATTAGTGATAACATCTTTAATGACTTACCTCCTTTTTAGGGTCCAGTAATTTTGTTGTTCACAAGTAGCTGTTATAACAAGACCCCACCTCTGATACCTAGGACAGGATGGTCTGCTTTGTTCCCTTATTTCTGGTTTCCTTTCATCTCTAGCATTTTTGAGTTTTGTGAGCCTGATCACAGAGCCCCCATCTATCTCTCCCTATCTAGCCCCACCTGCCCCTTACTCACAGTGACACACTGTGGCCCCTCAGCACTTCTGTGACTAAGTTTAATCAAAAAGGGGAAACTTTTATACCACCAACTGCAGAAAGAAACAAGCCACCAGGGAGCTATAGTCAGTAGAAACAATCCAAAGCAAGTAAACTCTCTCAAAAGGCTTCAGGTATCAAAATTACAACCCTAATGTAAAGAGCTATGTATAAAATATCTAAAAAAAAGAGAGTATGAAATCAAATATTAAGCAGCAGTGTACTATTAGAAATGGCAAAGCAGTTTGAAAAATAACTAAATAAACTATATGAGGATGAAAAATGTCATCACTAGTAATAAAACTTCAGTGGATGCATTTAATGTCAATTAGCCTAGGCTCAAGAAGCAGTTGTTGTCTTTGGCGATAGAATTGAAGATATTTTGCAGAATATAGTGAAGAAAGGCATAGTAACAGAAGTCACAGAAGTATTCTAGATTCTATTGTAGCACTAATAGCCCATCCCAAAATTCAGTGGCTTGAAACAACTATTCTATTATACTCAGAGATTCTGAAGGTCAGTAGTTTGTTCTGAGGTGGTTTGTCTCTGACCAGTGACGTTAGGGGCCTCCTCCAGGAAGATTCATAAAGGGGGGTGACTTTAGCTGGTCACTGAAATTATCTGGGGCATCTTCGCTCACATGACTGATGGGTAATAATGGTTATCAGCTTGCACCCAAATTGGGCTGTCAACCAGAACAGCTACATATGGCCCTTACACATGGGGTTTTATCTGTGCACCCAAATATGAAAACATATTTGCGGTTCCCCATGTTGTGGAGGCTAGGCTCCAAAAGCAAGCGTCCTAAAAGTGTGTGTCATTGTTATGACCCAGCCTTGGAAGTCAGCTAGCACCATGACTGCTATACTCTTATGGTTGGGACAGTCACAAAGATCCACCCGATTTTAAAGGCAGGAAGCATGCGTTCATCACACCACTGGATAGGACGAATGTCAAGATCACATTATACAAGAGCATGTGTGCTGTTTTTAGGAAACATGCTCTGTCACCAGAGGTTAAAATCCATGGAGGAGATGGAAAAAGTCTAACATATAAACAACCAGAATCCCAGAAAGGGAGAAGACAATGGCAGAGAAGCAATTGAAAAAAATAGCTGAGAATTTTCTACAAAGATGGACTAGATAAGTCTACCAATACAGGAATCATAACCTATACCAACAAGGATTTTTTTTTAAAAGAAAATATACCTTTTGCATGTTGTAAAGAAAGATACAAACGAAAGAAAAGATGGAGAGAAATCTTAGGATAAAAAGAGAATAGAAGAATGAAACAATGCGAAGAATGGCTCCTTGGGCACAAAAACAGGAGCCAAAAAACAGAGAACTGTGTCATCAAAGTGCTGAGAGAAAATAAATCTCATCTTGGAACTGTCTATGCAGCAACACTGCATTTTATTAATGAAAGTGAAATATATTTCAGATAATCAAATAGTGAAAAAAATTTACCATCTGTCAATCTTGCTAATCTTACTTTATTTTTTAAAAGATATTTATTTATTTATTTATTTATTTATTTATTTATTTATTTATTTAAGAGAGAGAGAGTGTATGCTTGAGGAGGGGGAGGAGCAGAGGGAGAGGGACAAACAGACTCATGCTGAGCGCAGAGCCCACAGCAGGGCCTGATCCCAGGACCCTGAGATCATGACCTTAGCCAAAACCAAGAGTCAGATGCTTAACTGCCTGAGCCACCCGGGTGCCCCTAAAGAATTTTAAAGGACTTTTTTTTTTGAAAATAACAATTCGGGAAACAATGGATGTTGGCAAGGATGTGGAGAAAGGAGAACTCTCTTACACCCTTGGTGGGAATGCAAACTGGTGCAGCCACTGTGGAGAATAGTATGGATATTCCTCAAAAAGTTAAAAATAGGACTACCATATGACCCAGCAATTGCCCTACTAGGTATTAATCCAAAGGATACAGAAATAGTGATTCAAAGGGACACCTGCACCCCAATGTTTATAGCAGCAATGTCCACAACAGCCAAAATATAGAAAGGGTCCAGGTGTCCATCAATGGATGGATGGATAAAGAAGATGTGATACATATAATGGAATATATAATATTAATATTATATATATAATATATATAATAGAATATTACTCAGCCATCAAAAAGAATGAAATCTTGCCATTTGCAACAATGTGGATGGAACTAGAGGGTATTATGCTAAGTGAAGTAAGTCAGAGAAAGACAAATACCATATGATTTCACTCATGTGGAATTTAAGAAACAAAACAGATGAACCTAGGGAAGGGAAGGAAAAACAAAATAAGATAAAAACAGAGAGGGAGGTGGGCAGGGGGATGGGTAAATGGGTGATGGGCATTCAGGAGGGCACTTGATGGAATGAGCACTGGGTGTTGTATGCAACAGATGAATCACTAAATTCTATCCCTGAAACTAATAATATACTATATGTTAACTAACTTGAATTTAAATAAAATAAAATAAAATAAAACTTAATTAATTGAAGGACTTTTTTGGGTAAATTTTCAGCTTTATTAAGGTATAATTGACCCATAGGAATTGCATGTATACAAGATATACAACTTGATGTGTTCTTATATGTATGCATTGTGAAGTAATCAACACAATCAAGCTAATTAATATACCCATCACCTAATTAACATACCCATCACTTAAGTTAGCCACCGTTTTTTTTCTCTGTTTTTCTTTATCAATTGATTTTCACTATTCCTTAATCTACTTATAAAGAGGTTTTATTTGGACTCCACTAGATTATGATGTCTTTTTTCATTAAGACTTTATTCTTTTAGAGCACTAAAAATTCAAAGCAAAATTGAAGGGTAGGTACAGAAATTTCCCATATGCACCTTGCCCTCGCACATACATGGCCTCACCCATTAATAATATGCTCCACCAGAATGGTATATTTGTTACAATGGATTAACCTATATTGACACAAAAGTCCATATTTGACATTACAGTTCACTCTCAGTGTTTTGCATCCTATGGGTAGAGATAAATGTAGAATGATGTTACCATCATTATAGTATTATACACAGTACTTTTACTGCCCTAAAAATCCTCTGCATTTTGTATATTCATCCCTCATCCCCAATCTCTGACTGCTAGCAAACACTCATCTTTCTACTGTGTCCATAGTTTTGACTTTCCCAGAATTTTATATAAATGGAATCATACCCTATGTAGCATGTTCAGATTGGTTTCTTTATTAGTAAATGCTTTTAAGATTCCTCCATGTCTTTTCATGGCTTCATAGCTCATTTCTTTTTAGTGCTAAATAATATTCTATGGTCCAGATGTACAACCATTTTTTTTATCCATGCACCTACTGAAGGACATCTTGGTAGCTTCCAAGTTCTAGCAATTATGAAGAAAGCTGTTATAAACATCTGTGTACAAGTTTTTGTGTGGACATAAATTTTCAACAAACTTGGGTAGTTACCAAGGAGCACAGTTTCTGGATTGTATGGCTAAGAGTGTGTTCAGTTTTATAAGAAACCACCAAACTATCTCCCAAGTGGTTATACCATTTTGCATTTCCACGAACAATGAATGAGTGTTCCTATTCCTCCACATCCTTGTCAGCATTTGGTATTGTCAGTGTTCAGGATTTTGACCATTACAATAGGCGTGTAGTGGTATCTTATTGCTTTAATATGCGTTTTCCTAATGAAATATGATGTGGAGCATCTTCTCTTATGCTTACTTGCTATCTCTGTATCTTATTTGGTAAGAGGTCTGCTAAGGTCTTTGGCCCACTTTTTAATTGAGTTGTTTGCTTACTTACTGTTGAGTTTTAAAAGGTTTTTGTATATTTCAGATAACAGTCCCTTATCAGATGTGTCTTTTGTAAGTATTTTCTCCCAGCCTATGACTTGTCTTCTCATTGTCTTGACATTGTCTTTCACAAACCAGAAGTCTTGCATTTTAATGAAGTCCAACTTATCAATTATTTCTTTCATTTGGTGAAATGAAACACTGTTAGATGTTGTATCTAAAATGTCATCACCCTACCCAAGGTCATCAAGTTTTCTTCTACGTTTATATTCTAGCTTTATGGATTTGCATTTCACATTTAAGTCCATGGTCTATTTTGAGTTAGTTTTTGCGAAAGGTGTAAGGCCTAGATCTAAATTCATTTTTTGCATATGGATGTCCAGTTGTTCCAGCACCATTTGTTGTCCATTGTGTTGTCTTTACTCCTTTATCAAAGATCAGTTGACTATATTTATAAGGGCCTATTTCTAGGCTCTCTATTCTATTGCGCTGATCTATTTGTCTCTTCTTTTGCCAGTATCACCCTGTCTTGATGATTGTAGTTTGATAGTAAGTCTTGAAGTCAGGTATCATCAGTCTTCCAAATTTGTTCCTCTCTTAGTATTGCCCATGCATTCTGGGTCTTTTTTTTCCTCTCCATATAAACTTTAGAATCAGTTTGTCAGTATCCACAAAATAATATTGCTGGGAGTTTGAATGGAATAACATTGATCTGTGGGCCACGTTGGGAAGCATTGACCAGCGGAGCCAAATAAGACCTTCCTCTGCCTATTGCAGGTGGAGCCCTATGGAGCCCACAGACTGGGGACCGGAGCAGAGGTAAGAACTAGGGCAAAGGTGGAGAGCTGCGTTAGGTCCTGGGATGGTGGAGACAATGCCGAAGGGGAACGCCCTTGACCCTGGGGGCCTCTGGCAGGAGTGGCCCCTGAAACCTCAGGGTCCCTTTGCTCCCTGAGGGTCCACTATCTCTTCTTTGAGGTGTGGGAAGCCCTATTCTGGAGAGCATGGTACAACATAGGGAAGGACACTACCAATCATTTTTTACACCCTGCTTGTATAAATACATAAAGCAAACCCAGAATGAATCACCTGTGGAAGAGCTGCTTTATTCTCCAAGGTTAATTCAGCTGTCAGTATATGGAAAACAAAGCAAGACTGATTCTATCTTCACCTTTTCCCTTTTGGAGTTTTTATGTCGTTGCCATAGCAACTCAGTCCACAAATTTGATGATAATTAAAAACTAAGCAGGACAGCGTCTTTACCTACTGGACCTGGGAGGTAAATCCTGAAGCGTACAAAGAAAAGAAAGGTAAATACCAAGCCAGTAGCCAAAAGAAATAAAAACAGTTGGGCAACTTACTGCATTAGGGAAACATATTAAAGACTAAACTGTTTAAGGATTTCATAGTTCATGCTGCAAAAATAAATGCTTGCCAACCACAGTATGAATCGATAAAATATTTTTACTGAACTCAAAAATAGTGTATGGGGTTTGGGTATGGTTCTTTTTTATTTACAAAAGTAAGATGCCAATATGCCGTTTATTACTTTTTTGAAAGATATAGACGTATAGACTCTAAACAAGGAAAAGTCCACATTCACCCTCCTAACTCATAATTTCCAACCACTGCTAGTGACTCTAGTCCCTTCTCTAAAAACAAACAAACAAAGCACCCACTTTTAACAATTTCTGTGTGAGGTGTGTGTAGTGTGTGTGTATAAACATATAAATATTGGGACCTCTGAACCTCATGCTATTGACATTTGGCACTAGATCATTCTTTGCTTTGGACTGCTGTCCTGTAGGATGTTGAGCAGCATCTTGGCCTCTACCCTGCAGATAGATGCTAATAACATACTCCCTGTAGAGTTGTGCCAAATAAAACTGCCTGCAGATCTTACCAACTGAGACTACTGTCTTAGAGCAATCTTCTTTGACCTCGTTTTCCTTCTCCTCTACCACACTTTAATGCGAATGGGTCCCCTGCAAAAAAAATTTGGATTCCATCTCATATCTGAGATGGTAACAGGCCAGGGAAATCTCCCCAATACCATGGGCTGGGGGCATCCTGCCTCATAGTGCCATATTCAAGAATTTTAAACTCACGTAGGACTTGGCATCTTGTACCCTCACAGCAAATCTATATGTACCAGAGGAGCTGGAAGTTGCCTAACTGGAGTGAGTCTGCTGTGATCTGCTGGAAGCGAAGAATGACAGAAATTCTTGCTATGGAGAATCAAAACATTTTTTTTTGAAATTAAGCCAATTTCTAGTGGATTGCTGATAAGAATATGAATTGGTACAACTTCCATGAAGGGTAATTTGGAAATATGTGTATCACAACTGCAAGTGCATATGCCCTTCGATCTAATAATTCTATAGAGCATTCTCTTAATATTCTTACATACATGTAAAACAATATATTTACAAAGATTCTCAATGAAGCATTGTTTGGGATAGCAAAATGTGGGGCCAACCTAAATATTCTCAGTGGGACTGCTTAAGTAAACAGATAAAATACATAATACTAAAGGTAACAAAATCGCATTTCATTGTATATCCATTTATGGATTTTAAATTATGTGAATATATCAGTCATACAAAATGAAATATAAAGTTAATAGCCAATATGTTCCAAGAATTAAAAGGGAATACCTAGTTATGTAGGAAAAGCGCAGTAATATTGATGTCATAGATTTATTTATTTATTTTAGAGAGAGCATGCCCAAATAGGGGGAGGGGCAGAGGGAGAGAGAATCTTAAGCAGACTCCCCACTGAGCACGGAGCCCAACATGGGGCTCGATCTCACAACCCAAGAGATCACAACCTGAGCCAAAACCAAAAGTCAACTGATTGAGCCACCCCGGCGCCCCGATGTCATTTTAATTTAAAATATATTTTATCTCAACGTATATGAAACAGAATGTAAAATTACTTTTTGAAACACATTTCCAACTGGATAAATTAAAATGTGGATGGTAAAGCACACTGGCAAAATTACAACATTCTTTTCCTATTGTATTTCTTTCATTAGTATTATTATCCTGGGTGACAAGAGACATGAAAGGACATCAGAGAATCAACAAAGTCTGAGCACCAGTTGATCCAGCTTTGCCTGCAGTCGATTTTCTTTGTTTTTGTTTTGAGAGGTACAGGATTATTCTTATAAGCGTGCGGGATTATTTCATTGTGATTTTAACTTGCTTTTTTCTAAAGACTAACAATGTTAAGCAAATTTATCACCTATATCACTGTTTTGTTTTCATTTTTGTTCTTATTGTCTTGTTATATCTGTTTTGTCTTTTTGTTTGTTCTAATTTGGGAGTTCTTTCCATATTCTCTTTTTCTTTAATTTAATTTTATTATGTTATGTCAATCACCATACATTATATCATTAGTTTTTGATGTAGTGCTCCATGATTCATTGTTTGCATATTCTCTTACCAGTTGTTTATCAGGGATATATTTTGGAAATATTTTCTCCCAGTCTGTGGCTCTTTTTGGTTTTTATTTTCATAAAACTCAAAGACCAGAAATTTTTAATTGATTAATACAATTTTTTTCTTTTATGGCTGATCCGTATTGTGTTCTTGATAAGAAATCTTTAACCTGAAGTCATCAAGATTCTATTCTATTTTTTAAAGTTTCTAATTTTAAGTTTTACATTGAGGTCCCTGATCCAATTTTAATTCATTTTTATGTAGCATAAGGCATGAATATCCATTGACTTTTTACCCATACTGCTTTGTATCATATTTTGCAGTGATTTTTTAAATTTAAGTTCAATTAAATTAAATAAAAATTAATAAATTCAGTTTCAAAGGTAGAGGTCAGTGATTCATCAATTTTATATAATACCCAGTGCTCATTACATCACGTGTCCTCCTTAATGCACATCACCCACATACCCCATCCCCCCTACCCATCTCCCCTACAGGAACCCTGTTTGTTTCCTGTGATTTTGTTTTCCTCTCTGGTTTCATTTTGTTTCATTTTTCCCTTTCTTCCCTTCTGATCTCTGCCTTGTTTCTTAAATTCCACATATCAGTGAGATCATATGATAATTGTCTTTCTCTGATTGACTTGTTTCCCTTAGTTCCATCCACATTGTTGCAAATGACAAGATTTCATTTTTTTGATAGCTGAGTAGTATTACATTATATATATATACACACATATGATATACATATTTACATTATACATATATTACATTATATATATATACCTATAATATATATATATATATATATATATATGTCATATCTTCTTTATCCATTCATCTGTCAATGGACTTCTGGGCTCTTTCCATAGTTTGGCCACTGTGGACGTTGCTGCTATAAACATTGGGGTGTGGGGCGCCTGGGTGGCTCAGTTGGTTAAGCGACTGCCTTCGGCTCAGGTCATGATCCTGGAGTCCTGGGATCAAGTCCCGCATCAGGCTCCCTGCTTGGCAGGGAGCCTGCTTCTCCCTCTGGCCCTCCCCCCTCTCATGTGCTCTCTCTCATTCTCTCTGTCTCAAATAAATAAATAAAATCTTTAAAAAAAAAAAAACATTGGGGTGCAAGTGTCCCTTTTGATCACTACATTTGTATCTTTGGGGGTAAATACCCAGTAGTACAATTGCTGGGTCATAGGGTGGCTCTATTTTCAACTTTTTGAGGTACCTCCATACTGTTTTCCAGAGTAGCTGTACCAGCTTGCATTTCCACGAACACTGTAGGAGGGTTCCCCTTTCTCCACATCATTGCCAACATCTGCTGTTTCCTGTCTTGTTAATTTTAGCCATTATGGCTGGTGTGAGGTGGTGTCTCTATGACCCAGCGATTGTACTACTGGGTATTTATATATTACCTGCTCATATCACATGAACTTCAAACACAATGTCACTGCTTTTGTTTTTATAGTCAAGTGTTTTAAAGAAGTAAAGAGAAACAATAGATAATTTTTATATGTACCATATTTTCCCATTTTCAGTGTTATTCATGTTTTCTGGAAAATGCAACTTTTTATCTAGCTTTATTTTTCTTCAGTCTAACTTCACATTAGCATTTCTTAGAATGTAGTTCTCCTATTGACAAATTCTTAATTGTTTTCAATGAGATATAAGCTCTTTTTCATATCTTTATTCCTTTGTATGGTACACATACTTTTTCTTCTGTCTACTTTCTATAGTTCACTTTGGTCTTCATCAATTTAACTATTTTGCTCCCAAGGCTATTAGTTACTTTTTATTTATTCTACTTGCAGATTACTTAGTGTCTTGAACATATAAATTATATATTTCACAAAAATAAGTTATTATATTCCCAATTTTATTTTCTACTCCAGTTTTTCTTCTCCTTCTGGAACTACAATGTTATATATGTTGAACAACTTGATATTGTCACATAGATCACCGAGGCTTTATTTATTTTTAAGTTTTTTATCTATCTTTCCATCTTCAAGTTGCATAATTTCTATTGATCTACCTTAAAATTTACTGACTCTTTTTTTATTATTCTTCAATATGCTTTTAAGCCCATCTAGTGAATTTACTTCAGGTTTTTGTATTATTTGCTTCTCAAATTTCATTAGGTTTGTTTTGTTTTTGTTTTTGTTTTTTTGCTTTATGTCCTCTACTGAAATTTCATATTTGTTTCCTCATTGAGACCATATTTTTCTTCAATTCTTCGAATATTTTCCATTAATTCTTTGAACAAATTTAAAATAGCCATAATAAAATTTCAACATCTCCACATTGATTTCTTATATGTTCATTCATTACAATATATTTTCTTTATGTCCTTGGGCATAGTTAAAATAGATGTCTTAACATTTGTATTCATTGATTCCAACATCTGGGACAAGTCTCATTTATTCTCCCTTGACTGGCTTTTCTTTTTCCTATGAATTACATTTTTTTCTTTTGTTTTATTTACATTGATTCATTAATTTTGTTCATTAATTTTGAATTATGTTCATTAATTTTGGATCAGACCCCAGGTATTGTGAATGACAGCTTGTAGAGATTGGATCCTGTTACATTCCTCCAAAGAGTATTGATTTTTTTTCCCACCATAACAAGCTTTTACCTCAGCTGGACTCAAACTCCAAATTCTGTCTCCCCTACAACTGTCAGAAACTAACATCTGCTATGTTTCTTCAGCATTTTCTGGGTTACTTGGAGTCTATTCCTTACAATCTTAGTTAAGGGGACAACCAATGGTTTGGCCAGAAATTAGAATTTGTTGTTACCCCAGTTTGGCTACCTTCTGAATAGAATTTATCCTATCATTTTCCAAGTGCTGTAGTCTCCTCTTAACTTTGTGCTCTGATCTCTCAACCAGTAAAACTGTAGGTTTTTATCAGGCCTTTAGCACTCCACATCAGAACTATAGTCTGCCCTCAGGCATTAAGCCAGAAACTTGGAAACTTCCCCATTGTTATTATTTTCTTTCAAATGTCAACTTCCTTGCTACTTCTTTAGATTCCTCTTCCTTTGGATTTCATTTTTTCCCCAAGAGTTTATCATTACTGTTTGAGGGTCAGTTATTCCAATATGAGCTACTCTGCTATTATCTGAGGCAGAAATCTTTATGATGTCTTATTTTTTAGGGAAGAATATTCTACTACCAAGTGTATAATAAAGAATTTGTTTCAAGAGAGATAGTAAAGGAAGAGCAAATTGATCATTTCCTAATGACACATAATATAGCAGCAGAGTGCAATGATAATTTTGTAAACAGAATTGACTTTTTGTTTATCTAAATTTACTTCTGTAAAACGTAACTCATGAATATGCCAAATGTGTTTTTTTGTTTCGGAAAGGTTGGAAAATAGGTTTGTACTTGTTAAAAGTTTATAGAGTGAGGGGCTATTGCTGGGGAAAGATACGGCAACTGGACTAGGGATGAAGGAAACTTAATAAATTAAACTCAATAAATTAAAGAAAGGAGAGTTAAAAAAAATTTTATTTATTTCAGCTCTCCATTGAATTTCTCATTTTGCATAAGCAGTCACATAGAAAATTAATTTAATACATGATTAAAATTTTGAAATGTTTCTAATTGTTTTGTTCTTCACTGATTCTTAAAGTGCTTTATGATAATAAAATTCATGGTTATAACTATCATTACTATGCATAAGATGAAAACAGGTGGTTCTTTGGTGGTTTTTTTTTGCACTATCCAGAAATTACATACACTCTTCCTAATCTTCCTAAGGCAGTTATTAGAAATATGCCTCTACATTGTCAAAGTGTGTCTGCCTTGATATAACAATAATTACTCTTCTCTCCTGTGACATAAATTTTAAATTTAGTCAATGGAATTTAAATGTAATAACTTCCAGAGTCTTCCTATTTTAATACTTGGAAATATTTTATATTTATAAAGCAGAAGATTTACCATTTCTTTTGGGAGGATGACAAATTCTTTTGACTTCCCAAAATATAAAAACATAGTTAATGCATACATATTATCTCAGAGAAATAATATATGTAGCATATTGTAGTAAATTTCTATTTATATAAAATTCTCTTTAAAATATATCAGGGAATGTCATGGCATTTAATATTCACAAGGATGTTTCTAAGACACTGCAAAATCTTGACTCTTAGGTAAATCAGTGCTTCTCAACCTGCCAGTTCCCTCAGGGTCTCAATTAAATAAGATCTACTGAAAATGGGGTTCAGACATCAATATTTTTACATTTTTCCATGGTGACAATGTGCATACAAGATTGATAATTACTGACAAAGTTCACTAAATAGAGATGCTTATTATACCTTGATTGTTAAATTTTTTTCTGATACTCTTCATCTAACAAACATAGCAACTATTAATCAGAAATTTAATCTCACTCATCCTGGAGAAGTTTGTATTTGATACTTGTTTGTTTGATAGAATATAACAAAATAACATTTAAAATTCAAGATTTAATATGAAATAATAGAGTAAAACTAGAATGCCTGGCGTTACAGACATACAAGAGAATAAATATAATTTCACTGAATCCTTCCAATAAATAACACTATGAAGTGAGTGGCATTATTACTGCCTTTTTACAGGTGAGAAAACCAAGGCCCCAAGTAGCAAAGTAACTTGCCCAAGGCCACAGGATAAGGAGGAACTAAAAATGAACTCAGACAGTCTGCCTTCAGAGTCCCTGCTCTTCCACTTACACCTATATTTTTCTATATGTATAGCAGCATTTTCCAGTGAAAAATAATCCTCCTGGAACATCCATTCCAAAGATACCTCTCTTATCTCTGAGTCTCATAATTCCTAAGTTGTTCTCTATTACTACCTGTCAAGGTAACCAAGAAGAAAAGTTCTTACTTTTTTTCCCAAGGAGTGTCCCTGAAGTCATGGTTCTCATTTCTATATGATAACCTTTACCTCTTTACCATGTGCACACAGTTCGCCAACAGTTCCTTGAAACACTTTCTACTCTTGGCCAACACAAATGTGGCAGATGCTTCATGTCCCTGCCCATGCTCCCTCAGCTCACCCAGAGCTGAATCACAGCTGTGGAAGATAGTTTCCAAATACACCTATGGTGTCATTCCTCATGAACCATGTCTTCTGCTTAAGGGCAGTCCATGGGTGCAGAAGCATCTAGACGTGCATAATAAGTAGGTAAGAAGTGACAGGGAGCTAATGTTACATAAAACAATTCCCTCCCATGGAGTGATGGAGAATAGTGGATAAGGACCCCAGTGTCCTTGTTCCTCAGTAGGATAGTTCTGAGTTGTGTTTTATACGCTCTCTCAGATGTTCCCCAGTGATAACCCTCTACTCTGTGGCCAATAGTAGTCAGCCACTCATTAATGCACTCCTTACTGGCTATCTTCCCTTACCTGCATGCTTTCCCTATTCCTTCTTTGTGTTTTCTGGGATCACCTTCAGATAAATTGCATGAACCAAATTCTTGATTCAGGCTCATCTCTTGGGAAAACTCAAACCCAGATGACAATGGAGGAATCTTCCTGTTCTCTCCTCAGGTTCCTTGTTGCTTTTTCTCTACCTCCTAAGGAAGATCTACTTCTTCTGCCCATCACTTAGAGGATGGTATTCTCAGGATAGATACTGCATGGATCTTACTCTCATATCAGTTCCAGAGGATCTTATTTTTTCAAGTTCTTAAATTGCCATCTATATATCGATTGTTCCAAAATCATTAACTCTAGCTCACATGCCTCTCCTGTCATATGACTGTCTTTCAGTCATTTCTTCCACAGTACTTATCACACATCTACTCTGTGGTTGGCACCATTCCTAACCATGAGTATAAGATATTCAAACACAGATCCTACCTCAAGGAGCTCAAGTCCCAGCTGGGAGAGAAAACACCAACAAACAAAGTGTAACTGACAAGATTAGGAGCATAATGGAAATAAAATGGAAATTGTGCCAAAGACTCATGAAAATGAAGGAGAGCTTTAGTAAAGATGGCCTGGGAAGGCCTTCTGCATACTTAATACTTGAGATGAAACTTGAGTTCACACTTCCCCACTGAACTCCCCCATCAGGTATCAGATTGCCTTCTGGAGAGCTGTGTCTCTGATTTGGAGGGCAGAAGTTTGCCCAAGGACCTCACTTCTCTGAAGGATCTAAGAAGAGTTGTCAATTTTTCAGATCGTTCAACTTTTCACTGGTTGTTAAAGAATAGTGACTTCCATGTTCCTTACATACCAGGCTAAAAAACAAAAGTCTCTGATTCAGTTTTGATTTTTATGTTGCTTCATAGATTAACTTCTACACAAGTAAAGGAATGCAATATTAAGATATGGACCCATTGTGTTTTTAAATATTGTTATTGAAGACCTACGAAATGCATGTGTAGTTTTCTTGGTTGTTTTTATTTTATTTTATTTTATTTTGTAGTATAATATATATGATTTGAAAAAAACAATGAAATTTAGTGTTTATAAGTCTTGGTATTGAATATGCATTCCATTGAGCACTATATTATGCTTATAACCAACATTGAAGAGTAACTTGTAGGACTATATCCAGCATCATATTATAAAATATATATAAAATTTATTTATCTTTTTTAGAGTCTTTACACACCTAGAATCCCACTATAGCAGAAATAGAGGATATAAAATCTGGATCCCTTTTGAGACTTGATTCTTTTTTTGAGTCAGCTTTTCTTCAAATCAGGCATCAAATTAATAATCAGAAATATTAATGAATAACTATGCTAATTTTAGAAAGAGATTTCGGAAAGGAAAGCATTTCTTATATTGGGGAAATATTATATCTTTATGGACAGTGCTGCTATGGAGTCCTGTGTCCAGGGAAAAAGGAGAATTTCCCATACCAGGGTACTCTTAGCTGTGGATTTAATTCAAGTCAAAGGAACTTCTCTGAAAAGGCAGTTTCCAATTATACCACCTCTTTAAAAGTTTTTGTCTCACTTAACCACAACTTGAGTTAAAATAATGTATCCCCAAAAAAGGTTTAAAAAATTAAAAAGAAAATTTGGGTGCAATATGTAAAGAAATCAGACTTGATTGATTTAGAGTATCCTAAAAGTGATTGCCACACGTGGGTACATCATTATGGCTTCCCCCAAAATATCTTTGTACTTCAAAGGCAAGATGTAAACCAATGTCCAACCTTCAACCACCTCACATTGCTCTCTCTTTTCCTTGATATTCTCTCTCTCTCTCTCTCTCACATACACACACACACAAACTAGAAAATGTAATCAAAATTCCTCCCCTTGTGCACCTTATATTAATTGTTCAGAAGTGGTAAAGAAAAAGAAACTTATGAAGAAAGTTTATATGGTGATCACTGAGTTATTTAGACAAAACTACACATTATTTTCTAATTATATTGTATTAAATTTATTTAATAATCTAATTCAATTCTATTGTGTTACTGTATTCTTGGCTATACAAGATAAATGCAATGCATTGATCTCCACCTGAAGTCCTTAATTTGATCCTTCACATGGTGAATACATATGAAATGTGACTTTTAAAATATTCATATTTGCATCATCCAAAAAAATTCAGATGTTTAAATTTTTTAAATTTTTAATATAAAAATATTAAAAAATCTGAGAATAAATTGGGCTAAAACTTTGTCTAGAATTAAGCTTGGGAGAAAGAGTAGTTATAGTATCATTCTACAGACAAAATATAGAAAGTTCAGGGTGAAATTCATTATTATTAAAACTGCAAAATTTTATATCACAAAAATATTTCACTAAAGCATATGAAGGATAAAATTATCTTTCTGGTTGATGCCACACTTTAATGAATATACCATAAAATACGTAAATGCAATTTAATATACAAAACAAAAAATAGAATATTAGTTCACTTACACATATAAACATTTTTCTCTAAGACTGGTTTTTGCATTTAGCTATATTTTTATTTCGTTTAAGACTATAAAGTCAGTTGCAATATCACTTAAAGAGAAACACACCATAAAATAACAATTGTCAGAGTAAAAGTATTTTGTCATTAAGAAAAGTTTTTGCAAAAGATCATATATTATTAAACTAAATAGTTCTTTAGGCTCATGATGTGGGCTTCTTGGTAAGTTAACATTTATAACGGGGAACACATCCAGAAAATTCCTCCTGAGTGATTTTTTCCCTCACTAATTAATTACAGAGCTAAATGCTGATGCAATTGGAACATTTCCTACTCAACTTATCAATATTTACACTTCAGTCATTCATTTAAATAGCTCATATCACAAAAATTTCAAATTCAGACAGGACACACTGAGCTGCTCATTGCTTAAAGCTTACTTGTTGATTAATTGATTGGTTGACATGCAATATCTACCTTAGAAAGGCTTCAGGGAAGTTCACATTAATGCACACAATGTAGTAAAAGATAAAATATGATTAAAACTCAACTGTATCTGAAGGATAGGCTCTTCTTCCACTTGTGTGTTCTTATGAGTTCCCCAGTATGTCACACAGTGTTAGCCAAACACCCTTATTCTTTGAGGAAGAAAAAGAGGACTACTGAAGAGAATCCAATCTTATCTAGCTACATAGTGCTGAATGTTCTAGAATTTCAACTGTGAGAATCCTGACCCCACTTGTGGGTCTGGACTTTGGGCAGTTTTGCATCTGGTAGATGTTTTACATGAGATCTCCTAACCATTCTTTTATTATATCTCTTTGTAGACTTGTGTTGCTTTTGAAAGTGAAGATGCTGTCTTCCTAATCACAAGCTCACACAGAAGACAAAAGAAATGACATTTGTGATGCTACTATTGTGGGACCTTGGGACATGCCAACTGAAATGCTAAAACATTCCCTGCTGTGGGCCAGGCACAGGATGGCCACCCAAGATAAATGCCCATAAACACCATAGCAATGCAGGAGGAAGCCCACAGCCTTGGGCCAGCTCACTACTGCATTTGCTCTCTCACAGAGCTATTCGAATGGAGCCTAATCTAGGGAACATTTATGGCTGCACTCAACTACTTGATTTGTTCTGTACAGCAGCATTTAAAAGCATAATCAGTGAAATTCTATTCAAAAAAAATTTTTTTATAAATGTCTCTGTTACTTCAGCAAATTTACTTGCTTCATAAATGTGTAGTTTTATGCCAGGTCTCAAAAGAGACATAATGAAAATTTTCACAGGATACAAGTTGTTCATCTTGACAAATCAGTGGTTTTCCTTTCTCTTTTTTCCAAGACTGGTAACATGAGTGAAGCCCAGAAAACTTCGTTAGACCTTTGTGTTTGCCCTGCATTCTATCCTGCTCCTTCATCCTTGCAGACCTCCAGTCAATGGTTATTCACCAGGCACTTAGATTGTTCTAGACCAGGGCTGGCCCCAGAGACATAAAACCCAACAGGACCTAACTTGATGGAGGTGCTCATGAAACTCCAGGTCCACTGGGGGAGAAAGTCTAAACAAGGAAGTAAGTAGATAAATAGGGACATAATTAGAAACTGTGGTGTGTTATAAAAGAATAAAAGAAGGATGGGAACAGTGGTGTGGAGTGAGCCCCATGAACCCCTTGGAGGGTGGGCTCTGGGCTGCGCAGGGCATTCCTCAATAGAAATGGAAGCTAGAAGAAGAGCTCATGAGTTTAGGAAAGAAAAATGACTTCTAACTATGATTCTGGGCTGACTGCCTCTGAATTTCTTTGCTCACACTGTGGCTAGGAAGCCTAGAATATAGTGGAGTAAGAATAAGTAAATAGTAATAGCCTGTTTACCTCCCCTTTTCTTTGCTTGCACGTTTACAACACACTTCTCACCTGCATGCATGCTCTCACCCACCATTTGTCTCTATTCTGTTAGAATTCACTGGGTCTGACCCAGGACCCATTCTATGTTTTAAGTCTTTTCTAATCTAATCTTTTTTTCTAATCTAATGCTCTTGGGAACTTCATCCATGAGCTCACCTAATACAGGTGATATGCTAACAAAAACTTCAGCCCAAGATCCCCCTAAGTTAATGACACAGGAGTCTAATATGCTGAACTGGAAAAGGAGGCATCCAAAGAGCACTGTCACTCCCGAGGCCAATATAACAAACTGGTACACAGTCTGTGTCCATTCCAGGGATATTGTGCTACTGATGAGAGTACATTGTTGTTAACTGAGGATTAGCCACCAGTGCTTCCAATCACAGGTGATCTAGGGCATCAATTCTGCTGTTACTGACACCTTGTCCTCAAATTTTAGGTGTGATATACACTTACCCCACCACTGGTGGGAGTTGCTTTATTTTTACTCTGAATTTGTGTTATAGGCAGAATAATGGCTTTCAAGGATGTCCGAGTCCTAATGCCTGGATACTGAGCAGATACGATTATGTTAAGGACCTTGAGATGGGGATATGATTCAGGATTTCCCAATCGAACCCAATCTAATCAAATGAGTTCTTGAAAGCCTAGAGAACCTTTCATGGCTGTGGTTGGAGAAATATGTGACCACAAAAAATAAGTCATAAAGACACAATATTGCTGGCTTTGAAGATAGACAGAGGGTGTTTTGTATTTTTTCATGAGACTATTGTTCAGGTATGGCCAGAAGAGGGGACACAGGAGAGATGCAGGAAAACAAAGTTTATTCCACTCACAGATCCTGGAGGGACTGAGTCACTGCACGCCATGGGCGGGGGGTGCTATATGCAGGGCGCACGAAGGGAATAGACTCAGCCCAACTGGTGGGGAGCCCAGAATGAGACCTGTTGGGCAAGCACTTTTACTGGAGTCAGGTGAAGTGCCCAAGACACGAGGGGGTTTCCTGGTGCATGTGAATGTCACCATGTCACAGTCAGGGGAAAGTGAAAGGAGAACTAGTGGCAGGGACCACACCCTTACCACACAGGTGCACTGGCCACTTGGGAGGAGTATTCACAGTCTGGGTGTGGGGATGTTGAGGCAGCAAGAAAATACTAAGTTTTGCAAATTACAATACAGTGGACCTTGTGGGGCCTCAACACCAATGATGCTAACTAGGATGGATAACCCTTGTCACCTGGGTTGTGGAGATGTTGAAGGTGATGGGGACAGAGTGATTTGGTCCCTGAAGGCAAGCTTTGGTGAAGTTCAGAGCCTACTTTGCACTTTGTGGGAGAAAACCAGAAGCCCAGGTCAGGTTCTTCTGGATTAAGAGAATCTATGGAAGGTTATGTCTTGAAAGACCTTTACCTCTTAGCACAAACCCTCCCTCCCTCACTAGGAAAGAGTCAAGAGCCAGTCTGTTTTCCACAACCAGGTGGTGCCTGGGGACCCTGGCAAGTGTGGGAACAATGTCTGAAGTCCAAAGCTGCCAGGAGAAAGTGGTATGACCTACAACCCTCCTAACCTGATATGTCAGCCTGGCCACTGTCCTCTCTATCGTTCCCCTCATGCTACAGAAGCTGGAATTGCAGGGTATCCCATGCAGGCTCTGGAGATATGCCAGGCTTGCAATCTCTGCTTATCACCTCTGGATGTGACCTAAGGCAATATACTGAGCCTCTCTGTGCCTTAGCTTTGTCATCTCTACGCTCGGCATAATAAGTGTATCTGCCTTCTGTGTTTACCATGAGAATTAAAGAAGTTAATGTTAGAATAATATTAGAATAATAGCGGGTATATAGTTAGGACCAGTAAACTACTGTTGCTATTATGATTTTTCTCATGGTAGTTACAGCTCTTGACATTTACCTCAAAGGGAAAAATCTGGAGGAAAAACATAAAGCAGCCAATTAAAAGGCATTGATTTAGATGCACGCAACTTTAGGATGGAAAGAACCTTGGATACTATCTGATCCAAGCTCCTCATTTTTTGAAACAAGGAGAAAATTATTTGTTTTGTATGGAATGCCCTCGGTGAGTTAGCAACAGGTCCTGGCTAGAATCAAAAATGGAACTCAGTGCAGGATCAATGCACTTTCTAGAGCAATGTGACCTCTCTCTATAGACTCTTCTTTCAGAATCCAAGTGGCGAATTTATTTGAAAACCATCAAGGAAAGTCAAGAGAATAGATCAGACTGGTAGTGTGTACATTCTAATGGGATATGTTTGCTTATTTTTCTCTCCTATAACTATTTCTTTTTATTTCTAGTTTTCCACCTATGATGGAAAGCAGGAAGAATTACTTTTTATCAACTGTTCCACATTGTAAAGAGGCACTAACTTGTCTATAAAAATCTCATAAATCTCAGCCTAAAGAAAGATCATTTAAGTTATTTATCATCAAAACTGTTACTCTATGCAGCATTCCTACTTGTGACAAGTCTATAAATGTCATAGGACAGGACTCTGTCATCACCCAGTGGGTTCAACAGGTCTTTGAACTCTTCAGATAAGAAAGGCTTTTTTAGGGGCACCTGGGTGGCTCAGTCAGTGAAGCACCTGCCTTCGGCTCAGGTCATGATCCCAGGGTCATGGGATTGAGTCCACATCGGGCTCCCTGCTCAGCGGGAAGCCTGCTTCTCCCTTTCCCACTCCCCCTGCTTCCTCTCTCACTGTCTCTCTCTGTCAAATTAAAAAAAAAAAAAAAGGCTTAAAAAAAAAACTCTCAAGGAACGCCTGGGTGGCATAGTCAGTTAAGCTTCCGACTCTTGATTTCAGCTCAGATCATGATCTCAGGGTCCTGAGATGGGATCGAGCTCCACATCAGGCTTCACGCTCTGCGTGGAGTGTGCTTGGGATTCTCTCTCTCTCTCTCCCCCCGCTGCTCCTCCCCTGCTCTTTCTCTCTTTCTCAGATAAATAAATAATTCTTCTAAAAAATCTCTCAAGCACCAGAACACAAAGACAATTATGCCAAGAAAATAGTTGGAATTGGATGGTCTAGTTCTCATTCTGGCCACTTACCAAGAGTGTTCTAAATAGAACGGGCAAATAGCTACACGATGAGGATTAAGAGATGCATCAGAATTGCCCTTTAAAAGTCAAAGTTTTCCTTTTGCCTCCAAGGAAGTAAGAGTTTACTCCCTGGGTACCTAGAAGCCCAGGACAGGAGAAAGTGAGCGAGTATGTGCACAGCTGGCCTTCCTGAGGTTTCCCGAGCTAAGCGGGGCTTGAATGAAAATGTATCTCTTACCCCAGATACGCAAATCCCAAACGTTCAATGCCACCATTTCCAGGGCATAGTACTTCTTTGCTTCCCAGGCCATTGCTAAGGTGTTATTTGGTGCCCATGCATACACAGTCCAACTGTTCCTCACTCCTCAGCACAATGTGGCTCATTCCTTTTTGTTTGGTTGGCTTGGTTCATTCCTATTTGTTTCCCAACATCGAGTTCAGGTATACTTGCTCCAAGACAACTTCATTGACCCTCAGTGGAGAGGGTTGGGGACCCTCCCACATGAGACCCTGCTCAAACCACTGTGATGGTGATTGTCATACTGTGTCTTCATTATCTTGTTCTTCTGTGCCTCTAAGCAGCGAACTCCTAGAGCACTTCCATTTTCATTCCTGTGGCACAGAACACATATCCTGGGGCAAAATGGATCTTCAACTGATGTTTGGACAAACTTTTAATCAACTGAACTCCTGCTCTCTGCTACCATCAGGGCATGTGCTGACTTCCATACCAACCCTTTATTATCCACTCAGGAGAGAGTATCAGAATTTGAGTGAGGGAGCGTCATAGTCTAAGGATCACACTCAATCCACTGTGGTGTATGATACACAAAGGGGTATTATTAGATGATTCTAACTAGTAACAAGTGGCCTGGAAACCACCTCATGTCAGATTATAATTTACAGGTATTGTGCCAACCTGGAGTTGACTAACCAGCACCCATGGACCAGGAGGAAGAAAGTTCTGTGGGAAAATGTGTCCTCAAAACACGTGAAGACAGAAACATAACCTTGGCTCAGGTGGATTATAATAGTTCCATCTGACACCGACACCAGATGCTTCCCAACACTGCCCATGTTGAACACAGAGATACCTAGAAGGGGTGAGAGAAGAAACTCAAGTTAAATGTTACAATAATGCAAGAGCATCTGCCTAAAGCAAATGTATACAGAACCCCTTCAAGGGAGGCTAAGGACCAAAGAGGGAAAGATAGAGTAAATTAGAGAACTGCTTACTGCTTCCATTAAATCCGTGTAGATTTATTTGGGAGCCATGTCTACCCTGTTTTCCTGCTGAATTAGAAAAAAGGCACTCTTTATTCATAAGCCCAGATTACAGTCTTAGTTCACAGAGCTGCAATAGAAGCTGAGTAAAATTATTTGAGGAATTAACATCAAGAGAAATTTTATGAGATGAAAACTAAGCTAAAAAGAAGTATTACATCTCTGTGCCATGGTTGTTTGATTGAAAGTATTTACATGTGTCATTGAGTGCACCAAAGGAACACACACATGGAGGGATCCATCCTGTGCAGAGTCCTCTCCTGGTGGTTGGGTATGCATGAAGAGTCCCAAATAGGAGACATTGACCCTCTAAGAAAAAGCCAGATACCAATGCAAGGGTTTAGAAGCAACACCAGCAAAGAGAGATGATACCTTTTGAAACAAAATGCTATGTGCTGTGATGGATTTTAAAACATGGACTTTTTCATTGAGCTCAGTATTGATGGCATCTCCCATAATAACTCAGGTTCATGAAACCTGAGTACTTAACACTTAATTCTATTTTGATGCATGTGCTCATTACCCTCTGTGAGGGTGTGGAACATAAACTGGCCCCACACTTTGCAGCAGGACCTGGAAAGGGGGCCACAAAATTTGGGGCTCCAGTCTGGTCCCCACACTGCATGTGGGTGCAAGCAAGTCTCTGCCTTGAATACTATGCAGTGATGGTGGGAAGTATAAGGTACCCAAGTCCAGAGATCCACCTGAGAAAGACATCTGCAGGGAGCCCCCGGGGTGTTTGAAACCAAGGTTTGCATGAGAAAAAGGGGTGAAGGATGATTACAAGTGTGCAATAAAACAACCAGGGTGCAGTTGTACTTGTATGGTTACAATGTTGTTCCTTCATTAAAGTCTGTGAGCAACATAAGTCTACAAGTCTCCATCTTCTGGTTTTATGAGACTCACAGCAGGGAGGCCAACTCACTTAGGATGACAGTCATTTTTGGAGCTTTCCAGGCCTTGCTTTCATTTGTTTCCAGGTGAGGTGATAAGAACATCCCTTTTCTGCAATGATGCCCCCATGGACCCTGGTCCAAACCCCGGTGAGCAAAGATGTAGTATCAGAGCAGTGACCAACTTTCCATGAATGTCAGTTACTAGCTCATGGATGATGGATGGGGATGCTATTGACCTACACATCTATTTCTCAGTCTTTTGTGTAGAAAATCACACAGCTTCACATAAAAGGCATCTAATTAAGCATATTTAGGATATAACAGAAAGCAAAGTTCTACATATAACAAAACTTATGCCAGACCACTTGGGAGAATAGAGGCCATCAATAAAAGCTGGCTAGGAAACAGAAAGTTAACATGAGAGAGAAAAAGGGACAGATGAGAGAATACAATATTTGGATTTTTAATTTATGCGTAATTATTTTTGTATGCTCTTAGGTAGATATTTTTTCCACTGGGACATGGAATTGCTCTAATATTTTTATTGAATAATATATTATGAGACCCTCATAATGTGTATATTAGAGAATTTGTTCTTTTTATCCAATAAGCACTAAAAAAATCATTGAAAAATTTTATTAGAGGAAAGAAATGATTATATTTACTCCTAAATCTAAAATTCTATCTCCTATAGAGTGCAGAAAATAGATTAGAGCTCAGGAATGCTTGCGTTGTTGGATTAGACTATTTTCATGTCCTTCTTTGACATTAAATGTCACGATTCTAACATGAGAGTCTCAGACAGTCTTTCTTTCTTCTGTACGAGTCACATGAAGTTGACCAAAAGTTACATTCTGTCAAAACCCTTCAAAGAATGATACTAAGTTTTCCAAAGATATACAGAACAGCTTTGAGTTTATAAGACATCAGAAATTCTAAGAGACCAACAACAAATTCAAACGGGGTATATTCAACAAATTCTGCATCCAACAGAGTACTTATATTCTGTTTTGAATGCCTTTCAGAATGCTGAGATTCCCAAAAAGTTTATGGGACAATTGCAATGATCATACTTTATTGTAGGTCACTATTAGAACTTTATGACCAGGTGATCAATATAGGTCATTTGCCAAAACTAAGAATTTCAATAAAGGTCATTTACTAAAAAGACAGGAGTTGAGTGGATGAACAAAGTTAGTACTTTCATGGACCGGACTCAGGATGACTTGGTTAGTCCTCAGTAGCACTTTCCCTTCATTCAGTCAATTGTGAAGTGGTGTTCTGGTTATCTATTGCCATGTAACAAACCATCCCCAAAATTATTGAATTAAAACAATGTATCAATATCACTCATGATTCTGGCACCTGATGGTTCATCTGGCCATCTCCTTCTTGGGGTCTCCATCAGTTCAGGCAGGACAGAGCTGAGGCTTGGAGCCACCCGAAGGCCTCTTCACTCACATGCCTGGCATTGGATCTGGACCTGGGATAGCTAGAAAATCTGGGGTAGACCAGACCCCTCTCTTGATGTGGCAAAACATCTTGGGATCCTTGCAGCATAGTAGTCTCAAGGTAAACAGGCTTCTTAACTGATACTTGGATTTCCCTAAGGCAAGTGGTCCAAGAAATCATAGCCAAAGTTCCATAGTGTCATTTAGGCTTCTTATAACTAAGTCTCAAAAAAAAAAAAAAAAATCACACAGCATGGGGTGCCTAGGTGGCTCAGTTGGTTAAGTGTCCAGACTCTTGATTTTGGCTCAGGTCATGATCTCAGGGTCCTGGGATCGACTCCCATGTTGGGCTCTGTACTCAACGGGGAGTCTGCTTGAGGATTCTCTCCCTCTTCCTCTGCCCCTCCCCCGACTCACATGCACACACAAGTACTGTGTCTCTCAAATAAATAAATAAATCTTAAAAAAAAATCACACAGCATCACTAATACCACATTCTCCTGGTTACACAGGCCAGCCCAATTCATTGTGGGAGGGGCGACCTAAAACCGTGCATACCAGGAAGCAGGGTTCATGGAACCGTCTGAGAAACTAGTTACCATGAGGTTACATTCACGTACTGGGGGCATAATGAAGAGAAGAATGTGTGACAATAAGGGAGTTAAGGGTTTGCAGCCCAATTCCTTTGAATAAAAGGACTATATGTTACACAGCAGATCAGTGCTGTGATATCTCATTGAACAGACACTACACGGAAAGCCAGCTTAATTAAAGAGAGAATTTACATATTATTATTACTTTTGTTGACATTTGGGGAGGAAGCAGGGCAGAGAGTAACATGGGTATTGAGCATTGTCATTTCTTGCTCCCAGAAAAAGTCTCAATAACTGAAATATCTTTTAGAGTTGGTAGGTTAAATTTACTAGATAGAAATTTTAGGAACTGTGATTTATTGTCAGGAAATGAAGGACCATACGGGTGCTTAGACCCTATCAGACCCCTGGATAGTCCCAGAAATCAGGGAAACTACTGACTGATTTATTTGGAAACAGAAATGTCACTTTACCTCCATCAAAGTTAAGAAAGGTGTCTATTTGAGATACCGTAAAACGTGCTGCCTGGTATAAATTATCTGCAGTGAACATATCTGTTTCTCCCCTTTGACCCTGTTCTTTGATATAACTGGACTCTGGAATGACTCCAAAAACCTCAAAAGCCCCGTGGCCTTGTGCTAAACCCCAAGGGTAGCTAAAGTCTTATGATTATGAAACTGAATGCCAAAAGAAAAAGAGTAATTCCAAAAATGGTCTAAAAGCACTCCCTTGTTTAACTTGGCTGCCCGACAAAACAGTTCATGTCCAGCAGAACCAAAGCGACACTTTCAGGGAAGGTGGGAGCCGCTGACTAGCACAAAGCACCCCCAGGTGAGAGTGTAAACCAAGAAGGAAAGCGCTCCTTGAGAAGGAATCACAGGAAGCAGAACCTCCGTGGGCAGTGGGAACAGTGTCAAACTCTGGGGAAGGGCAAGGAGCCCTGAGGCCCCCCAGAGGAGCAGGGTTAGAGGCTCAGTGTGGGCCCTGGACCCCCCCCCGCCCACACTGGGTCTGGAGGGGGCGTGAGTGCACCCTGCTCCCCTGAGACCCAGGGACACGAGACAAGCACAGGACCAGGGGAGGGTTAGGAGGTAAACCCGCACCAGGTGTGCTCCCAGATGACCCGGTTTCAGGGACTGGACTCAGGGTGGAGGAAATGGAATCATGAAAGACCCACAGTCCACACACTTCAGATGGAGTCATGAGAGACCCATAGTCCACACA
Source organism: Mirounga angustirostris (assembly GCF_029215605.1). Classification (NCBI taxonomy): domain Eukaryota; kingdom Metazoa; phylum Chordata; class Mammalia; order Carnivora; family Phocidae; genus Mirounga; species Mirounga angustirostris. The sequence goes on along the minus strand of NW_026991715.1, from coordinate 147,411,562 downwards.
CTTCAGATGGTTGTGGTTCTGCTGGCTCTGGACGTGCAAGGACAGTCGTGTCCTCACAGGGTGTTTCTAACCACCTCTCACCATCTTGGGGGAGTTTAACAAAGAGGAACGGATCATGAGGGCACGTCCTCACCTCTGCACCTGTGGGGCACGGAGAGCTGCCAGAGGCTGGCCCTGGGGCGCATTGCTCTTTTCCCCAAAGTCCTCTTTGTGTGGATGAAGGGACACGTGTCACCTCCCAGGGAGGATGTGCCAGGTCTCTACACACCTCCAGGGACATCACCTTCCTTCCTCAACCAGGCACCCGGAGCCTGGGAGGGAAATGGCACATCTGGGCACAACTGGACCTCTGGGGACACCACAGGCCCAGGACACAACCTGAGGGTGGCCCCGAGCTCGCTGTGCAAACCCAGGAGGGGTCCCGGCCCCAGGGAGGCCCACAGGGAACCCAGGCGCCACAACCTCTGGCTGTTATGAATCAGGGTTCTTTCCCCATGATGTCACTGCAGCCAAGCGTCCAGGATTCCCAGGATTCCAGAAGAACTGCAGTGTGGGCTGGACCCCACACTGCCCCAGGGGCCTCCCGACCTGGTTTCAGACACTCCGTGACTTACAGCCTGGGTGTTAACTTCATCTGCTCGGGTTTCATCCTCCTCAACACCAAGCGCCGGGTTCAGACTAGCAGATCTGACCTTCGGTGGCATGTAGATGAGCCCATGATTGATCACGGAGCATCGGCAGAATATTGTCTATTTCATTCATGCATCACTGGCTTATTCCACGTGTGTCTTTAAAGCCTGATGTGTGCCAGGACAGTGGGATGACAGAACAATGCCTGGTCTCCACACAGCCCCCACCGCATGAAGAACCAGAGGCGACTGCCTTGGATGATGTTGACATAGTAAAGGGAGTTAAGGTCCAACGTTTATTGGAAAAAAGAATGACCTTCACAATGGGACATCGTTCGGTTCCCCACACCCACAGCACCGTCACAAGGGCGGAGTGCGAGCAGGTGTTTCTGCACACCGCTCTGGGAGCTCACACACGTGGCTCCCCGGCTGAGCGGCCAGATTCCAGTCTGCCACCTTCTCTGTCCCACTTCTGCCAGGCTCTCCAGCCCAGAGACAGCTCCAGGGTCCCGCTCAGAAATCAAGACGTCTCCACGATCCCCCCAGACTGAGACTGTAATAAAAGCATGACAAACACCCTAAGTGACACACAGCTTGTCCCAGCCACGGCCACGTGCAGCATTGCCTTCCATCGCCGCAGAAATGCGTGAGGCGCACAAATGAGGACAATTGAGGTGCTGGGAGTTTAGCTAATCTTCTCAAATTTTCTCCACTGGTAAATGGTGTCCATGAATTTCTTGCAGTTGGAAATGTTGTCCTGTTTGTTGAAAGGAAGGATATCAACCCCTCCATGGGCTTTACTCAGTGAAGGACATTACACAGGGGCGCACCATGTCGGGCTGGTGCCATCGGTCCCACTGATCGTGAGTCACAGCAGAGCGGCTTCTTGTGACAAAGCTTAGCCGAGTCCCTCAAGGCAGGCCCCTTGGTGGGTATGATTCACAACTTCCCAATATCAGGGCTTCCGCCTCGCGTTGCCTTCGCTTCACTTGCAGATTGTAAGCTGCTCGATGCTGGGCGTGTTTGTCACTTCCTCTGCTCTGTGACATCCCAGCTCTCTGCACAGAGTGAGCTCCGGTGACTGTCATTCAATCCCACGGACAGAGGTCTAGAGAGAGACCCCACTTCACAGAGACCAACACTCTCAGCTTGTCAGACCACCAGGGAGAGATCTGAGAACTGCAGACTTGCAGTAAAGAGGGAGGAAGGAGCTCAGGGTTTTCTCTGCTCGGCTCTCAATGCCCACCCCCCCTTTTCAACACACAAAGGGAAAGACAAAGGAGGAAAAGGGCTGGGGACATGCTGGTGACCACCCCGCTGGTGGGGGCAGCTGGACCCTGATGCATGGCTCCTCTTGACCTCCCGGGGACCCTGTGCCTGCTCTTCCACATAACCCACCGTGGTTGGAATGACAACATTTATCCATGAATGTGCCCTTGAGCTTCTCAGAGGTCCTTGAGGAAAAGCCCTTCACCACCTCGGACCACGGATTTCCTGCAAGGGCAGGACCACTTGAAACTGAAAGCCAAACACTGACCTGAGACAAAACTGCAGAGGCCACTTACTGCTCGGGTGCATCAGCAAATGCGCATCTCGGGTGCCTGACAGGAGAGCCCAGCAGAGGCAGCTGACATACATTCTCTCCCACCCTCCTGGGAGGATGCTCGGCGGCGCAGGGTCTCAGCGGCCCTCAGTGCTGTGGGGGTGACATGGCCAGTCTGCAGGCTGTGCTGGGCCCCGAGGCCGGTGAGTCAGCGGAGCAGGGCAAGTGTGAGTGTGCGTGTATGTGCGTGCAAGTGTGAGAGGAGAGAGCTTGTGAATGTGTGGGAGAGTGTGTGGGTGTAAACGTCCATTTGTGGGTGTGGTGTGTGACTGTAAACACACGTCTGTGGGTGTGTTGTGAGTGTGTGCGTGTGAGCACACATGTGTGTGCCATGTGAGTGTGTAGGAGTGGGAGTGTCAGGTGAGAGCTCACGTGAGGACGGATGGTTGTGTCCCTGTGTAGGGAGATTGGGGACTGGCTCAAAGAGGGATGTGGAGAGTCTGAAGCACCTTCCAGGGAAAACAGGGACACTGGCACTTGCCCTCCCCTGCACACGCGTGTCTTGCTGACGCGTCACAGCGCCCCAGGAGCTGGAACAATGACATGGCAGCCCTTCGAAACGAAAATAAGATCCCCTGTAAATGCAACGTTCTCACTGTTCTCTTACCCTTGCCCTTCAGTGCCTTCCTCCTGGCGGCTCCTCTGCTTTCTCGTGTGGGTTTGCCGTATCAGAGAAGAGAGAATTGGCCAGAAACCCCTGTGCAGATAGATCTCCTCTCCCTGTTACTTCTTTTCTCAGCCTGTCCTTTAGTTCCCTCAGACTTTCCGAACATAGGAGGCTGATCACATCAGGTCAATAACTTTCCAAGAGAAATGATTTGGAAAAAGTCTGCTTGCTAATTTAAGATCTGCTTCCATACACCTGGTAAAGCAACTTAAATAACAAAATCAGCAGAAGAGCACAGAAGGATTTCTGAATTTGCTGTTTCTGTTTTGCCCTGAAGAAATCCCCGTAATTGGGCACCGAGAGCTTGTTTGAAAGTCCTAACCAAGCAGCGTGGCTGCACCATCTTCCCTCCCAGGAAGAACATTCCTCCTCCGCAGGGGAAGGTCTGCCTTGCACAGGAGGCTTGGAAGGGCTGCCGTGGAGCTGGGGTGGGGTGGGAGGGTATAGCTCATAGCCCTATTCTGCCAAATCTCTCTGAGAAAATGAGTGGTGTCCGCTCACATGTCCCAGATCAGCTTTTTTCAGTCCAGAAGGAAACACTCACTTAGAAAGAAGCCAAAGATGCCCTAACAAGAAAGAGGACAGACGGTTGGAACATTCCATGGATGAGAACCTGGGGCAGGGAGTCAAGATCCAAGTCTTCATCTTTAGTCTTTCATCTCCAAATGTTCGAGTTAAAAAATCTTGACATCCCATATAGATACATTCAATGATTAATCTGAGAAAACACTTGTCTTATTCTGTGAGCACCAATGATCACATTAGGAAGCCTGTTTCCTACTGACTTGAGACCCTAACTAAGAGCTGTCCATTGTAGCACCTCAACGTGCTTGAGCTACGGCCCCGAGCAAACAGGGATGGAGACCTTGTCTCTGGTCCGTTCTGCCACCTGTATAGTGACCACTGCTGCTGTTCTGTGGGGGATGACCTCATGGGGAAAGGACAATCAGAGCAAAGTCAGGGGGTCTTGTCTCTCCTAAACTGTGCCCTCACTCTGATATTACATGGTAATAACTCATTTTTCTCTTCTGAAAAATGTAAATAATACCTGTCCTTCACTTAGTAATACCAATATATATGTAATAAGATATCAAAATGATGGAGCAAATTGGAAGAAAATCACCTATGATATATTCCTTTGTGGATTTTCTTTTTTTGTGTGATCTTCCAATTTTAAGAGTAAACCCAGAGCCAAAGGGAAAATGCCTGGTAATACTGCAAAAGACACTTTACTGTCATTTCTAACATTTTAGGAAGCCGAGAGACTTTCATTTCCGAGAACAGCACCTGCGGCAGGGACTCTTGCCTGTCAGCTTTTCCTACTGACTTAAAATAGAGACCTGGCAGGATTTTACAACCTCTTGATTGAAGCAGGTGAGGGAGAGTGCAGTTCTACATATTAATGACACCTCTGGAAAATTATCTGGGTCACCGTGGAGGGCCTGTCTTAATCTTTCTACAGCAACACCGATGGACAGGCCCTGGTTTTCCTCCAGCTCAGAGAAGCAACCCAACATTCTCATCTGTTTGGCGTGTGCTACAAAGAATTGAGAAGGAAAGAGGGAAGACAAAAGCAGGATTCCACAGGGAGCATTAGAGCATTTTTAATTATTAGTCCATAGAGTCAGATGATGAAAATTCCTGCATTGCTTTATGATGACCAGGCCTTGTGCCCAATGAGAAATGCATCTCCTTCCACAAGCCTAAGTGTAAGTGTTTCAGTTTAAGCTGCTTTGATTTATTACTCATTGAAGAGAAACCAGGTGCCAGTTCTGATAAAATCCTGAATTCAATCAGTGTCAAGTTTAAATTAAAAAAAAAAATTCAGACTTCCAAAATGGTATGTTCGGGATTCACAGAATTTAGAGGAAGTGAAGGGTTTTTGTGAAAACTATGGCCAAATTTAAAACTATGGCTCCCCGACTTGATTGAAAAGATCTTATGTGGTGGGGGGGCAGTGTGTATGGAAAACGTAAGTTCAGCATTATGTTATCCTACTAACACAGGGGCCAGAAAAATAAAGAAAAGAGAAAGATTGGGCGCCTGGGTGGCTCAGTTGGTTAAGCGACTGCCTTCGGCTCAGGTCATGATCCTGGAGTCCCTGGATCGAGTCCCGCATCGGGCTCCCTGCTCGGCAGGGAGTCTGCTTTGCCCTCTGACCCTATCCCCTCTCATGTGTTGTCTCTCATTCTCTCTCTCTCAAATAAATAAATAAAATCTTTAAAAAAAAAAAAAAGAAAAGAGAAAGATTGCAGTCAGATTTATCAGTTTAGACATTAAGAGAGAAGACACATGAAGGGAAACAAAGCAATCAAACTGCCAATTAATTAGTCATAAATTAAACATCCATCTCAACAGAGGCACTTTTTTTAAGTAGAACAAAAAATAATATTTCTGAAGGTTGCAGAAAGGGAGGTAGGTGGGGGATGGGGTAACTGGGTGATGGGTATTAGGGAGGGCACATGATGTGATGAGCACTGGGTGTTATATGCAACGAATGAATCATTGAACATTATGTCAAAACTAATGATGTACTATATTTTGGCTAATTGAATTTAAATTTAAAAAATTAAAAAAAAATAATACAAGATGTTAGTTGAAAGTTGTATTCTAAAAAAAAGAAGAAGAACTTTTTTTTGAATTAGTCTAAATGTACTGCAACCATTTAGTTTTGTATCCTCTGTCTTCATATGATTTTGGAGGGAGGACTTGTTACTGGCTCTCCATATTCTGAAACAAGTGGCTGGGCTGAAAGCTTGTGGAAACATACCATCCTTCCTACAGCTCAGAAAATTATTGCCACTGAGGTAAGTTTGTTACTCCTAAACACACTTTCATGTTGCTGCATTTTTAGCCAAGAATACAAGATTGCCTAGTGGAAGATGGGCCACACTGCTTAGATATTCCAATTGCTGTGGGAGAAATGAAAAATAAAAACAATGTAAGTATTGTATTCATTTTATTATTGGCTGCCATGACAAATTACCACAAATTTACAGGCTTGAAACAGCCCATTTATTATCTCACAATTCTGATCAGAAATTTCTGGTCAGAAACCCACATGGGAGGCGTCTGGGTGGCTCAGTCCATTAAGTGTCAGACTGTTGATCTCAGTTCAGATCCTGATCTCAAGGTTGTGAGTCTGAGTCCCGCATTGGGCTCCACATGGTTTGGCTGATTTCTTTGTTCCTGTCCTCACAAGTCTGCAGTCAAGATGCTGACAGAGCTGTTCCTGCTGGAGGCTATGGAGTATCCACTTCTAGACTCATGCTGGTTGATGGCAGAATGCAGTTCCAGGCAGATGTGGCATCGAGATCCCCATTTCCTTGCCAGCTTCTGGCCGGAGGTCCATCTTGGCTTCTAGAGGATACCTGAATTCCCTGGTTCATGACTGCCTTCATCTTCAACGCCAAAGTCAAGTTTCTTTCAGGCTTGAAATCTCTCTAACATTCCTATGTGCCTCAGCTGGAGAAAGTTCTCTTATTTTCAGGGCTTGTGTGATCTGATTGGGCCCATAGTAGATCCGGGATAACCACCCCATCGCAAGGTCCATAAATTTAAGTACATCTGGTAAATCCCTTTAAAAATATGCATTGCTTACTTTTTTAAAAACACACGGGAGAAGCTATGTGTTTTACACATATTAACAAAGCATTTCTTAGAGTTTTCTAAAACTCTATTATATCAGTCTGAAAGTTACCTGCTAAATAGATCAGAATTTTTTTAAGTTAAAATGAAATCCCTGAAACCACTAGATATGCTAGACTTTTCCAAAAACAAATGAACCAAGAATATGAATATGGTTTGTATTCACTAAGTTTATTGTTAGCTTTGTTGTTTATAGTCCATAAGAGCCAACTATATTGTGCCTTTGTGATCATGATACATTTTTTAAAAAACTATAGATCTTTATGATAGATTACAGTGCAACACTATTCTTGTTATATAATTATAGGGATATCATAGAGCCCAAGAGGACAGGGTAAGCAAAAGAAATATAATCCTGGGCCATCTAAACAAGATATAATGTAACAAATTCACAGGTCTCAGAGATTGGGACATGACATCTTTGTGAGGTCGATAGTCCTTCTATTTCAGAAAGTTTTCAAATAATACAGAAGGTTTAACAATTGTCCAAATATAAGTGTCTGCCATTTGGGAATCGAATATTAGAATTTTGAGTTATCTGGACTTGGATGATACTGAATTATAGTATTTAAATACTTTGGTAAGAATATATGTCTCATATTGGTTACATTTGCTTATACTTTTTACTCCATGCATATGCATATTTAGTATGTTTGCCTTCCATATAAAATACCATATATATGGTATTTGAGTAGATTAATGTATGCATATTAAAGGTATGAAATGATGGTTATTGAATCTCTCATATCAGTATTGATTTTTTAAATTTCTGGTGATTTCCTTCCTTCCTTCCTCCCTTCCATCCTTCCTTCCTTCCTTCCTTCCTTCCTTCCTTCCTTCCTTCCTTTCTTTTTCTTTCTTTCTTTCCTTCTTTCTTTCTTTCTTTCTTTCTTTCTTTCTTTCTTTCTTTCTTTCTTTCTTTCTTTCTTTCTTTCTTAAGATTTTATTTATTTATTTGAGAGGGAGAGTTGGAGAAAGAGAGCACAAGCCCAGGGGTAGGGAAAGGGAGAAGCAGACCCTGCTGAGCAGGGAGCCCAATGCGGGGCTCAATCCAGGATCTTGGGATCATGACCTAAGCTAAAGGCAGACACAACCAACAGCCATCCAGTTGCCCCTTTCTTTTTTTCCTTCTCTTCGATGTTTGTTCTTTTCTGTTTTAATGATTAACATTTATTATCTAAATCATTAGTAAAACTTTTTTAAGATTTTATTTATTTATTTTACAGAGAGAGGGAGAGAGCATGTGTGTGAGCATGAGGAGGGGGAGGGACAGAGAGAGAGGGAAAGAGAACCTCAAGCAGACTCCCTGCTAAGCACAGATTCCCATGTAGGGCTTGATCCCATGACCATAAGATCATGACCTGAGCTGAAACCAAGAGTCTAATGCTTAACTGACTGACACATCCAGGGGCCCCCAATAGTAAAACGTTTAAAAGCCATTTCACTGGGGGAAAAATAACTTCTCAATAAATGTAAAGCAGATCTGGCTCTCTTATTCTATACATTTTCCCCTATAATATAGTGAACTCTCTTAGTGCTCTTCCACAATGTAATGTCTTACCCCTCAACCAAAATATTACAATTATTAATAGTGGAAATTTAAGTTAATAGAGGAAACTAAAGTGATTATGGTTTGCATTTTTTTATTTTCACAGTGAGTCAAGTAAAAGAAATATAATCCTGGGCCATCTAAACAAGATATAATGTAACAAATGAACCAAGGGCATTAACTTTTTGCATTCATATTTACTAGAACCAAATATTTAACTTTCAATTTGCAAACGGGGTTGATTTCTAAGAAACACTCCAATATTGTCCCTCAGAGGATGGATGGTTGCAAAACCAGGGCCAAGTGCTAATCCACAATGCTTCAGAAGTCTTCAGTCCAAATCAATGACTAAGAGAGTAACAAAGCACCCAGGACACCTGCATATGTGGGATATCTTTGGCTTTTTCAGGTAACAGCGAAAATATACCAAAACCCTCAAAAGCCAAAATGATTTTCATTGCCCTAATAATTTGTCACAGTTAACATCAAAGAGGAGAAACCTTTGCTCACATTAGTTCTCATGTCTAAACAAAGCAGGGAAATTCAGGTCACCACATTACCAATACTGATTACATTCCTTCCTTCTTTTATAAAAAGTAAACTCATTTTTAAACAACAGCTCGCAATTTCTTTTCAAAATAAAATGCTGACTTTAACTTATTTGTCATGGAAGGTTTCTAGTGTAAGATAAATTTAGAACAAGATACATTTATTTCATTTTTTCTAAAGCATGGCTTAGTGAAGACGAAGACTTGCAAAGAGAAATTTGCAGCACTAAAGGTTACATGCAAAGGAACCATGAAAGGAAAAGGATAGAGAGGAAGTATTAAACATGAGAAAACCTCCCCTGAGCAAATACTGTACATTGATGTCTTGATTTTATAGCATCGCAGTACCATTTGTAAAAACATTTTACAAATTGTCTTTAATATTTTCAAAGGGATTCAACAGACTCAGGCAAAGTCCACCCACCCGTGGAAGCTATGGCATTCAGTGCGGGCACCAGACTTGGCATCATGGCCTCAGACCCCGATTTTCTGCCCCACCATGGGTCCTTCTCTGTGGTCACACAAGGGCCTGATGTCAGCAAGCTGCAGCCACGGGCGAGTGACATCACCCACGACAGGGTGAGGGCAGATCTTGGGCTCCAGCCTCGCTCCCAGAACTGAGGGCACACAAAGCAGTGTGGTCGTGGTACACACTGTTCTTTCTCACTGTGACAGGCAGTGGGGTGATGGTGAGACTCAGGTGTTGGGTGTCAGAGCCCCCCCCCACCCCACACAATGCACCTATTCCCCCACCTGGGCTCTGCATCAAATGGGTAGTAATGAGCAGATGCCTGATCTGATCATCACACCCATTCCTAACTAAGGATGGGTGGGGGACACCAGCTGCTAGGAAAGGAGGCTGGCAACCAAGGACCAGCAACACTCCCTTTTCTGACCCAGGCCAAGGGCAAGACCTGTGGGACAGTCACGCTGGGGCAGCCCATAAAGTGGGCAATCCACCTGATTCTCTTGAGATGCTGTTCCTCATGCATAAATGCAGATGCAGTTAAATATGTGCATTAAGTAAGATGAGAACAATCTATAAAATACCTGGCAGATGCTAAAGTAATGGAAGCTGATATAAATATTGTCACTCTGAGCCCAATGTGTGGTTGGTCAGTCGTGTTTAATTGATAGTTATTCATATACTAACATTTGACTGGTTACAGTTACAGCACCCTGCCAGTCCACTCCATCTGTCTGTAGCTATTCTGAGAGAAATCAAAACATCCTGAATAAAAATAATGGAGTACCTTCAATCAAATGTGAGCAAGGTGAAACCAGGTTATAGCCAGACACTACAGACCAGAAGCTGCACCTCCCCAAAATTCCTGTGTTGATACCACATCCATAATGTAATGGTATTGGGAGGTGGGTGTTTGGGAGGTGATTTGGTCATGATGGTGGGCCCTCTTGAATGGGATTAATTCCATCATAAAAGAGGCTCCAGGGAGCCCCTCACTCCTTCCACCAGCTGAGGGCACAGCAAGAAGATGGCCATCTCTGAATCAGGAAGCAGCCTCACCAGACGCAAAATCCTCCAGTGTCTTCATCTTGGCCTCCCAGCCTTGTGAAAAATCCATTTCTGTTGTTATAAGCTACCCTGTCTATGGTATTTTTGTTATAGCAGCCTACATAGACTAAGATACCAGATTTTTTAAAAAAATCCTTCTGTCAGTTTTACCTTCTTAATAGGCTCAGATTTGTTTACCTTTTTCCATTTTCCCACATACAACCTTGGTGTAGACACTTCTCACCTCTTCTCTTACACAGGCTCCTTCCTGGTCACTGATCTCTTTCCTTTCATTTCCTACCCCAGCTAATTGAGAGCTATTCTTTTAAAAATACACATCAATTCAAGGACTTCCTTTTGCCTCAGGACAAATTCTAGGCTCTGCTTCAGTCTGCAACTTTGTCACATATAGTCACCTCTTGGAATCCTGAGTTCCAACAGTCCTTGCCTTTAGGCTGGATCAGTTTTCCCCCCTGTGCCCACCCTCTGGACCTTTATATTCTCTCATCGACACACTACCCTCCTCTTCTGGCCTGACTTTTACAGTTTTTCACATAAGTGACTATCATCCATCCTCAGATTAGACATGACTTTCTCAGGAAAGCCTTCCCTGACCTCCCAAAGCTAGAATAAGCACCATTCAATCCATAATTACATATTTCACATAATGTTATAACTTAATTTTTAGCTGCCTCTCCCACTAGAGTGGATACTCCTCCAGAACCCAGAACAAATTATTTCATGAGTATTCTCACTGACAGGCCCAAGGCACATATTGTATCTTGAATTAACATTTCTCCAATTGACTCAGGAATGAATGAATGAATGAATGAATGAATGAATGAGATGGGTTACTTCAGTGACTCTCCTCTGCCCCCATTCAGTATACCTACTGTCCCAATCTCTGCCTTTCCCATTCCACAGATGAACCACTATAATCTTGCATATTCCACAGCCCCTACTTTAATTAGTGACACTCACTTCTTTATCTGGAATGACCAGGATAACACTCAAAGTCAAGGTCACCATGTGATACAATTGTGCAATCAGTAGATTCTCAGTGTAAAGATTAAAAGTTGTAGAATCCGCTTGGGGAGTTCCTTTGAGAATCTTTTTTCTTAAGGTTTCTTCCTCTTTGATTGCTCTTCTTTAAGACCCTGTGTTTGTACTCACTCCTTCTGCATGTCATACTCAACACTCTATTTTTGGCCTGGCTAACTTCAACATTCTTTTGGCCTTTATTTAGTCAGTTTCCAGTTAAAGCTGGCTACATCTGCATAAAACCAACATCTGGAGTTCTAGAAAGGACAGGCAGAATCCAGAGAAGAAAAGGAAAAAAATGAAGGCTTTGACCAGCTGCATAGGACTTGAGGAAATCAGCATCTCACTCCCATGAGAAATTTGTCTTCCTTCTTCTCCCTGGTAAAGTGAGAAAACTATGGAGGACCAAAAGGAGGGGTGTGCCTAAGTGTGTGAAAGAGGATAAAGATGAGTGTCTCCCTGAGCAGGGAGCCTGATGCGGAGCTCAATCGCAGGATCCCAAGATCATAACCTGAGCTGAAGGCAGATGATTAACAAACTGAGCCACCCAGTTGCCCCTCAAGGGACATTTTCAAAGTCAGCTGTTAAACTATGTTTAGGAGGCTCCTTACCCTTTCACAATCCTCACTGAGTCCCTCGTGCCTTTTCCTGACAGTGATTCTTCACAGTTCAGCTCTTGGCCTTCTATATCTGCCCCCCCTTCCCTACTTTCTCCCATTATCTGCTGTTACTCAAAAGTCTGACAGGAAGCCCAATTTCTTCTCAGTCTCCATGTCATCTGCAGACAATACTATTCATTCCCATGTCTTTAGCTACCACTGACAACTTTTAAATATCCTTCAACGCTTTGACCTTTTTCTGAGGTTTAGTTCCACATTTCCAAGCTATATACAGAACAATTTCATGAAAACATCCTAAGGCAATTGAAATTTAAACTTCCAAAACCTGATCTCATTATCTAAACACACTCAACCTAGATCCCTTACAGAACCAAGATGGTTTGGTTAATAATGATATATGTATTATTTAAAACCACTACCATTTTTCTATAGAGAAGACCCCATAACAGAGGAGTTCTTATTGATCTACAAAACACTTTTAGTGCATGTGAAGCTTAGTTTATCAATGAAAGCTGAAGTGAGTTAAATGCTTGACATAAGCAAGAATTCCAAGTGTCTGGGTACTACCCCAGAGAAAGAGAGTGAAGAGTTAATATAAGAGTGGGGAAAAAGAGAAAAGAGCAGGTAGAACAACAAAGTCAGGTCTAAACTGGTAGAGAGGTTAGTGAGAGACTATGAGTGTCAGGGTAGCTGAAAGGAGGCCCAAGTCATCATAAGTCCCAGCTCATGCAGTGGGCAAGGTGAGCCTGCCCAGCTCTCCAGTAAAGAATCTTCTACTCACATTTAGCAATAGCCTATGATGTGTGAATAAGGTAGAAGAGATTATTACTTGGGTCTGGAATGATACCAGGACAACGATATAAGGACCATCTTAAAACATTAAAGACAATTGAATTCATAGAGGTAATACATTTTCAACAAAGACAGAGAAGTATACACCCTGATGAAAGTTTGGAGACATCTGGGAGGTGCTTTCAGAGTTCCACAGTTGTTAGAAAGAGGGTTGGAATCAACTTTTTTTCTGATTAGGAGGTGGGGAAAACTCCTCTAACAGTGAATTTCCTCATCCAAGTTAATAACTTGATCACAATCAGCTATCTGAGTCACATTAGACTCCGGGATACTCACCATGAATGTCTCCCTCTCCTTCACCTTGGACTGCTTCTGGACTTGTTGGTTCCCATCTATTCTTCACCCTTCTGTCTCCTACTCTCCATCACAGGGTCCATCCCTGAAAGTTGTATTTCCCATTATCCCATGACAGCTTTGTTCTGGCAGGATCTTGCCAATAAGAGGCTCTAGTAGGAAATGGGAAGGCAAAGGGTAGGGAGAAACCAGAGCATTTCTTCTCCTCCCTCCATCTTTGTTGGAGTCTTTGGCAATGGCTGCATCTCATCTCTGTATACAGACAGAATTCTGTGCTTACTTCTGCCTCTGGGGAACCCCAACCCTGTCTTTGAGCCTCCAGCCTGGGGGATAGTAGTATAGATGTGACACATCTCTGGATGGCCTTACCAACTTGTTTGGATGCTCAATGTTTTCATGATATGTATGAGCAATGTTGTTTAAATTGTTTCTGTTTTTAACACACCAAATGGTTTTGTTGTTGTTGTTTATTAGACCCTTGCTGATAAATTACATGTGGCCAAAATCCCCAAAGAGCCCTAATGAGAAATATACACTAGTATTTCAGTTTGGATATAGTATTTCATCAGCATCATTCCCTGAATTTAATGTTAGAAGGATATCTAAAGTATTGAGTACATAATCAATTCTAAGCAAGGCTATGTCAAGGGTAAAACAGCTCTAGAATGCAAAATGTCTTATTAATGCTTTGAACAAACCAGAGAAAGGCAATAAAATCATTCATCCATTCATTTCTGCATGCGCCCATTTGTTTAACAAACATTTACTAGCACCTTCCATGAATCAGAAATTCTTCTTTTTTCTACAAATGAGGAATTAGGGGTGAGTGGACAGGGATAGAAGGCCACAACAGTCACAGAACTGGCTTCTGCTTCTGAGCAGCTCAGATTCAATTGCAGAAGAGGGTAAACAAATAATCATTATAGACTCCAACGAGGTTCTGCAACCTGTATCTATCAGCCAAGGCAGGAAGGACCCCATGGTCATTTCTCATTAAAAACACAGAAATGTGATTTTTGAATAAATGCTTATTATCTCCTGTGAGTTTCCTCTTACAGCAAATCTGTTTTATTCATCTTCTGTTTGACTGTCTTAAGCTTGTATGATACTTGGTCCTGTAAGCTTTGCCTTCTCATAGCTATTGGGGGACTGACATCCATGTTTTTATGGTAATTTGATTTATCATACAGGAGATAAATGTGCACTCAGCTACAAGTACCAGAGCAGCAATATAGCAAGACCTATTTTAAAATTGACTACATTGTGTTTCTTTTTTTCCAATTGATGGAATAGTTCCCAAAGCAGAAATACATTTAAATTTGATATTCCATAGACTTACCATGTACCACCAAAAACAATACTTCATTTAATTTAAAAGCCAACTGGAATCTAAGCTGTAACCCACATCTTTCATGAACTGCTACAGCATAAAGCAAACCTTAACGAATCACAGACTGTGAGTGATGGCGTGTGGATCACCTCAGCCTCAGTGGTGTTACTGGAGAGCCAGACAAATCTCCATGATCCGCAGCTCTGAGCAGAATTTAAAAGGGGCACAAAAACGTTTTTAGAAATCAATTATGTGCAAGACTGACTATACAAAAGCACAATTCCAGACCAGATATGAAAATGGAACTCTGACCCACAATGTGCGGCGACCAGCCAGCAAACCAGCCCATTATCTAAATAACCAGGCCAGGAAGCCAGACTGCTCTCTGTCAGTCAGACTTGTAAGAAGTCAGACCACAATCTCATGACCGATCCCAGAAGCAACCAAAAACCCCTGTAACAACTGGCCAAAAAGGGCCAGAAATTGGTAAATAACTGACAGCCTCCCTAATTTTTGTCCCTGCTTCTGATTTAAGACCCGCCCGAGAAAAACAAAGATGCACCCTAACCGACCACATAGGTCGCCTGCATCTGGTTAGCGCAGCTCCAGGAGTCCCATGCCAGACAGCCTCCATTCAGAGCACATATGAAGCCATCCCTTTCTCCCCCTATGAAATTTCCCACTCTTCTGTCTGCCTTTGAGTCTCCGCCAAAACGCAAGTGACAGTGGCCTACTCCCTTGCTCTTGCATTGCAAACAAAGAGCCTCTGCTTTTCTCATTTGGTTAGTCTTTATCTCCATATATAATCTCTCTGCTTTCTCATTCCACGTGCATTTAGGTGGCCACATATAGCATTACTGTGCTGAACAACGCACTCGGGCTTCTAAAACCAGATTGATCACTGGAGCTCCAGCAAGCCATTTCTGAGCCAGGATCTGAAACTGCCTGTCAGAGTCTTAACTCTACACCTCAGTGCAGCCAAGAAACCCATAAACGTGCTTCAGGAGATTCGCTACTGTGTTCTGTGCTTTGGGCTAAGCAGAGATGTAGGTTCTCATGAGGATGAGAGCTCGGAGCTAAAATCCAAATGTTCCTGGAAGACAATTCTGCCATATAAAAGGATCACGAGCAGCTACAATTCCTGGGGAGGGTGGGCAGGACATCACCTGGAGGTGGATGGGTCTGGAAGTCTCGGGAGAGTAAACCAGTTACAATAGGAGATGCGCCACTCATAGCAGAGATCGAAAACGAATTTCATAGCCTATATCACAGATTTAAAAGAATCTGTTGTTGGAAGGGCAGGATGGTTCTGTTTTGTGATGCTTTAAACTATAAACATTGGCCCTTGAATGTAGATGGAGAAAAAAAAAATACCTTTAACTCTGAATATATTAATATACTTAAAATATTTGAAATGTAGGATTTGGGGTGGGTATTAGACTGGATGATTTCTGGTCTTAAATGTCCCTAAAATTTTATGAGTCTGCTCAACTATAATTATTATACCACAATAATAAAGTAGCCAGACATTTGCATTACAAATCTCCTGACTAGGAGGTGTTTGGAAACCAGGATGGTATTTGGAATTCAGGGAGGAAGTTTTTCTTCCAACACTAGAAGGAACTTGCTTTCCAAAAAAAAAAAAAAGAATAAATCTGATGTTTTATCCTAGATTAGATCCTGGAACAGAAAGGATATTAGGAAATAACTAAGAAAATCCAAATAAAGTATGAAGTTTATAATAAATGCATCAATTTGGTTCCTTAGTTGTGACAAATATTCCACAGAATGTGACATGTTCACCATAGGGGAAAGAGTGTCAAGTATACAGGAATTCTCTAAACTAACATTGCAACAGTTTCTGAAATCTAAAACAATTGTAAAATTAAATGTTCATTTAAAAAACTAAAGCTCATTAAAAATGCAAATGACAAAAAGTACGTAAGTTTTAATTTTTTTCTCTTTCCCTAGGGATATTCAGGTAAGAATATTGTCAAAGGTATACCAGATCAGAGATACTTATATCAAATCCAAATCTGTGAATCGGGGAATAAAAATAAAGTAAGCTTGGGGCGCCTGGGTGGCTCAGTCATTAAGCGTCTGCCGTCGGCTCAGGTCATGATCCCAGGGTCCTGGGATCGAGCCCCTCATCAGGCTCCCTGCTCAGCGGGAAGCCTGCTTCTCCCTCTCCCACTCCCTCTGCTTCTGTTCCCTCTCTCGCTGTGTCTCTCTGTCAAATAAATAAAATCTTAAAAAAAAATAAAATAAAATAAAGTAAGCTTAGCTCATGATAAACAGACAGTTAATTCATAATAGTCATCAATATATTTAAGAAAGTGCTAGGAATCAGTCATTATCATTGTGTCAACCCCCATATCATTTTCATCTAATAGTTTTTCCATTGCTCATAATTAATGTTAAGACCTGGAGGTAGAAATCTTTATTATGACATGTATGAAATATTACAAAATGGGAAGGTTCTTTTATGGGATTCCACTTGCCGATTTGGATTTCCTTTCTAGATAGTGTGGAAATTTAAGCTTTTAGTCACTACACTAAATAAACTGTTATAACCAAAGTCTTTAGATAAAAGCATGTTTTTAATAAATAACCACTAACAATATTCAATTATCCAGAGTGATGACAAAGCAAAGCATAACATCTGCAGCCTCCACTAGATTAAACAGCATGCTTTACTCAGCAAGATACTACTTTGAACAATTAGTTATCTATTATAAATTAAGCCTAAGTAAAGGTTAAACATGAGAAATAAAGGGAAAAACTAACAAGAATATTTACAAGCAACTCAAGCAATCATTGATGCTTCAACTTTGGGCTTCATTAGGAATCCATCAAAGAGATATTTTGATACATGAAAGTTAAATCATGGAAAAGAAATTAAAGAAAGGTGACTAACTTTTGCATTTTGAAATACATATATATATTTTTAAATGTCATTGAGGTATAATTAACATACAATAGACCACATATATTGAAACTGTGAAACAGGTGCTTAAACACAAAACTCTCACCACAGGGGCGCCTGGGTAGCTCAGTCATTAAGTGTCCACCTTCGGCTCAGGTCATGATCCCAAGGTCCTGGGATCGAGCCCCACATCGGGTTCCCTGCTCCGCGGGAAGCCTGCTTCTCCCTCTCCCACTCCGCCTGCTTGTGTTCCCTCTCTCGCTATGTCTCTCTGTCAAATAAATAAATAAAATCTTAAAAAAAAAAAAAAAAACCTCTCACCACAATCAAGATAGTGAACGTACACACCAACTGCATAAGAGTCCTCATGCCTTCTATAATTCCTTCCTCCTTCAACACTCTGATTCTCAAGCAAACCCTGACCTACTTTCTGAATTTTCTGGAATTATATATATTTAGATAGATGTTGATAGATAGAAGATAGATAGATGATAGATAAATAGATAGATGATAGAAAGATACACAGAAAAAGCAATTCTTTCATTCAGCATATTTTGTTATTGATCAGTGTGATGTGTGTATCAATACAGTAGTTCATTCTTTATGAGTGTTGAGCAATATTCCAAATATTTCATGATATGGATATACTAATGTTTGTTTATCCATTCGCCTGTTCATAAATGTCTGGATTATTTCGAGTTTTGGGCTATTGAGAATAAAGTTAATGTAAGCATTGGTATAAAAGTCTCCACATGGACGTAAGCTTTCACTTACATTGTCTAAACACTTAGGAGTGGAATGGCTAGGTTATATGATAGGTCAATGTTTAGCAGATAAGGCATTGCCAAACTGTTTTCCGAAGGGGTTGTACCATTTTAGGTGCTCCGCAGGAGTGCATGAGCATTCCAGTTACTCTGCATCATTGACCACATTTTTGACAGGGCATCTTTTTACTTTTAGCCATTCAAATTGGTGTGTAGTATATCTCATTATGGCTTTAATTTTAATTTCCCTAACCACTAATGAGGTTGAGAATTTTTCAAGTACATATTGGCCAGCCATATATCTTTCTTGGTGAAGTGTCTTTTTTTTTTTTTTTAAGATTGTATTTATTTGACAGAGAGAGACACAGCGAGAGAGGGAACACAAGCAGGGGGAGTGGGAGAGGGAGAAGCAGGCTTCCCACAGAGCAGGGAGCCTGATGCGGGGCTCGATCCCAGGACCCTGGGACCATGACCTGAGCCGAAGGCAGATGTTTAACGACTGAGCCACCCAGGCGCCCCAGTGAAGTGTCTTTTGAAATCTGCCCATTTCATTATTAGGTTTGTTTCCTTGTGATTGAGTTTTGAGGGTTCTTTAAATATTCTGGATACAAGCACAGTAATAAATATGTGTCTTGCAAATGGTTTCTTCCCATATGAAGTGTCTGTTTTCATTCTTTTAAAGGATGAAACTTTGCAAAAGTGGGAGTTCTTCAATTGAATGAAGTAATTTTTATCCTCTCATACAAATATGGAAGGATAAATAAATGTATATACACACACACACACACACACATACATATGTGTGTATGTGTGTGTGTGTGTGTATAGTTGTTGTTTGTTTGATTTTGCCTGGCATATTCCTCAGTCTCCAGAAATGCTTAAGATCCAAAAGACTCATCCTCCCCCCTTCAAGGAGGTGAAGTGTATCTTCCCAAGCCTTCAGAGTGGGCTGCATATAGCATCTGCCTTCTAAAGAGTACAGTTCTGAAAAAGGAAAAAAGAGTAAGTTCACAGTGAAGAGAAGTGACAAGCACTACCTCGGCCACTTGATCAAAATTAACATCAGTAGTGATTAGTCATGTTGATAGTATATGCCTTTGATACAACGTGATGAAAGTGACACTTTATCTCTGTTCAAATCAGTTCCTTAATTGTAACAAATGTACGAAGCTAATGTAAGGTGTTAATAAGGGAAATGGGGTGAGACATATCGGAGCTCTACATACAACCTCCCGCATCGTTCCTTAGATCTAAAAAAGTTCCATTTTCAAAAGCATATTCAGGAAAAAAAAAAGAAAAAATGTCTAAGAACTTGGATTTATTTAATACATTTAAGCTCTTCTTTGGACATAGACATTATAAATCGAAGGATCATTTTCTATTTTTATTACAATATAAATTGGTCACCTACTGCCATAACACTGCTGATTATATATTTATTAGAGAGCAAATGTTCCCTTTACTATTCCTTTGATCCAATGAGTTATTATTGTGAGAAGTCAGTGCGTACGACTTACCAAAGTAGATAAATATTTCACATCAAAGTCTTCCATGGCTTATAGAATTTTCTGTGCTTGAATGGCTTCTGAGGATGAAATTCAAGTTGGAACAGACATTACAGCAAAATCTGAGTGAATTTTGAAAGATTCTGGAAGGATTGGAAACGGTTAGTGAAACAGAAAAAAAATTATCACTCCTTCCTTGGGTAATGCTGTATAAAATATAACCAAATATGATACTAAATACCTTTAATGACATCCAATATTTTGACAGTTTCATGCACACCACACAAACATAATTGTGAGGATTTAATTACACAATTGCTGTAAATCATTTCTTAACAGAGAGTGGTGATACCAGGGAGAAATAGTGCCCTGTGGTAGGTCAGACTCTGGTCCTCACTCTACTCACCTGCTACAGGATTTTTGGTAAAAGCCACTGACCCGCAGTGCCCACTGTTCGTTTCTTCTGGAACATAGAGATAAGTAAGTACCTGCCTCATAGGATTGTTTGCCTGTAAGTGTCTGAAAACGTACTTCATAGTGTTGTTTCTTCTTTTAAAAGTCAGTTTTCTTTGAAATTAAATACAAGAAGAAAGAGCACATTGTCTTTTACAGTTAATGATCCCCTGACCACTCATTCACGGTGCTCCTTGACCCCCCCTCCAACTCTGAGCTTCCCCGGCCTCATTCTCCTTTAGCATCACCTGGGCTGCAGGTCGCTGGCTGCAAAACAGCTCAGCGTTCCTTCCCATGAAGAGATGGGACTTTCTTCTCTGGCTGCCCTCAAGGGCTTTTCCCCCTTTCCCTTAACATTGGTTTCAAGCATTTTGATTATGGTGTATCGAGGTATGTATGGTTCTGTTCATATTTCTTTTGCTTGAGGTTCGCTGAGATTCTTGCACCTGTAAGTGAATTTTCTCATCAAATGGTGGAAGGTTTTCACTATTATTTCTTCAAATATTTGTTCTGTTAGGCCCTCCTCGTGAGGGACAATTCCATGTACGCTAGATCATTTGATATGACCTACAGCTTCCTGAAGATCTGGTCATTCTTTTTTAATCTACTTCTCTCTATTCTTCAGATTAGAAAATTTCTATATTTGAATTTACACTGTAATATTATCTAATATTTTATATATTTCAATATCTTAAATATTATAACAAATATTCAATATGTAAGATTACATATCATATGTAAATGATTATATTATATATATAATTTTATACACATTCCTTATATATTATATATACAGTTGACCCTTGAGCAACACAGGTTTTAACTGCATAGTATCACTTTTTTTAATAAACACAGTGCAGTACTATAAATATATTTTCTCTTCTTTACGATCGTCTTAATCTTTTTTTCTAGCTGACTTTATTGTACGAATACAGTACATAATACATGTAACATACAAAATATGTGTTAATAGACTGCTTACATTATCAGTCAAGCCTCCCGTCAAAAATAGGCTATTAGTGGGCCGCCTGGGTGGCTCAGTTGGTTAAGCGACTGCCTTCGGCTCAGGTCATGATCCTGGAGTCCCGGGATCGAGTCCCGCATCAGGCTCCCTGCTCGGCAGGGAGTCTGCTTCGCCCTCTGACCCTCCCTCCTCTCATGCTTTCTCTCTCTCTCATTCTCTCTCTCTCTCAAATAAATAAATCTTAAAAAAAAAAAATCTATACTCCTTTAAAAAAAAAAAAATAGGCTATTAGTAATTAGGTTTTGGTGGGGCCAAAAATTAGTTACACATAGATTCCGTGCTGTACTGGGGCTGGCGCCCTTAATCCCTTTATCATTTAAGGGCCAACTATATTTTACATAGATATTATAATATATGAAATATATAATAAATATATCTTATATTAAATATATAAGCATTTAATATACAAATAATATGTTATATATTTAATTATTCTTAAATATGCAAATATAAAATACATATTTATATGTTCAATGTATAATGCATCACATACAAATATAAATTAAAATATATACACCATAAATTACATTTTATATATAATCATATATAAAGTATTTGTTATGTATATTCATAATGTATGTATACTATTTTACATGCTATATAAAATATATTATAAATAAATATATAAATTAATATCTATATGTCATATTCAATATTTGATATATAAGTATTTATATTATATATACCATATAAATATCGATGTTAGGCAACCATTTTTATGCACATATCTCCAGGATACTATTTTTGCTTTAAATATCATAAATTAATCTCTATTTTTCTATCTCGGAGACTTAGTTCCTCTATCTTCTGGCAGACTAAATCAGTTATCACTGTCCTCCCTCCGTAGAATTATATTTCCTCAATTTCCTGAACTCACACATGACAATCTGATTTTCTTTGGTCAATGAAATGTGAAAGTGACGTGTGACACTTCCAGGCGTCGCTGTTAGAGCCCACACATCCTTCATCATATTCTGTGTTCTCGCTGCCTTGATGTCCAGCAGTGTTCCAGAAAGCTGATGTCTCATCAGGCTGAGTTTGACATGAAAATGACAACCATGCAAAGCAAAGAACTATAATGATCAGAGTGAAAATAAACACTTGGTGCTTTAATCAGTGAGATGTGAGTCTCACTCGTTCCTGTAGCAAAGTTAGCTTATCCTGACTGATTCCACAGGTAATATAAGTATGTATGTATGTATTACAGTGTTAGAATAATTAGCAAGTTTTAATCATATGCCATTAGATTTGGAGGGGAGTTGTATTAATCATATGAAATCGTTCAGAGCAATAGGCATATTTAGATTATTGAATTGTTCTCTCCAAGGGCACAAAGTGCCTTTCCATTAATGTAAATCTTCCCTTATGTCACCAAAGAGGTCTTTTAGCATCTGTTATAGCATAATTAATGTCAACCTTGTTCTAATGAAGAGTAGCTTCTTATTTTATCTTTAATCTATTAATAGTAGTATAATGAAATATTTGCATAAGTATTTGACATGAATTAATTAATGCCACATCACAAATGCATAAAGTAGGACTACAAAATTAAAGATAATAAGGATCTTTAAACTCTTGATTACTGACAAATAATATCTTAGAAAAATTACATGAATTTACTCTCCCACTAGCAATATATCTATACCAGTAATTTATTGTAATCTTAGTATTATTAAATTTTATCCTTTCTTCAGCAAAACATTCAGATGGTTGACAGATAGATAACACATATGTATTGTGGGTGTTGGTGAAGACACCCCCACAAATAAAAAGTATATAAAATGCATGTGTATATCCATATGTACACACACACACACTTATGCACATATATTCTTAACCAAAACAGTGAAATACATAGACATGCACTCATATATATATTCACATACACGTATGTATGCATACACATGCAGTTTTTGACTACCTCTAAGTTAGAAATTATTAGTCAGTCTTGCTTTATTTATACCCTCTAACTCTCCATGCTCCCTAATCCACTGGAGCACTGTAATGCAAACCCCAAACATCATAACATGTTACCCATAAATTCTCCACATGGAATCTCTAACAGATGCGGATGCAATGTCATTAATGCTATGAAAAAATTATAACACTTCCTTAATGCTGTATCATATTTGTTCATTTTTTTGTTTCTTCTAATCTTTGTTTGACTTTCACTAAAGGTTTAATGTCATATAGAAGTCATTTTCTACATTTTAATGCAAGTTTTCCTTTACTGCTCGTGCCTTTGCTTCCTGTACAAAAATTATTCCACATTATAAGGTCATAAAGGTATTATATATATATATTTTTTTTTAACATTTTAAATGTTGCTTTCACATTTAGGTCTTTAGGTCCATTTCAAATGCATTTAGAATATTTCCCCACTTTGGATATCACCTTTCTCAAAGCCTTTTTTCCCCTAGGAATTTATTAAATTTATAAATTATTTCAGATCAAATTAATGTCTTATTTTGATTATTCTTACATCTCTCCATCATATTACTCTTCTTTCATTTAGAAAAAAAAAACATTTCACTATTTTTTCCATATGTTATTTCTATCTTTTGTAATTTTCTTATTCCTAGGTGTCCACAGTAGACTTTTCTGCTTCTTGCCCATACTCTCATTTTCCCCTCCAGACACTTGGAAGGATTAAACTACCCCATCTTGAAGTTAGATGTGGATATATGTCTTGATTTGACCAATGAGGTATAAGCAAAAGTGATGTCTGTCATTTCTAGATGGCAGCATTTAAGAACCAACACCCATTTTCCCACGATCCTATAACAACCTCACAGCAATCAAGGATTATCTCATGTTACACATGGCAGCTACTGAAAGAGTGCCTTCTCCAGCTTGGAATGTTGGTAGAAAAATGGGTATCCAGGGTAGTTGATCTGGAGACAAAACCAGACTTATGATGGACACTGAATCAGCAAGAAAGAAGCCTTTGGTGTTAAACTTCTGAGATTTGGGCATTCTTCAACATAATTTATTCTAATTTGATTGATACAGTACCTTTCCAGTAGATTTTCTATGTAGACTATCATATCTACAATAAAAATTTGTTTCCTTTTTTGTAACCCCCATAACACTTGTACTTTTTTTTTCCATCTCCTTGCATTGAAAAGAGCCTCCCATGCATTACTGCATATGCACTGAACATCCACTGGATAATAAGGGGATAGCAGGTGTCTTTGACTTGTGTCTCTGCTTAATGGAATAGCTATTAAAGTATCTCCAAAAAGTATTACATTTGCTGTAGGTCTCTAATAGCTGACTTTTATCAGGTAACAGAATTTCATTTTTAGTTCTACTTTATTCGCTAAAGTTTTTAAAATCATGAACAACATTGAATTTTGTCAAACATTCTTTATAGCTGTATCATAAGACTTGGAATCTGGTGGTTCCTCTTTTTTTTAAAGATTTCATTTATTTATTTGAGAGAGAGGGAGAGAGCATGAGTGGCGGCGGGGGCGGGGGTGGGCAGAGGGATAGGGGGAAGTTGAGCAGGGAGTCGGATGTGGGGCTAGGTCCCAGGACCCTGAGATCATGACCTGAGCCTAAGGCAGATGCTTAACCCACTGAGCCACCCAGGCACCCCAGAATCTGGTGGTTCTTATTCAAGGCGGTTTTGTATTCCAGATCTTTGTATTTCCACAGAAAATTTAGAATGGACTTGAGAGCTTCAACAACAAAAATAAAAACAGCAACATCAAAAATCCCACTGTGATTTTGAATGCATAGATCTGTTTGAGGGAAATTAATGATAATTAATAACAATATGGGATGTTTGGTGACTTCCCTGTATGTCCTTAGTTCTGTATAAGAAGACCATAGACTCTAGGATTTATGTGTTTTATTTTGTTTTGCTTTCTCCCAGAGAAGATTATTCCTCTCCCGTTAGGCAGCTATAAGGAGAGGCTGACCTCAGTTCAGTCAGGAGCTGAAAATGGTCCAGGCGGTAGCAACTTTAGTAATATTCAGTCCTCCTCTGGTTTCTACTACCTGTGCATGAGCTCTGCTGTTATGTTTGCTGCAGCCTTCCCATTAGAGGGACTTGGTCTCCTGGACACCGAGACAGTGCTACCCGGCTCCCTTCCCTCCGTTGCCAGCCCAAGGCTCAGCATTAAATTCCTCGTGGGAAAAACCAGCCTCCTCGAACACGAGGTTCCCCTCCACGTCTATCCCTGCAGCCTGTGCAGCCAAGCGGACTCTGCCGGTTTCTTTCTCTTGCAGAGTCCAGTGCTCTGAGCCAAGACCATGATTATTCCCTCCAAAAATTGTCAAATGCCCCCAGGAAGATAATGTCCAGTATCTCAGCCCACTGAGTTGGGGGGGGGGGAGGTCTTCTCCATAGAGAATGTTAGCTTATTAACTAGTCTTCTCTCTGACCCTCTTTTCATCTTCAAAATTTGACTTCTTGAGTCCACCTTTTCTCTGGTTTATGCGGTAGGGGGCGGTAGTTAGTCACTATTTACTACATACCATTTAGAAGAAAGTTCTTAAGATGTTTCTGAATGAATTCCTTGGCAATTTTCAAGAATTCTCTCATAACTGCGGGTATTTTAAGGTTTTCTACTTTTTGAGCTAAATATGGTAATATTTTTATCAGAGAATCATATAATGCCATTCATTCATTGAATCTCTTAATTCTATTAGCATAGAAATGGACATAGCTGTTTACTATAATACCTTCCTGTTACAAATTTAATCCATGCTTTAATTATTTATTTTAAATTAACCAGTGATTTGTTTAAATATATTAATCTCTTCTAATCTTATTTTCAATTCACGCTTATTTTTCAAACTTTCTTTGTTTTAACGTCTTTGATATTATTTTCTACCTTTTAAAATACCCCTATCTGTAAAATACAGAGTGACAATTTCTGCCCAAAATAATGTTTCAAACATTAAATGAGATAATAATGTAAAGCCCTTAGCACAGGGCTTAGCCAATTTAACATCACAACGATTATAATGCTCTTACTAAATCACATCTTTGAATTATTCTATATTTTGATACGCCATGCTCATTAGTATCATTTTATATAACTTTTAATTCAATCCTTAACCTTCAATCCTTCTGAAACTAAAACAAATATTTCTATAAACCATATAAATTATATTACATACATATACATAAAGAACAGAAAAGTTACAAATCAGAGAAGCTTATGTTTAATGCTCTTTTCGCAGGATCTCACCGTGAAAATCCCTCAGTGGTTCTCCCCTGTAGCCCTCCCCAGTCTCCTCCGTCTGGACTGAAGATGCCCTCCCACGCTCCCATGGCCCTTCGTGTCCCAACATCACTAAGAGGCTGTCCCCTAGTGCCCTGGAGCCTGCTTTCTGCTCATTATGATTTTTGGCTCTTGCTCACTTGTGTCCTTTCCTTATCTTTACCTTAGCAGGAGGATATATTTCCAGTTTTACTTACACCACAGGGAATTTCTATTTGAATTATAAAACTTGATAAAAAATTTTAGGTGTTGTGATTTTTTATGTTATAATGAAATGTTAAAGTTGATGTAATTCCTCCCCCCTCCCCATGCACTAGGCCTTAAGAAAGGTAGTCCTCCATTCTCTATCAAGCCCCCAATCCCCAACCACGTGTATAATGTCCCTTCCTAACTTCATTGACCCAAACACCACCGCTCTTATGGCCCTTCTCCAGCACTTCTCTGGGAAGATCGGAATGTCCTAAAGCTCTAGGATAAATTAATCCTATTTGTAAGCAGCTAGCTGAATAAACTATGCTGATGGGTTACTCAATCTACTCTGAGCTTTGTGCTTTCTCTTCTGGCCTCCTCACTTCCTCTTCCTATGTAAGATGGACTTGTCCTATACTTGGGAATCCCGGAAACACCGTCTTACTTCATTCAAACATATCAGCTGTTGGAAGCTGCTAACCAGTCCCCACTCCTTTGTGCAAACACCTTTGATGAACAGACCTCTCCGTAGGTCACCAGCCACCTGGAAGAAGAGGAGCAGGATTTATGAATTCCCACTCTGGCCATGGGCTGAGGTCCCAGGTCACATCTGGTCCCTGCTTCCCCATAACTGTAAGGGAGACAGAGGGTTGCTGTGGGGAAGAACGATGAAGACAGCTCTGCCACTCTTGAGTGGTTTTTCCTGCATTTCCCATGCTTCCCGGCACCCAGGCAGAGTGGAGGAAAACCCTCTTGTGGATGCCACCCTCCCACACGTAGCTGCCACCAGACTCCTGGGAGCTATGACCTTCACACTTCTGTGTGCCTCTGAATCTGCAACCAAAATCACGATGCGACATGGAGACCATTGCTTCCTTCTTAGCAAAATGCTGTGTGCAAGGTGGAGTCCATATTCACTTCAGCCAGGGTTGGGCCAGGGATGGAGCAAAGTGATCCTGGGTCCTGAGGAAAGAGAAATCGATGCCTCCTTTTCTCTTTTCCTTAGGTAGCCACATTCTCATGGTAGCCAGCTTCCTGATGGGTCAGAGAATCAGGCAGAATGTTACAGGTTTAAAGAGAGAAAAAGGGGCGCCTGGGTGGCTCAGTCGGTTAAGTGGCTGCCTTCGGCTCAGGTCATGATCCCAGGCTCTGGGATCGAGCCCCGTATCGGGCTCCCTGCTCGGCGGAGAGCCTGCTTCTCCCTCTCCCTCTGTCTGCCGCTCTGCCTGCTCGTGCTCTCTCTCTCTCTCTCTCTGTTAAATAAATAAATAAAAATCTTAAAAAAAATAAAATAAAATAAAAAAAGAGAGAGAAAAAGACTTCAGGGACTGAAGACAATTCAAAACTAGAGTGTAAACCCCCCAGCTCTCAGCACCTCCTTGCCTGTATCCCTTCTCAGGAGAGGGGTGCCCTCTTACCAGCTGGGGTGGCAGCTCACGGGCATCTTAAGAACCCCACACTTGAGCTTTGGACTAGGGCTGAGGGATAGAGGAAACCAGTGCACTCAGGCTGGAACGTTGCAAAAAGCAGCAGCGAGAAGGCTGGCCAAACATTCGGACCTTCTGTCTCCTCTCAGTACATTTCCCAGAAGGCCAGGTAAGAGGAGCGACGTGCAGGAGAGTAAAGCTTTCTTCTGCCCCAGGCGAGTTTATGGTTCATCTGGGCGCTTTGTTGCAGACACTGCTACAAGTGAACTACTGTTCTCCTGTTTTCATTTTTTAGCTATAGTGTGTTATTTAAGACGTCTCAGCTTCATTTTGAGCAGAAACAATGGATGTAATACTGCAGGCTTTCCGAGCTGCCATCATTACTCAAGACTTCTCCTTTGAACACCTGTTTCCCTGCAGCAGGATTATCGTTAGAGTGGATCAGCCATGAGGAGACATCTTGAACCCTAAAACGTAGTGCTTCCGGAGAGCTGTCCTTCATGTCTTTGAGGGTTTGGAGAAATGAAGTCTTTCCCTCCTTGGCACTTCTCATGTGTGATCATTCCAGGGCGTGGTGACTCTTGCATATTTCCTTGTTCCCCAGAGAGCACAGTTGGCTGTTAATGAGGTGAAGTGACTGCAGCATCACTCAGAAACTCAGAATCACCCAGAAACTCAGCTCCCATGCCACCCATTCAAAAAAATAAGCACTGGCCCTGCTTGTAGTCAGTTTCTGCAAGAAAGCAATTTCTCTGTCTTGTGGGTTTTTGTATGAACATAGGATTGAGACTCATTCATTTGGGTAAATACCAAGGATGACATTGCTGTATCATAAGGTACAAGTATGTTTAATTTTATAAGAAACCACCAAGCTGTCTTTCAAAATGGCTGTACCATTTTGCATTCTTACCATCAGTGGATGAACGTTCCTGTTGCTCCATGTCCTCATTAGCATTTGGTGCTGTCTGTATTTTGGATTTTCATCATCCTAAGACAAATCACCAATTTTTAACTCAACTGGAATCGGGTATGTGTAGGAGAATAGTAGGGGCTAAACACATCCATTGAACTCAGGCTGTAAATGACCTTAACAGCCTTTCTAGAAAGTCCACACTGTTCAATAGAGCCATGATCTATGTGTCCTCCTTCCCTTTTTCTGGAAGTCCCAATCTTTCCAGGTCATAAATGGAAAGAGGACAGAATTTATTTCACAGCCCACAAGTTTGGGGATCTGGACTTGCTTCTAGGCCCACTTGCTCTCCCCCAGCCCCTGCCAGGCTGTCCCTATCCTTCACCTTTCCCACCTCACCATTCTCCGCCCATTTTCTCCCCTGCCAGGTCCCTTCCAGGCCCCTTCCCAAGCTTTTCACTGACCCCGATCTTATCCCACCCCTCCACTGACTTCCCCACTCCTGCCCATCTGTCCCTATGCTTCCCCTCCCTCCCCCAAACACGACTTCCCCACAGGGATGGAGCCTATGCGGGAGGTTATTCTTCTGCATGAGTAAAAGTGGGGAGGCCTCACCTGCCTTGATTTTTCTTCCTTTATGCCCTGTAACAGGACCTCACCCACAGCTCCCCAGGTGGGTCAGGGTACACCCAAATTCCCAACACTGCATTTCCTCCTCTTCACATGCCCATGGCTCTTGGAGAAAGGGCACCACCTCAAGCCTGTGATGAATGGTTTCTACCACCTTTCCAGAAGTGGAAGTCAAAATTCACAGGGGTGGGTTTGGCCAATAATCCATCCCCACTCCCAGAATTACACGTCAAAGTCTGACTCCAGAACGGCCTTTACCATCCCAGGGCCTAAGAATGTTCCCGGAAGAGTTTTATTGCTTCAACTACAGCAAAAGATTGCAAAGCTGCTGGGGATAATCCCTGTCCACCCTTTTCAGGGGCTATAGCCCCTTATTTCTGCTCCTAACCCTGTGTGAGCTTGGGTCCTTTCATGCTCCTGAGTGCTCAGAAGATGAGTGATGCATTAGATCACAGGCACACCACATACACACACGTGCATGCACAGATGTGCGCACGCACACCCCTCTCAAAGATAATTTTCAAAGGTAACAGAAGTTGTTTTCTCACTTCTATAATCTTCATGGCTATGGCTGTGACAGTGGATAGTTTTTCAAATTATTAAGTAAGTTATAAATTTTGTGTTCTTCATTCTATGCTATCACACTGTGCCTTTCTGTGTGGCCAGGGATAAGAAGCAGGGCGTCTGTGGACCATTTATTCCCTCTCTCACCTGCAGGAAACCTAGTTGGAGTTTCAAGATGACCACATGCCGGGGATGCCTGACTTCTTGCCAACACTCATGTACCCTTGGCCTCTGCCAAGGTGGAAGAAGCAGCACTTTTGTCTTTTTTTGTGACAAGAACTAAAGAGCCAACATGGGCTTCTGATCAGGGAAGTGATGCTATCAAATTGGCATCAAATAGAAGAATTTGTCAATTGCAACGTGTGCTGGGGCAGCAGGGAAGGCGTCTGCAATGGAATATTTAGGCAGCTGTAACAGCAGGGCAGAACTAGCTTGAGAACCGGGTGGCCCACATGGGGCTGGAAAAGCTCACTGTGATTACAGGTGTTTGTCTTGGGGTGTCGTGTTACAAGCATTGCCCCAACTTGCCGTGAGGCACAAACACCTGTGCGTGGAGATTCGTTCTTGCACGGACTCTGGCTCTGGACCCCAGCTCATTTGCAGCTTCCCCGGTTGCCCAAAGGCCCCTGGTTCTAGTCTGGGCAATGGCTGTGAACCTTACTCCCATCTGCTGCAAAAGGTCCCCATCCCAGTGACACCGGTGTCCAGGTGTTCATCCCTTCCTGGCATTTCTAGAGACAGCTGTGTCTGATATATCTGGTGATAGATGTGAAAACAAATGGTGGCTTGGCGGCGGCTGCTCTGTGTGGACCCCCACCCCCGCCCCCAGCTCGTTTGTGAGAGATACTGGCACAGCGGACAAGAATTGAGGTCAGCAAGCCTCGCCTCTTCTGTCATGCTTGGACAGTGGTTCTGACTTACGTCTGTTCATGTACACTTTAGCCTAGAGGAGGTCACAGCAGTGTCTGATCAGTTTGAACAAAAATCCCCAATGTTTTGATTTTGCTTTTGGAGGTCTGTTTTCGGTGTGACCATTGGGAGCCATCAGCATCCTCAGGGACCTTCTTTGAGAGGCTCCTCATCTATTTGAATAGTTTAAGCCTATTGTTTACCAGAGGCTAAATTACGTTCCAGGAAAACAATGTTTTTGAAAAGCAATGCTTTCTTATTAGTTTGTCAACTGAGCCCATTCTGTGCTGGGCTGGAATGCACAGGAGCCAAGAACACTAATGCATTCAACCCCGGAAGTCCCAGAGCTCAAGGTTCGGTTACCATGGAAATCACCCACCTCTCTCCCGTGGTGCACCGATGACAATTAAGATTAACTGTTGCTATTGTACTTTCGGTCCTTGGGTAGACTTCACAGAGAATTTGTGTGCGGCAGTTTACACAGCTAAAATCCTTACTGGGATACAGTATTCCCACACCCCCAGAGATTTCGGTTTGCTTGTTCTGTTGTCCACCCTGAACACGAGGATGATGAAAGCTTAGTCAGGATTATCTATCCCCGATGATCAGGCAAGGTGGGTTGAGTTTCAGGCAATTGTTCCAAAGGCTCTTTTTCTCTTCTGAGAATTGAAGACTGGTTTTAAAAATAGTGGGGGCACCTGGGTGGCTCAGTCAGTGGAGCCTCTGACTGACTGAGCTAGGTCCATCTTAGCACCTTGATTTCGGCTCGATCATGATCTCAAGGGTGTGAGATCAAGCTCCGGGTCGGGCTCCGCACTCAGAGGGGAGTCTGCTGGAGATTCTCTCCCTCTTTCTCTGCCCCTACCCCAACTCACTCGCACTTATGTTCTCTCTCTATCTCTCAAATAAATAAATATTTAAAAAATAGTAATAGGCAGTTCTGTTCACCCATACTTTCCAGGTTTCCAATTAGCTTTGGATAAATGCAGTTTCCTGGGTGCAGTAGGATGCTGTTTTGCATCCTAGCACCTTTCTTTCCCCCAGGAGTGCCCTTACTACTTGCCAAGAAGCAGAATCCCCAGGGAAGACACTGACCCCTGAGAAGTGAATGATTTCACCAGGAGTGATGAGCCTGTCTGAGGGCTGGCCACAGAGCCTTATTCTCCAGTTCCTGTGGTTTTTCAACTTGTAAACCAAAGGAATTAAACTGCACTACCTCGAAGTTTCTTCTCAATCTGCATTTCTACCAACAGCTTAACAGTGTCACCATCATCCCAGATATTTACAAGTGTCTTGTCCACCTTCTTCCCACACACTTCAGGGCTGAACTTCCTGAAAGGGGGCTAGCGTGTGACTTGATTTGGCCATTGAAATACAAATGGAAGTGAAATATAGGACTGCAGGGTAGAAGCTTTAAGAACAGCTCACCTGCTGTGGGACTATGGCAGTCTGTGGGGAGGGGAGGCTTTTGTTGGTGTAGACACCGGATGATGACCCTGGGCAGTGGGTCCTTGCCAATTCACATTGCATAAACCAGAAACAAACCTTAACTGTTTCAAACCTCTGAGGTTTTAGAGTTGTTTATTACTGTAGCTTGTTTGTTACTCCATCACTTAGCTTTTCTGACTGAAACAATATATCCTAACTTCCGAAACCTCCAGGAGGGCTTTATAAATGCTTTGTGATCTACTGAGAGTGACTTAATCAAGTATGTGATATCATCCCAATTCTGATACAGCAGCCTGTTTGACTTACCAAAAAAGGAGATGATTTTTCATGCGGAACAACTATAAAACATGCTTATGACTTCATTTGGCAATTTCTGGGATTGGGCCAGTGTGACTTACAGATGTTAACGTGATCCAGAGATTTCTGATTCTGAAGCTAAATTCACAATTATGTTCTTTAAGGATTTTGACTCCAAATGACCACTGTCAAAGATGAGGCGAGAACTCTTTCTGCAATGTAGTGGTCAATGATTTGGACATCGAAGACCGCAGACCCTGTATGAAAAGCTTCAGAGGAAGTTAATTTTCCCATTTGAGATTTAATGTTATTGGGTTTAACTTAATTCCATACCTAAGATTTGTTATTAGCTTATACTCGTGGCAATGAACTAGGGGGATAGCATTCAGCTGAGATCATAACCACAAAATTACATGAAAAATTGAATAATCAAGGTTCATTTAGCACAGCTGCTTGCTAATGAAGACACATGACTAATGAAGAAATTTATTCTCTAACAGGAACTTCCACCTGAGGCTCTGAAAATCCAGAAGAGATGAGCAAACTAAGACAGAGACAGGAGGAATTATTCCCAATTAAACATTAGTGAGGCATTTGCTGAACATCAGATACTTCATGGAAAGTTCAATGGTTGGAAAGGGGAATCGAGGCTCCCCTGGCTGATACCATCCTGGACTAACTTGAATTTGAAATTACCAGTGTATTTTGCACAGTATTCCTGTCATTTTAAAATGCATTTCCTTCTGTCTCTCCTCTTGGTTCATGCATTCCAAAATAGGGCATTGAAATACCAAACAGTGCTCAAACTTCAGAATAACGGCAGTGACAGCAGCAAACACGTTAAGCAAAACTATTCTGTTTCTTGTGCTGAAGAGACTAAAATACTATTAGCCGCCAGTGTCAGAGCAGAGCCTATAACTTGTCTGGTAGCTGGAAGTGCATCTTTCTGTTTCAACACACTCAATGGGGTGGACTTGCGTTATAGAAATACTTGGTAAAATGGAAGAAAAAACAATAATCTACTTTTGAGATCCCAAGAGATCTTTCAAGAATAAGTATGGCGTAAATAGTAACAAAATGACAATCACTGGGACCTTGATATTTGAGGCGGAAGGATACAATACAGAGAGGCCAACTGAGCCAATGAGGGGATACTGTCCAGATACAGAAGGCTGAAGTATCAGGAATATCCTCAGCCCAAGGACAGCTGATTATGGAGTCTCGCACCTTTATGGGATGGCCCGATGTCACTCGCCCCCTGGGTTGTTATTCAAACAGGAATCTGTTGAAACATTCCGAGAGTTGATGTCAAGGATTTTCTTATCCACCTCCAACATGGCTCATGCGCTGTGTTGCATGCAGAGTTTTTGTCCACAGCAGCAGAAGGTCAATGACACTTTGGATACCCACGTTCACCCAGTTCATCATGGGTATTTACTGTGTGCTTGTGTGATAGAATTCTACTGAGGATAAAAAAATAAACAAGGTCAAGGCTTTTTTTTTTTTTTTTCCAGGGAGACAAGTCTGGTGGCCCTTGCGGCTTCTGTTCTCCTTTTTTTGGGAGCTCAGCAGAGAGATCACAGAGCTGGACAGGGTTATTTCAACGGAACAAGTTGAAGTCGGCCGCATTCACCCTTCCTGACAAGGCAGCTTGTCCGAGCAGGGAGCAGCACTGGCACTAGTCACACACGTGTTCCCTCCAACCTGTGAACGTGTAAAGCATCAGAGGAACGGGGACACTACGCTAACAGGCTGGTCATGGGGGTGGACACCAGGGTGGGGCGTGACAAATCAGGTGTGTGTGTTCTTTCGAGCGCCTAAGTTCTCCCGGGAAACCCACGTTCCACCCGCACCGCGGGCTCGTGCTGTCTGAACGCGACCCCTCTGCACCGCCCAGGAGCTGTGCAGACACGGAAACAACCCACCCAGGGAGCGTTAAACTGGAGTAAAAGCAGCGTTCTTCTGGCTGCAGGGAGCGGAGGACTAAGTCCATCCGCGGTGTAAGGACGGTTTCACCGGGGGCGTGGTCATTGGGTGGGGCCCTGAAGGCTGAGCAGGATTTGGACAGATCAGAGATGAAGCCTACGGGCCAAAGCAGGGGCTGGGGAAGAGTGTGGGGTGCTTGGGTGGCAAGAGCCCTGCAGGGTTAGGAGGTGGGTCCTATTTGCCCGGAGAGCAAAAGGATAGCAGAATAAAACCTGCATCAGTTGATGTCACCGCCCTCCTAGGCACGCCCATGTCTGCAGGACAGTGGTCACTAGGAAATCCTAGAACGCAGAGCTGAAGTGGATCAAAGACCCTCTAAAATATTTTTTTTTTTCTCTTCACAGTGGTTTTGCAGCTCTCCTTAAATGCACTGCTTCCTCGAAAGGGGGAAGTCTTGAGCCCTACATACACATACAAACATGAGTAAGCATCATTTATTTTAAAAGGAGGCATTTTGGGGCGCCTGGGTGGCTCAGTCGTTAAGCATCTGCCTTCGGCTCAGGTCATGATCCCAGGGTCCTGGGATCGAGTCCCACATCGGGCTCCCTGCTCAGCGGAAAGCCTGCTTCTCCCTCTCCCACTCCTCCTGCTTGTGTTCTCTCTCTTGTTGTGTTTCTCTTTGTCAAATAAATAAATAAGGGCCCCTGGGTGGCTCAGTCGGTTAAGCGACTGCCTTCGGCTCAGGTCATGATCCTGGAGTCCTGGGGTCGAGTCCTGCATCGGGCTCCCTGCTCAGCGGGGAGTCTGCTTCTCCCTCTGACCCTCTTCCCTCTCGTGCTCTCTGTCTCTCATTCTCTCTCTCAAAAAAATAAATAAAATCTTTTAAAAAATTTTAAATTAAATTAAAAAATAAATAAATAAAATCTTCTAAAAAAAATAAAAAAAAATAAAAAATAAATAAAAAGGCATTTTCCTAAACATTCCTCATAATTTTAGTGGTATTTGATGGTAATGGATAGGTGTCACCTCTTCTCCTCCAGCACATGAATTCGTGCTTTTTCTTCTGAAAGTTCTGGAGTTTGCATAGAATGGGTTCAAAGTTGTCAGCATCAAAGAAGAAAAGATTAGTTCTTTTTAAATTTTCTAAGAAAATATCCATGTTCAAATGCCAGCTCTATAATAATAATGTGGCATTCTATAAAGGATTGTCATTTTCTAGTAGGGCTTACTAATATCACTTCAGCAGAATAAATTTGGGGCGCGGGGCGGAATGAGAAAGGTCACCCAACTGTTTCTTTATATATTCTTCCCCAAAACACATAATACCATTGACTTAAGGTAGAATTTTTAACTAAAAATTCCTTTGGACTGTTAAACAAAGGTTTCAAAGATTTGAGGTTAGATGAAAATTATAAACTTAATAATGCAACTCAACTTGAAATGCCCTAACTTCTGCTGACGGGAACATGAATTGGTAAAAAGGGCAGTTTTCACATTGAATTAAACGTGGAGTTAATGCTTATTATCTATCCACCCATTCCAACTGCCTTCTTTTCTTGACACGCAGTTCACATTGACCTTCTCAAGTAACTGTTCACAGCAGCTGGAAGAGGACCAGTGGACCTACAAACTATAAGGGGGGATGCCAACCCAGCAATCCATACCCTAACTTTCCATCCTGAAGGCACAATAAAGACATGTTTAATCAAACAAGAACAGACAAGCTTTTGCAAGCATACCTTCTCTACAAGATACATTAAAGGCATTCCTTCAGGATGGAGGGGAAAAAATGCTACATGGAAAACTTGTATCTACATAAAGGAATGGAGAAGCTCAGAAATAGTACATGTAGGAGCAAATAAGAGATTTTTTAAAGTGTATTTAAAATATAATTAACAGTTATAAAACTATTCTGAAATACTTTTGTCTCAGGATACCTTTACACTGTCAAAAATTATTGAGAACCTCAGGCAGCTTTGTTAATGTGGATTATGTATCTATCAATATTTGCCATATTGGAAATCAAAACTGACCTATGTATTAATATGCATTAATGAAAATGTTTATTTATCAACTTGTTTTAAACTATTAAATATAAACCCCTGGTATGTTAAAAGAAATAATATCTTTTTTTAAGAAAAATAACTACATTTTCCAAAAGAGAAAAAAAATGAGTGAGCAGGGTGGCATTGTTTTATATTTCTGCAGATCTTTTTAATGCCTAACTTAATAAAAGGCAGCTAACATATTAGAACTGCTTTCACATTCAGTCCTTTGCAATATGACACGTAATACAGCTTCTGGAAAATTCTCCTTATGAAAAAATGAGAGTGAAAAGGGCAAGCACTGGTTTATAATTATGAAAATAGTTTCAATCTCATGGATATCCTGAAAGGACCTTGTGGGGGACTTCAGGCTGTACTTTGTGAACCACTCTTTTAAATGAACACTTGTAACGGTCAGCTTGAAGGTTCAAACATACATACAAGTAAAGTGTGCGAGAGCATCAGCATGTCCACCGGAAGGAGGAAGTACAAGAAAGTTGTGTATGGCTCTCAAACTATATTTGAGATGGCAAAATATAATTTGGAAGTAGCCCGTGACAATGAAAATATAAAAACTGCAAACCCTAGAGCCATTATTAAAAATAAATATATGAAACAGATTTAGCAAACAGTCCAAAAGTAGAGATTAAAAAGATATTAAAAAATGACTCACTTATTCTCAAAAAAGACAGGCTAAAAAGGAAGAAGGAAACACGAACATGCAGCATAAATGGGAACTCTGCAGTAAGACACATATAAGCCCAACGATATCAGAAAGTGCATTAAATGTGTAAGTTTCACAGTCTCTGACGTGAGCTTCCACCTGTGTAGCTAGGGGAAAAAAAGCAAGTTTAACCAAAATAAGTACTCTGAAGGACATAACAAAGAGTTGAAACAATGAAATAGAAACAGTAGAGAAAAATAATAAAACTAAAAGGTGGATCTCAGAATATATGAGTCTAATTTATAAAACTCTAGCTATACCAAAGAAGGAAGAAAAGCGAGCAAACACAAGGATTAGCACTGTCTTGTCTTGCATGGGCTACCATCACAAAATACCAGGGCAGGAGCACTTGAACAACAAAAATGTATTTCCTCTCAGTTCTGGATGCTGGAAGTCCAGGGCCAAGGTGCCTTCAAGCTTGGTTTCTGGTGAAATCTCTCTTCCTGACCTGTAGGCTGCCATCTCCTCATCATGTGCTCTCGTGGCCTTTCCTCTGGGCATGTACAGCGAGCAACATCTCTGATGTCTCTTCCTCCTCTATAAGGACACCAGCTCTGTGGGAAATCGGCCCATTATGGCTTTGTTTAACTTTAATTATGTACAGATAGGCCTTGTGTCCAACTATAGTCACATTGAGGGTATAGCTTCAACATAGGAATCTTGGGAAAGCACAATTCAGTCCACAGTAATCACCATCAGCAATAAAAGATGATGTCAGAGATCCTGCAGATAGTAGGAGGGTATGAGGTAATGTTATGAACAAACTTATACCAAAAAATAGGCAACCTAAATAGGTGGATCTGTTTCTCAAAAAGATAAAAATAAGATTGACAGAAGAGAAGAACACTTGAATAGCCCTGTATCTATTAAAGAAATTGAATTTGTAACTAAAAACCTTTTACAAAGACACAGCAGTCCCAGATAGCCTTACTGGTGAATTCTATCAAATATTTAACAAAAAATAATACCAATATTACTCACTATTTAAAAAAATAAAAGAACAAATATTTTACAAATCCTTTTATAAGACCCATGACTCTAAGCCAGATAATATAAATAGAAGAGATAAATATATATAAATAAATCTACATTTCTCAAAAATGTGTATGCAAAATCCCTTTATAAAATATTATTGTTTAGCAAAACAAATACAGAAATACTTAACAATACATAATATATCATGGCCAAATCAAGTTTTCCCCAGGAATATGAAAATGATTTATTAATCAAAAACCAATTATTTAAATTCTCTGTATGAAGAGAATATAGAAGAAAAACTGTATCATCATATCCATAGAGGCAGAAAAAAATTGCCAGGACCCAAAACCCATTAGTAATTTAAAAAACCCCTCCGAAAACTACAATTAGAGGTGAACTATCTCACCTTAAGAAAGGTCATTTACAAAAAAAGAAGCAAACAAACAAACAACAACAACAACAAAAACACCTTACACCTTACAAAATACAGGATTATGGAAGAATAAATATTTCCTCTCTAAGTTTGTCAGTAAGTCAAGCAGGGCTACTCTCACTGGCTTTATTAGACATTATATTGAAGAGCTCATCCATCAGAATAATTCAGGGAAAAGACATTTTTAAAATATAAATTGCAAAAGAGGAAATAAAATTGTCCTTATTCAGAGATGACATGAACTCATCACCTAGAATATTCTAAAGAATTTGCAGAAAAGCCAGCAGAACTAATAAGGGTGTTAGCACAGTTGCAGGATACAAAGTCAATATACAAAATAAATACATTGTATACAAAAATACATTATATAGAGAAATAAACAAGTGAACAGTTGGAAAAAAGGAAATTAAATCATTCAGAATTACATGCGAAACATAAAACAGAGACAAATATAATGAAAATATTAAAGACCTATATGCTGAACATAATAAATCATTGGTGGGAGAAATTAAAGACCTATATAAATGAGAAGATAATATTTTGTCACTGGATTGCAAAGCCCAATATTGTCAAAATGTCGATGCTCCATGAAGTGATCTATGGACTCAAGGTAATTCCAAATCAAATTCTAGCAGGTTTCTAAGGAAACTATATATTTGATAAACTATTTCTAATATGTATGTGGAAATACATATAAATTACAATACTCAAACAATTTTTAGAGAGGACTACCAAATTGGACAACTTACACAACTTTGTTTCAAAACTTATGAAAGAAGATGTGGTATATAAATATATACAATGGAATATTATTACTTAGCTATCAGAAAGAAATCTTACCATTTACATCGACGTGGATGGAACTGGAGGTTATGCTGAGTGAAGTAAGTCAATCAGAGAAAGACAGTTATCATATGGTTTCACTCATAGGAAGAATATAAGAAACAGTGCAGAGGATCATAGGGGAAGGGAAGGAAAAACAGAATGGGGAGAAATCAGAGAGGGAGATAAACTATAAGAGACTCTTAACTGAGGGTTATGAACTGGGAAATAAACTGAGGGTTGCTGGAGGGGAGGTGGGAGAATAGGGTAATTGGGTGATCGGCTTTAGGAGGTCATGTGATGTGATGAGCATTGGGTGTTATACACAACTGATGAATTACTGAACTCTACATCTGAAACTAATGATGTTCTATAAGTTGGCTAATTGAATTTAAATAAAAGAAAAACATGATAGAGCTTTTTTTAAATAAATATTTTATTTATTTATTTGACAGAGAGAGACACGGTGAGAGAGGGAACACAAGCAGGGGGAGTGGGAGAGGGAGAAGCAGGCTCTCTGCCAAGCAGGGAGCCGGATGAGGGTCTCGATGCAGGGCTCGATGCGGGGCTCAAGGTGGGGCTCGATCCCAGGACCCTGGGATCATGACTTGAGCCGAAGGCAGATTCTTAATGACTGAGCCACCCAGACACCCCATGATAGAGCTTTTTAAAAGGCATTGACTAGTGATTGGGAACAAGGTGGATGAACCCCCAAGAAGCTGCATTTTAGCCAGGAGGCTGCAGAAATTATGAACTAAAATCAAGATTCCAGAAATCAGGATTCAACCAATGACACACTGGGAATCATCAGAGATTGCCGGGATGGCCATGGCTCAGCTGTGCTCCAGGTTGCAGCTCAGATGGTGGGGGCGGGGTTGGAAGCACAGCACATCACCTGCAGAGGACCCAGGAGCCTGGACACCTGTGGGCTTCCAAGGAGCTTTAGCCTTACTTTGCTCATCTCTTCTACTTGCTCTTGGGAGCCTTTGCAAAATTTTCTGAATTCAAAATAGTTTCTTTTAAAAATTGGAGAGGCATGTTTTATGCTTATAAAACCAAAAAAAAAAAAAAAGACATAAAGGAAGAAAGTAGGATTTGGTTACTGAATAATAAGAACACATTCGGTAATATTTTTCTAAAGCCATGAGTAGAGATACAGACAAATGTGAGATGCGTATTCAATGAATATTTAGAGACTGGTTTGGACTGAATCTGTAGGGATAGAAGTCAAAATAGGAGTTGCCTTCAAGGGATGCTGAACAGGAAAGGGCACTGGGGAGGCTTTGTGTTCTCAGGTTACAAGTCTGAGTAAAGATATAGAATGAATTGAGCCCCACCCTTAAGATAAGTGCTCTGCACTCAATGCATGTTTCCCTCAATAAAAGAGCAAAAGAAAAAGTCTGGGAGCATTTCTCTGGCCAGATATGCTGGGTGAGAGAAAACACAAAATTAAATTTGAAAATATTTTATTTTCCTGTATGAATCTTTCCTCTTTCAGACAGATCTGAAAGGGGTTAAGGAGCAGGCAGGCTTTGCCTCATCACACAGTTCAGCAGTCATGAGGGATTCAATTTAATGAGAAGAGAAATAAAGTCATTCCTCATCAACGAAAGGCCCCACAATCCAGGCCTGGAGCTCTGCGGAAAGGTAGCAACCACCTGCTGAGTCCACAGGCAGTGTGCCCAGGAGCACGCTGTGTCCATCTTTATTTATGACAGCCACATACTCTTGGATGGCAGAGGACACCACTTAACACAGGCATCCCACTTGCAGGTTGTATGTGCCGGCCGATTTTTAATCACCAGGATCACTGTGGATCATGGAACCCTTTGGACACCAGTTCTCTCTCTGAGAATCAGTCTTTCACCTTTAACTGATGCTGCATTCCAAAGAAATATTCAAAGCAGAAGCAAATTAAGGAAGACCGAAATCTAAATGACTGCAAGGCTATTCTCCACACAGATAGGTTTGTTTGTTCTCCTTACAAAGCAAATTAATATAGGTCTTCTCACGAATTGGGCAGATCTGGAAGTTACTGTGGATTATCATGACCGACTCAGGGAAAGACCACCCAGCTGTCTAGTGTAGAGGATGGAGATCCTGGGCTCTGGGAACCAATGGTCCTGCAAGTAGACGTGGTTGAATATTCTGAATGAGCAATTCATAACTCGTTCCAGACAAGCCAAATATTTAGAGGAAGCACAGATGAAACTGACACCACAGTGACTCAACATAATAGAAAGTTATTTCTTGCTCCTGTAAAGTACAAGGGATGTGTTCAACTTCATGCTGTCATTCAGACGTCTGTGCCATGGGGAGCTCGGCCATGTGCAAGCGTCCCCAGGTCGCCGTATTGGCGACCTCCCGGCTGATGGAGAAAGAGAAAGAATGGACAGTCTGTCTAAAAGCTCTTACGGGTCAGGACTGGAAGAAGCATAAATTACATCTGCCCACATTCAGTTTGCTAGAAGACAGTGGCCCCATTTAAATAAAAAAAGGGCCAGTAAAAATAGCTACATTATGGAAGAGATGCATGTGTCTTTGGTGGCCAGAGAGCTGTCTCAACCCTAGACCTTAAGGTACTCTTTGAAATTACTTTCAAGACTATTAATGCAGTTAAGTTCTTCTAGGGGTCCAAACCAGAAAATGCTTGCCCTGAACATCAAAATATCCAGAATAATTAGATTGGATTATGCAAAATAATATTCTAGAAAGACTTGTTTCAAGGATAAAATAATTCTCACTTTTAGGGAAGAGCAATAAACAAAATTTAATAAGACATGAAGAGAGAGAGAAAAAAAAGGGAGCAGATGGCAATATTTCCTAATTAGGGAGAGTTCTTACTTAGGATGTAATTAACTAATTTCTTTATTAGGACCCTTGAGCAGAAATTTTTAAATATGTACAAAACTTTATTGTTAAGTGGCTGTTTTATTGAAATGTAATATACAAAAAATGCACAAATCATAAAGTGTGCACCTCAATGAATTTTCACAAAATGAACATCGTATGAAATCAGCACCCAGATCAAGATAAAGAACATGACCAGTGTCCCCCTCCCTCAGCCCAAGCCCTCTTCTGCCCTACACAAATTACAGTGCCCAAAAAAGTTAATGGCTCTCTTGACTCTATCCTGCTACATTCCCCAGCCTACTCTGCAATTAGGTATCCTCATATAACTGGGTGTCACCCAAGTCTGAGACTTAGAGGAATGGCCCATAGGAAACTCTCTCATTTGATCCTTCATGTCCTTTCGCCCCCATCATTAAGTATATGGACCTTGGAAATCACATATTTGTGATAATAGAAGCACAAGATGGAAGGAGGCTAGGCTCCTAAACCACCTGTTGAAGGAGAGCCTTCTGCCAATCAGGAATACCAGTTATGAGATTTACATGAATGAGAACTAGCTTTTTAATTCATGCTTGAGGGGCACCTGGGTGGAAAAATTGGTTAAGTGTCTGACTCTTGGTTTCAGCTCAGGGTCATGGTCTCAGGATCATGAGATCGAGCCCCGAGTTGGGCTCCACGCTCAGCACAGAGTCTGCTTAACACTCTCTCTCCCTTTCCCTTTGCTCTCTCTGAAAATAAATAAATAAATCTTAAAAAATGAATTCAGGCTTAAGAGAGAGCTGTGTGTTTTTGTTTGCTACAGTAGCTAGAGTCAACCTAACTAGCGCACCTGCTGCAGGCGCAAACAGCCAGCTGCCCATGGACATCTCCCCTATAGATTCAAAGGCTCCTCAGGCTTGGCAGGCCCAGAATTGAACCTGCCTCTCCTTCCCTGCCTCAATCTATTTCAGTTTCCTCATTCTGTATACAATCCACCCACACACCCAAAAGTCAGCTTGGAAGCATAAGACTCCCTGAGTAAAGCCACTCACCATTTTTGTGGACTCTTCCCCCCAAGTATCTCTTGTGCCCATCTCTTCCTCTCATTCCTCCTCATCATTGCCTACTTGGAATCTTTAGCATCTCTCACCAGAACCTCCTTGGTATTTCTGCTTTCCGATTGCTCGCTGTATCTGTCAGAGTTCTCCAGAGAAGCAGAACCAACAGCGTATATAGATACATAAAAGGATATTTATTATGAGGATATATATTACATGATTATGGAAACGGAGATATGCCAAAATATGCCACCTACAAGCTGGAAAATCAGGAAAGCCCAATGCTATTTAGTCTGAGATTAAAGGCAAGGGGAGGGGGTCACTGGTGTAAGACCCAGAGTCTGAAGGCCTAAGATCCAGAAGCCCTGATTCTGAGGGCAGGGGAAGTGGATGTCCCAGCTCAAGAGAGAATTTCCCCTTGGTTAGCCATTTAATTCTACTCATGCTCACAACAGATTTGATGAGACCCACCCACAATGGTGAGGGCGGATCTTCCTTCCTCAGTCTACCGATTCAAATGCTAATCTCTTCCTGAAACACCCTCACAGACATATCCACAAATAATGTTCTACCAGCTCTCTGCCCAGTCACTGGACACATAAAATTAACCATCACACTGTCCATCAGAATATGTCTCCTATAATAAAAATCATTACAAACTTCAAAGTCCCTCAGTGGTCTGTAAT
This sequence comes from Mirounga angustirostris, assembly GCF_029215605.1. Classification (NCBI taxonomy): domain Eukaryota; kingdom Metazoa; phylum Chordata; class Mammalia; order Carnivora; family Phocidae; genus Mirounga; species Mirounga angustirostris. The sequence continues at coordinate 147,367,480 of NW_026991715.1, read as the reverse complement.
TAAAAAAAAAAAAAAAACAGTCAAATATACAGTGCTTTTATGATCTATAGCTCTCTAAGCTCATCTCTTGACACTTTTCACCCACCTTCCCCCATGCCTAACCACCCAACCCATCCTGTGACTCGCTGGTGCCAATGGACTTCCTCTGCCACCTCAGGATGTGCATTGCCTGGGGCCTTCCTTATTGTGTGTTCTCTGCCTGGCACACTGGGCATTGTTTTATAAACTTCTGGGTAATCTACTCAGAGCTACCCATGACCATGATCTCTTTTCCTTAAAAGGGAAAGAGGGTTATTAAAATCGTCTCTTCCCTATTTTAAAAGCATCTCTCTTTCTTTCCCTCCCTCTCTTTCTGTCTGTCTGTCTCTCTCCATTCTCTTTTCCTTGGCATATCTACTTTTCCAAGCATTTCTGATCCTGGAGTCCCAACCAGCTCCAACTCCCTTTGGATTCACACCCATGCCACTGATGCCACCATTCCAAATGTGAGGTTCCATATTCCTTCATTAACAGCTCAGTTCGTAGCAACCTGGCTTCCATGTCTCTTTCATGCTCAAATATTTCCTTTGATTTCCTAACATAAACACTTTTTAATTGCTTGTAGCCATCACCATATCTCATCTCCTTCTTCCATGTCATGGAAGACTTGAATTCCACCCTGAGCTCAATCCCTGCTGCATTGACTGAGCCCTCTCCATGTGTTCGGGACTCTTGCTAAAGTCTTGCTTCTGTGACCAGCCCCCAGTAAAGGCTCTCTTGCAGGCTCTGTCCCTGACTCTCGAGATGTCTGGTCAGCACCCTTGCCTGGATGTCCACATGCACTTCTCTATGGCATCAGACAGCACCCTAGTCATCAAGACCCTGCAGCCCTCCTCTGGACTCCAGCCACCACCTGCACGTGCTCAGGTGCCTAAACTCATCATATCCACATGAAACCCACTTCGTTTACCTGCCGATGTCCTTCTCCACCTTCCACTCAGCTTTTTAAACCTTTGATCCCTCTTTTTCCTCCCTTCCCCCAAATTCCTCTACCCCCCAAATCTCTCTTGCATCCTTCTGCCTCCACCTCCATTCCTCAACACATGAGCCTCTGCCCAGATCACCTGTCTTCCAGACTATTACCTTTGCTTCCTTTCAACTCCCAAATAGCTGCCAGAAACATCTTTCTGATATGAAGTTGGGGACATCACCATTCTGCTTATAATGCTCTGGTGGCTCTCTATTGAATGCCGAGAAAATATGGTGAACCTTAGTGGTTCTTGGGTATCTAATTAAGTAATAATACCAGTATTTGAGCCCTGTATTTGAATGCTTTCCTGCTTTGCTTGCCCCATGTGTCCTACCCCAGGGGTCCTCACAGTATTTTACCTTCATCTGAGCACACCATGCACATTTTCATATATCTTTCTATTTACAAAACCTCCAAAAAATGTCTCTGGTGCTACTTTTAAATCTCAAGCTATTTTGAAAGACACAACTCAGATATCATCTGTGATGCCTTTTCATCCATCATTTCTTTGTAGAACTGTAGCACTTTTTTAGCATCCTTACTGTAAGTAATGGCATATATGCATATCTGTTTTACCTTCTAGAATATTATCTCTTCAAAATTAAGGACACCATGTTATTCCCAGGGCTTAGAAGAGCACCCAGGATATTATAAAGTCTTTGTAGACATTCGAGTTTGTTCCTGTTAGGCACTTAATTCTATTTTGCATTACACTTCCATGTTGGAATTTAAGATTCTTCTAAAGCAAAGCCAAGAAAACTTGCATGATGTCATTATTGACTTGGAGAAAATGTTCTTTGTTTGCATTATTGTTTTTTTCAGGACCTCCTTTCCTCACAAAGGCTGTAAGGTAACATTCAGCACAGGACGCCTGACTACTGTGAACTCTGAGCTAATGGTTTCTGAATGAGATTTTAGTCCATTAAAGTACTTTCTACCCTGAAACAAGATGATTGACATATCAATAGAACACATACTGCATTTGAAGTTGAAAATTCAAGTCAAATGAATTGCTTGAAATAAGCAGTAGCTTAATCTGTAGATAAACAATGGCATGGGTAATGGCAGTCTTAAATACAATTTTGTGTACTTTAAGTCTTTAGATATCGACTTCATGAAGATAGGGGAAAACCATGGCAAATACAATGAAATCCAGTGAAGATAAAACGACAGTAAAAAAGAACAAAATCACTGATGGTCAATTAAATCGGATTCATGAGAAAATCAGCTGGATATTCTTGCCTAGACCAAAGGAGATAATGTAATGTATATAAGGAACAGTCAGTAGTTGGGTGCACCCCAGGCAAGCTACAAAACCAGAGACTTAACCATAGGAGAATATCGATGCAGTTTATATACCAACCAGAAGGAGAACAAGAACACCAGAATGCATCACAAGGCCTTGAAAAGGTATCCAAGGAGGAGGATATGACTGTTCCTTGCGTGGAAACCATCAGAACACATAAAACGAGAATTTTGCCAAGAATTCAAGTCTTGAATTGGAGATACCAAACATTCAGCCTCTGGATAGCCTGTATTATGAAGGATAGAACTTAAACATATCACCTTGTTTCTTTAACAAAAATATACTGCTCTGAAAAGAAGTAAAGAGAAAAATTCTTCATACTGAACAACTTTACCTTTTCTTTTCTCTCCCTGCACATTGTTGTTGTTGTTATTTCCCACTACCATTTCAACTAAATCATATTTTCTTCCTAATCCAGTGCTTGGACATGGTTATCTACTGGGATAAATATTATTCTGTTGTTGGTGTTGTTCCTCTTGATTCTCTAATTTAGATGAACCATTCAGATGAACCATTTCCACTCCCTGTGACCTGGTGCTAAAGATCATAGCCTGCTCAGGAAATCTATTAGATGACACCATGATTATATCTTTGCTCTGTAACAGTCCTTTGCCTCTTCCTAAAGAAGAATTAGCCCTTCCTCCAAATGTTCCCCAGTCACAGAGTTGATAGGACCAGGGGCACAGCACAGAAGGAAAGAACAAGTTTTGCATAATAGAAAAGGTGTACATTTCTCTTCTTCCATGAATAAGTATGATATTTTTCATCCTGATATTTGAGTTTTTTGAGGTAATTAGTTTTCAAAGAAAAGAGCTGGTTTTGTATAGGCTATCTTAACTCACTTTTTAATTGACCTGAGGATTCTTCATTTGTTCCCTTTTAAGACTGTAGAGTAATTAATCTGCATCATTTTCAGCAATGAATTACTATGATTTTCCATATCAATTTTTCACAATAGTTTTGTCCTGTGAGCAGGTGGCTCAGAATCTTTCATTACTGACTCTGTTGACTTGCTTCCTTTCCTTCAATTCATTCCTACAGCTTCTTGGGGAATTCCTTTTGACCAGTTGACCGATAGTGTGAAGACTCAAACCTCTTTTACAAGGGGATCTGCACAGTATTGTAACTGGTAACACCTAAAAATCACAGCTGCAGTATTACAGGCCCACTTGGAGAATTTCCTTTTACCACAGCCCTTCAAGATCACCTCTAAGTGTTGCGGGAGGCCCCCCTCTTTCTCACCACCTGGACATCCAGCTGCTCTGAGACCTGCTGTGTGTTGCACCATGAAGCTGGGTCAGCAGGAGAGTCCTCGGGGACCTTTGCATGTAGGGTTCCAGCCAGTGGGAACTTCCCCAGAGAGAAGGACAAAGGGGCAGCCTTGTGCATTTGTGGGCACACATAGGACATCCCTTAAGAACTTCCAGAAATAACTGGGGGATTCTTGGGGGGAATGACTGCTGCTCCATCATTAACACAGAAGACATTTATTAGGGTAATGGCTATTGACTGTGTCATTATTTCACACGGCCAGGTCACTGTTCCATGAGCAGTTCCTATGATGTCAGTTGAGGTGGTTTGCACCATTCATACAGATGGGCTTCACTTTCTCTTCACTTGGAAAAAGGGTGGAAATATAAATCGGGATAACCTTTCCAAAGAGCAATTTAACACCACCTCACTTCCCGTAAGCAAGGATTTCATATTGTTGACATGGAAACCATGAAGCCACTTGACATGATGGGAAAGAATACCTAACAGCTTGTTATATGAAACATTTTCTTTTTTAAAAGATTTTATTTATTTATTTATTTATTTATTTATTTATTTATTTATTTATTTATTTATTTATGTATTTGGTGGCGGGAGGGAGAGGAAGAGGGAAAGAATCTCAAGCAGACTCTCTGCTCAGTGCAGAGCCTGACATGGGGCTTGATCCCATGACCCTGAGATCATGACCTGATCCAAAATCAAGAGTTGGATGCTCAACCAACTGAGCCACCCAAGCTCCCTGAAACATTTTCATATACAATGTTAAGAGATGAAAAACAGGTTAAAGAGCTCCATATTTATAAAAATATGCATATACCTCCAATAAAATACACATTCCTCACTGGAATAGACACATTCTGGATATGGATTTGCCTTGTCAGCACCACCACCCAGAGACTCACAGAATCCTAATTTATCATCATAGTGTTCTGCACACTGACACATCTAAACGGGAACTCACTTCACTGCAGTAAGTACAACAATGGTCCCATTCCATGGAATGAATTGATCTTATCATATAAGCCATCACCTGGAAGCAGATGGACTAATTGGATGGTGGAGAGGTTAACTGGGGCCTCTGTTATGGCAGCAGTTTGAACACAATACCCTAAGAGAACTATGTTTGTCTTACAGGATGTAGTATTTTCTTTGAATCAGAGATCATTGTACAGTACTTTCTCCCTATAATTAAAATACATGAGTCTGGGAAGCAAGGGGTGGATGTCAGTATGTCTCCTGCCAACATTATTCCTAATAACCAACTCACAAAAGTTTTGCTTTCTGTCCCAGAGACATTGAATTCTGCTAGTTTTGATGTCTTATTTCCCAAAGGGTAATGGTGGCACCAGGAGAAACAACAATGGTTCATTGAATTAGAAAATGAGCCTGCCATCTGGACATTTTGGTCTTTTTATGCCATTGAACAAACAGAGATAAAAGGAGTTATTCTACTGGATGAAATAATTGATTCTCATTATCAAGGGAGAAATTTGATTGCTGCTACACAATGGCAGGCAGGGAAGGCTGTGTCCAGAAGCCATAGCGATTTTCTGGGCTTGGAAAATGACAGTAATCAACATAGTAGAACTTTTCAGTATCTATACACAGAACTATTCACTATCTATACAGGGGTGAAAGTTTGGACCACTCCATAGACAGGGAACCCTGATCAGCTTACGTTATAGCTGAGAGCAAGAGAAGTGTGACATTATCAGTGGAAGAAAAAAGCCAGAGATATCAACTACAGCCTTGTGATCAATTTTTAAAATGAGGATTATCATATTGTGCATATTTTCTTTTATTATATATATATTTATATTATTTGTATATGTTAAATATTTTCCCTTCCTCTCTTCTTTCCATTTTTATTCTTATGGAGTTGTTAGAGGTGATTTTACTGTCTTTAGTTTTCATTTTGAGAGAGGAGATAATGGACCACAGAAGCACTCTTCAAAGTTTGAGTCTCAGCTTTGGGGGTTGGACGCCAAAGCTCTTCCAAGTTACCTCTTTCCTTAGGTTATTTCCCTCAGCCTTAGAGTTAGTGGTTGCAATTTACATCTCTTATTCTTATATGTCTGAAGTTCTCTTTACCCCTTTTAGATGTTAATCCAATTTCACCATTCCTTGTGGATGGATATGAGAGCACAGCATGTCAAGATATGGAGGCATAAAAGCAGTGTGAAGGTTATATCAGCAAAAATGCCAAAGTAAGGACTTCCAAAAGTTGCCTCTCCATCAAAGCAATGAAAAACTTGGCAAAAATTGTCAAAATCAACTTTTTCAAGGCTCTGCAATTAACTAATAGCTTGCATCAATCCAGTGAACATTTATTCAAAAAAAACCCAGCTAAATCTCAGGAAGATCAGTGAACTTACCTGCTCCCGTCCATCCCCTGCTGCCCAGCTCCACGACAGCCTGGAAAGATAACAGCCCAACCTCCCAGTACCAGAGGGAGCAGAGCAGGACTGGAAATCTTCCATTTGAGAATTTCCATTTGAATTTGGGCATGATTACCTGATTTGAGTGGTGTTTCATTGGAAAAGCCAGAGGTTCCAGGCAATTATGGCAATCTCTCTACAATCCTTAGCTGACCACTGAGCTAATGGAATGAAGACTTGAGGAAAGATACAGCCTCTACAGAAATAGATTTGAAAGTCAATAAACAAACGATACCATAACAAACAGCAACAACAGCAAACCTTGAAAGGAGTGAAAAACTGATTTCTAGAGTTGCCACATTATATTTTCTGGAATGTCCTAGTTTAAACAAAAATAGCATGGCCAGAAACAAGAAAGTACCGCCCACATACAGGAAAAACAGCGGCCAAGAGAAGCCACCCCTGAGCGAGCCCAGACACTGGCCGTTCTCAACAAACACTTTAAAGCAGCCATTGTACATACTTTTAAAGGACTTAAGGAAACTGTGTCAAAAGAAATAAAAGAGGGGCGCCTGGGTGGCTCAGTCAGTTAAGCATCTGCCTTCAGCTCAGGTCATGATTTAAGGCTCCTGGGATTGAACCCTGCGTTGGGCTCCCTGCTTCTCCCTCTCCCACTCCCCCTGCTTGTGCTCTCTCTCTGTAAAATAAATAAAATCATTTAAAAAATAAAGAAATAAAGGAAAGAATGGGGATATGTCTCATCAAATATAGAAGGTCAATGATGAGATGGAAAATTCAAATGGAAATTCTCAAGTTGAAATTCAGTAAGAACCAAAATTTAAAAAATTCAGCTAGAGGGGCTTACCAGAAGACTCGAGCAGTCAGAAGAAAGAAGGGGCACACTTGAGGAGAGTTCGAGTGAGGAACAGAAAGAAAAAAAATGAATTGAAATAAACAGAGCCATAGAAACCTGTGGGACAGCTCAAGCAGAGCAACGTAAGCATAATAGGAGCTGCAGAAGAAGCAGGGAGAAGGGGGTGGAGAGAATATTGGAACAAATGATGGCCAGTTGTCAGAAGACAAGTGTTCGGAGGGCACACACCTAATCACTGAACACCTCCGTTTCTCTCTTTCCAGTGCCTGGGCATCGGTCTTTTAGGCCAGGAATAAAACCGATCCCATGTGCATTTTGCCTTGCAAACATGGAATGACAGAAAAAGTCACATTTCTCTATTTCACTTGAGTGAAATCTGCTCAGCCCTTCACCTGCTGGCTATTCGGAAGTTCAGCCACATCACTTTCAGTGACTATTAGTGTTCTTTGCCCCTGATCCCTCCCTGTACAGGTTCTACAGAATCCCCAGTTTGTGTTACCGTAAGCTTGGCTTGCTGACAGATTCTAAGTCCACGATGCCTTCTTGAAGATACGGGCACAGAGGGATCCATTTGCTCCTTTATAATCAAGGGCTTCACTCTGCCCCAAGCATGAGCTTTCCTCACAGCCCTCAGAGTTCAAGCCCTGAGTGTGTGAACTCCTACCACACATCAGAGCATCTATCACCTCTGTACATCTCAGTAGGCTCAGCTCATGATCCAAGTTCAGGATGGCCACCTTTCCTTTCCTGAATCAGGTTTACTTCTACTGCCTCAAAGCTAAGCATGCATCTTACTTCTAGAAAAATCCAGGATCGTGGCCTTTAATGGACCAGAAGCACTGAAGCTATTCCCCCACTGCCCACCCTCCAAACCTCAGACCTTTAGAACACAAATGGAAACCTTTAAATCATAAGATAGGAGTCAGGAATGGTTCTGTTCTATTATTCCCTGGTGAAGCTCCAGCTCCCTGAATACCACCACCACCAATGATTAAAGAAATAGCCCTAATTAGTGTTCTTTTTTTTGATAACTCAGTAGGTCGCATGCATATAGAGATGGGTACATGTAAATCATTTAATGTACTTCATACCTGGCATCTATTTCTTCATTTAGTCCTCTTTACCAGAACTTTACTTTTATTCAGGTGGTCATTGTATTCAGGTGATTTATCAGAAGCTTATTCTAACCATCATCCATTCATTCAGTCATTTAACAAGTTCTTCTATAGTCCTTATGTTGTTCTAGATTTTTAAAAAACATTAATTCAATAACTCATCCCACTTTGCAGACATGCCCCCTGACCAATCCAAGTCAATCAGGTTCAGCCCATTCCCATTGCCTCTGTTGGGATCTGGAGTGGAAACGTGGCACCCCTGGACCAGTGAAGTATAAGGACAGGTTTGCTGCTAGCTTCAGAGGCAGTTCCTGTTGCTCTCTTGGGGAATGCCCAGGAGCAGCCCTTTCTATCCGCAGGTGTGAAAGAGGGTCCCTGGAGCCTCAGGTCCTAGTGATTCCATCCGCAGGGAACCAACCTGTGGCAAGAGCTAGACTGTGGCCCAGGGATTGGAAAGACAGAAAGCCTGGGTGACCTGTAACTCCTCTGAGCCAGGGGACCCATCAGCACCAAGGCCAGCGGCTCCTCAGCCCTCCTGGGAGTGAGCCTGGGGGCTTCCTGACTTCCTGGCTCAACAGTTAGTGGTGGCTTTTGCTTTCCAATGGCTGACACATCCCCACATGCTTCACAGGCCCTCCAAGCTGAGAGAATCAGGTTGTTCTAATTAAACGGACAATGTACATTGATAAACATAAGGGCCCAATGGACCGAGTCTGGGAAGTTTGCTCTAAATAGGAGACCTGCTCCCTGAGACCAGCTTTACTTTTCATTATAGGCAAATTCATTATTTCCTCTGTCTGTGCTTTGACCCTTCCTGAGTGTTAACATTCATGGGTAAGAAAAATTCCATGGGACTTGGTGAACATGCAAATGAATGTCAACACCCACACGAAATCAATTATAATTAAATTTATCATGCTTGGTCTGATTTATTATGGAAAGTAAGTTTGAATTAATTCTAGAATAGAATTTTGGTTTCCGGTTCCTTCCCTTAAAGCACTATTAACAGTCAGCCAGTGTCTGTGATTAAAATGCATTCTATTTGGAAGCCAGCTAGAGGAGCTCCCTGACAGAAGTAAGAGGACATGAAATAACTTGGCATTTTCATAGGCCTCTTTCACATTGTATATCAGCAAAATCGCTTTTTAAAAATGTGTTTAAATTTCAGCATCCCAATCGGTTGGTCCATGTCTGGTCATGTTTCTAACAAACATATTGAACTAACACATAGCTTCCCAAATTCAAGGATGAAACCTCTCAACTTCCAGCAGAAAAAAAAGTCAGGTAACAATGCAGCTCAAAATACATGGCCCTTCCTTGTTGGCAAGAACCGGGGCTAAGCTAATGATCATCTTTCAGCCTTAGTTGCTTTTCTATATAATGGGGAAGAAACTTATCAATTGCAAGTTTTATGGGAGTTGAATAAGATTGTAGTTATAACACACAGTACCATGACTGTCTCACAATAGGTATGCAATTGCTATTTGTGTTCACCTTCTTTTCTGCTCACAAACTTCCAAAACTAACAGCCACTCAGTCTTGTAGTTAAGTCAGTCCTCAACTGGGCTCCAGTTTAACCTTTAGCTTCGCCTTCAACTTTTCTCCTACTAAGTCCATCTCTGGATACCATTTTCTAATCACTTCGGGTTAGCACCTCCAGCCATGCTTCTGCCCTCACCATTCTCCCTTCCTGGCAGGCTCTTCCTCCTCTCTGGCTCAGGGACCCTGGCAACCCAGTTTCCAGCCTGCTCCTTCCGGAAGGCTCCTCCCACCCAGCAGTTGTCCATTGGGTCTGCTTGCAAAACTGAGCATTCTCTGTGAGTCCTGCTCTTCTTCCTTAGCTGTCTGTGCTCATTCCTGCAGTCCCACACTGTGGCTCAACTTCACAGGTCTGTTTTCTTGATGACTACACACTAGGTTTCTTGAGAGCAGGAAAGAACAATATAATATTCTCTCTCACACTGTTTCCACAGGAACTTGGGGTGTGTCTAGTCATTGTTTTCATTCCTCACCTATTCCCAGAGACTAGACAAATTAATTCATTCTCTCTTCCACTCTTTCTCTTTCTCTCTCTCTCTGCTTTGGTAATTGAGCATGACATTCTTTATTAAACATGACAGAATTGAAGAAGACAATACTTTTCTTAATTTGGACCTCTTTATTTTATGAACCACAAAATGAAATTCTAAGATCAAAATTGATCATTGGCTTCAGAAAATGTTCAGACACTATTTTCAAAATGATGAAGAGAAACTGAATTTTTTTTATAATTCCTGGCATTTTGTGGGCATCATCATTTTATTGTGATGGCAAGGCTGGATAGCACCAAGGTAAATGGGGTAGGCTGGGGATCTAAAGCACCTGGATTAAAACTAAGCTCTTACTAACCAAGTGATGGGCAAATTCCTTAATTAATGTTGATGACTCTCATACCCCTATCTCCAAAATGGGGTGATTATAGTATGTACCTTCTAGCTTTGCTGTGGGTGAGAATCAAATGAGTGAACCCACCTGAAGCACTTAGAACACAGCCCTGCAGATGGCAGGTGCTCACAGACAGCATGGATCCTCCACTGGGGTGGGGAGGTGCAGGTAACAGATGACCTACCCCAAGGCTCTAGGGGTAGGTCAACAGGGAAACAGGATGGAAAGATCTGGAAGGGGGCACCTTCTGGTATAAGCAAAATACTACAGCTGTCCACCATTGACAGCAAATAGGTTTCCAAAACAACAGAGATTGAAGATAATATAGATTCTCTATATCCCATGGGATATGACTTGATTTCTTTCAGTTTACATTTTACTTCATTTAGTTTATTTCATTTTTTGGTTGACATAGAGTTGACACACAATGTTACATTACTTTCAGGCGTCCAGCATAGTAACTGGACAACTCTATACGTCATGCTCTATCCACCACAAGGGCAGCTACTCTCTGCCACCATACAACGCTACACAATACACTTGACTAAAGGGCCCATGCTGTACCTCTCCCTGGCATGACTTACTCTTCTCATAACCAGAAGTCTGTACCTTCAACTCCCCTCCACCCCCAGCAACCATCAGTTTGTTCGCTGTATTTATGGGTCTGTTTCCATTTTTTGTTTGTTCTGTTTGTGACATGGATGGACTGAGAGGGTAAGCGAAATAAGTCACAGAAAGACAAACAGTGTAAGGTTTCACTTACATGTGAAATCTAGAAAAATCAGTTTATATTTTTAATTAGCAACATTATTTCTCCAGAACACTCAGAAACTTATAATTAATTAAAAAGTAAGCTGCCTACTTTCAATGTTAATTACATTACCTAGTTTATACAACATAGTTTACTGGGAAAATATTAACCTGGACTCTAAATCCCGCTTGAAAAATTACTGGCCAAATGACCTTAAAAAAGTAATTTTCCCTCAGGAGGCTGGACTGGAATAATTTACATGAAATAATTTACATGAAAGAGGTGTGAGAACTTTGAACTACAACAGAAGCACAAAGGTCTATCAGGAAGTGGAATTTACAGCAATATGTTTAAATTAAAATGTTCCTGGTGGGGCGCCTGGGTGGCTCAGATGGTTAAGCGTCTGCCTTCGGCTCAGGTCATGATCTCAGGGCCCTGGGATCGAGTCCCGCATCGGGCTCTCTGCTCCTTGGGAGCCTGCTTCTCCCTCTGCCTCTCTCTCTCTGTCTCTCATGAATAAATAAATAAAAATCTTAAAAAAAAAAAAAAACTATCTTAAAAAAAAAATGTTTCTGGTGACAGATTTTCACTGGGTCAACCACTCAAAGTTTCAAGAGAGCAAAGGGTTATGACTTTAGTTATGATGCTGGCTTTTTGGAATTCACATTAAAATCAAACCAGATACTAGGATGAAAGGTGACATTTTCCTTTCAAATCTCCTTAAGCTAAATACTAATGAATCACTTTTGATACACGTTTTTTGTGTAGGAATAAGACACACAGCCATGTACGTGCACATCACCGCTCTCTGGGAAATCCATGAAAAAAAAAAAAAGACGTACACTTCTGCTAGAAAAGAGTGATCCAGCCACTGTTTAAATGGAAGAAAGAATGTACATGATTCTGGATCTTCAACTCTCCTCATTGTTTCCAGCTTCCTGTGCCCAGGAGATTTCCCTTCATGGTGCACCAGAATAGCTGGAGTGTCGCGGCGGTGTGGTTCGGTCCTCTGCACCTGCTGGGAGCAGGGGCCGCAGGCAGGAGATCCCGTGACTGGGTTCTCTTTCCTCAGTGTCTCCCCGGAGGCTCACTGCCTGACTGCAGGCACCTGGACTACACAGGATGCCCTGTGCCGGGACAGGAGGCACCAGAAGACACGTCTGCCATGAAAAAATGTGCTGTCTGTATCTGTGTTTTCCATTAGGGCTTCTGTCTTTTAAGTATCGCAAAGCGTATGGAGCACCAGGCAGAAGGGCCTTCCTGGGGTTTGTCCCTAGTGAAACAGACTGGGGAGCAGTTCCATCTTCCCCCACAAGGGGAGGTAGAGAGTGCAGGAGAGACTCAGGAGGGGAATGGAAAGAATTGTAATCCCCAGACACTTCCTTCTCCCATTAAACCTCCCCAACAGGGGTTTCTGGCTGGCTCAGTCGTTAAGCATCTGCCTTCGGCTGGGGTTGTGATCCTGGGGTCCTGGGATTGAGTCCCGTGTTGGGATCCCTGCTCCGCGGGAATCCTGCTTCTCCCTCCCACTCCTTGCTTGTGTTCTTGCTCTTGCTAATCTTTCTGTCAAATAAATAAAATCAAAAAAAAAAAAAAAAAAAAAAACCTCCCAACAGCCACTCTAAGTGGCTCCTGGAAAGAAGAAATTGGAAGAGAGAAGTGATTTTCCCAGTCACACAGAGAGTGTACATTATTCCTGGTTGGCTGGGTTCAGACCAGATGTTTTGGAAGAACCTGGCAAAAGAGGGAACCAGCCCACCTGCTGGCACCCAGTCACCTGGGCAAGAGGAAGGCCAATGAGGGGGGATAGTTGCTCTGTGGAGCCACAAAGCGTGAGATTGGGGAGAGTAGCTTCTTCGTTGGGACAGGCAAAAAAAATGTCTTCCTTTCTTCCTATCAAGGTCTTTATCATTCTTCTCCTCAGTAGCTTGGAGCCAACAGAAGGATGCCCAGCCCCTGTAGCTCAGAATGAATTGACAGGTGGCCCATCGGAGGGAAGGGTTTTGATGAGATGCTTCTCAGTCAAACCACTCACCTGGTAAAATGCCGCCTTCTACACCATATGTCAGCTCTCAGTCTCTGCCAAAACATTTCTTGGCCAGCACAAGGGCATGCCTTTACATGAGAGGTTCTTTCTCATCGTTGGAAAGGAGCGAAAGAAATATCCATTTGGTGAATTTGAAACTGCAGAAAATGGAACAGAAAACTGACCAATTTAATGAAATTTACTTCAACATTTATCATAGAACACCTAAATTTATTCTGGATGTTGCGAGAGGACACTATTAGAGGAAAATTTATTTTCTAGTTGAAATTACCTTCTATATAGAATGCATTTGTTGGCAGCAATGAAAGTCTTTCAAACCAAGAATATGATGATTTGTAACTTAGCCAAATTCAGAAGTCCTGGTTTAGCGAGATGCAATCAAAGTCTCGATGTGGTTAGAAACCGTGCCTCAGAATGGTTTACAAATCAAACTGACAAGCAATTGTCTCATCCATATATTATTGCTATTAAACATTTATAATTGAATTCTTGATTTAAAAGCCTTTCCATTGCATGCATTGAAAAACACTTCTCATAAATGGAGAAAAACACTAGACAATTTGGATATTATGGCATAAATGTTTTAATAGATTTTTGGAACGCTGTGATTTTGCAGAGGTGACATTTATAGCTTAATATAAATTCTGAATACAATAAAGTAAGATGTATGGCGTTGGAGTTTATATACTTAAATATTAATCTAAGTTGCATGATACCTGGTAACAGGAAGACCAGATACATGCATGTCCAGGGCAGAAAAGCTATGACACACAAAACACGAGACCCCTTCTGTAGAAGTCACAAAGAAGCTGTGCTGACTCCATAAAGAGATGAGAGCAGCAATCTTTATATTTTCATGAAAAAGAGACAGTAACGGTGGATACAAAATTACATGCTGAGCATAGGCCAGGCACAGCGCTAAGGACTGTGCCTGGATGTCGCACTTAATCTTCAGGATTTCTCAATGAAACAAAGGCAGAAGTCAGCAACAGGAGGAGCAGGGGACCTGAGACTTAGCTTAATGAGGTGGTATCAGAAGTGACTCCCTGCCATCCAGGAAGTAAAGTGAGAGTTTCTCAGTGGAGTGTGTGTATATATATATACACATGCCATGTGTGTGTATATATATATATATATATATATATACACACATATATATGACAAAGAGTTTCAGTTATTCTGACCAACCTGCACATTAGTATGGCATAATGAATAAGCAGAAAATGCACTCAGGAGGAGAGAGAATTGAATAAAACCCAATCATAAAACAAAGTTGAGGACTCCTTCGACTGCATCCCTGCAAAGTTCAGGTTTAGATCAAACGCGTGATTCTATCTTGCTCTTATGGCATCCTATGTTCAGTTGGGTTAGTGATTCTTTGAAGCAGAAGCGGAGGAGTTTAGGTCATACGACATTTCTGTGCATGGCAGATGGGGCTTGTCTGGGGGAAACGGTTAAATGGAATACAGTTCTTTGTGTGTGCACCTAAGGGAACTTGAAGGGAACTGTCTACCGAGGGATTCCCTAGTATGCAAATTCTCCACATGAAACTTACATGGTGCTAAGATATTCGAAGTATTGAATGACTTTTTTAATCCTCAGAGGTTATTTCAGAAAAAAATGTGTTGGGATTTTCACTGAGGATGTGAAAGTACACACACACATCAGAGCACGGTGCAGACCGTGCTAGCAGATAACGTATTTCTCGCTGCCGCCTGCTCTCACTGAATGTGAAGGCTTATACTCAAGAATGTCCTAAATGAAGAAGTCAAAATTATTAATATTACCAAATCTCAGCCCGTTAGTATATATCCTCTTAAAAAAAATGTTTTGGGCGTTAAAATGAGAAACATAATGGTTATCTCAAGAAAAATCACTTGTGTTATTATTTCAATTACAAACTAAATTACATGGTAGCTATTTTTTCTACAGAACACTTTTTATATATGAAGAAATAACTGACAGACCAACTACGGTTATTCAAACATAGATATTTGGCAGATATTTTCTTTTAAATGAATAAAATGAGGCTTTTGCTCCAAAAGAAACAACTGACAATATTTGTTTCCAAGGATAGAATTGGAGCTTTCCTTTTTTTTTTTTTTTTTTTAGATTTTATTTATTTATTTGACAGAGAGAGAGAGCTCAAGCAGGGGGAGTGGGAGAGACAGAAGCAGGTCTCCCGCCGAGCAAGGAGCCTGATGCGGGACTTGATCCCAGGACCCTGGGCCAAAGGCAGACACTTAACCGCCTGAGCCACCCAGGCGCCCCAGAATTTGAGCTTCCAAGTGAAAATTAGAATTTTGGAAAACTTTGTGACTGCCATTGTGAGCTTGATCATTTTCCAATGTTTAAAAATGTTCTTAGGAGATTGATAGTTATATTAACAAATATGATTATTTGTGCTGCATTCATAACCTGGCCAACTAGCAGTAGACATCACGCTTATTAACAAAAGCTGATTGGGAGGATTCATTAACTTTTTAGGAATATGAAGTGGTCCTGAAATCCAAACATTGGAGAACTTGGGTAATACACTCTCTCAGGAAAACAGAAGAGGGTCCGTGGAAACCGAACCCCAGTCGGACCACCAGAATAGAGACAATTTCTTAATTCAATTTGGCTAAGGGTTCTCACCAGCGCCATAGTGAGGAGGGACTAGAAATCCATATCATAACCAACAGTTTCTTTTTTATATGGAGCCATTTTAACATGAATATGATTGACCCAGTGCAGTATAAACTTTGCCTGAGGGAAACTGGTTCTCACCACGTGAGGTGGGCTCAGTCCAGCCCGAGGGAACCACACTGACCAGGGATATAGGTGTCCTGGCAGACGAAAGCCGAATGTTGGGATAAGGGGTACCTATGCTGGCGACCTGGCTCTGTGACTTAGACAAGTTGTACCAACTGCCAGTTTTCTCCCTTCATGTGAGGATAATATCAGTACTTAATTCACGGGGGTGTAAGACGAAATGCAGTGCTCTGACAAGAGCACCTGAAACAGAGAGAAACACAATCAATGCTCTCTGTCAGCAGCATTTTAGTGGCCGGAGAGGACCAAGGCAGAAGCCATCTTCCTTACAGTTGTGGTTCTCAAACCTGAATGTTCTGGCAGCCTCCACAGGACACTCCAGACGCCCTGTAGTCTGGTGCCCAGCTCTCTTCCAGCCTTAGCTCGCACCACCTCATGGTATGAACAGACTTGGTGAACCCTCTGGCTGGCTGTCCCCCCTCCCCAGCTCATGCCCTTCCCCTCTCCAGGTCCCTCCAGTTAAAATGCAGCAGCTGTGTAAGTTCATCTGGAGCCTACCTTACAGCCAGAATGAGTGCCCCGTCTTCTGATCCATCACCGCCTTCTGTGATTCCTTTGTTACAGAATTGTTATAACGTGGGCTGTTGTTATAAATGAACATGCCCGTCTGGTACTTGATGCATAGAACTATTCCTGAACTGAATTGAGAAAATTTTCTCAATAAAGTGGTATATTATCAGATGATCTCCTGATAGCTGTGTCGTTGGTATTTAAAGGGGCCATACCAAATGACAAGACATGGCAACAAACGATACTGCTTTTTTGATTAATATGGGAATATATTGGAGTAAAGAGTCACTTTACTCTTTTGATGCGAGTCCAATATAATGACAGAAGAAACCAGTAACAACTATACTCTCAAAACATTCAATAAGCAATAATATTTATGTTTACATAGATTTTCAGGAAGCATTTTCTGAATTTTGTTAACTTACCAAATTATTACACTATGTCCAGTCCCTGTAAGACCAGTAGTTCTTTGAAGGCCAGATTTTGCATATGGAAAAAGATGAAAACAAGTCAACTGAAGATATGATCTGATTGCCTTATTCAAGCTTGTTTTACTTCACATCAAAACCAATCATTCTTGCTCAAGTAAAATATAAGTTATCTTCATTAATATGCAGATAAACCAGTAAGCACTGCTAAAAAAATCTAGGGGCATAGCTACAGAACATGTGGAAATCAAGTGTTTTATGTAATCATTCTTTGATTCACTGTATATGCATTGGGTTCAACTGAATGATTTACACGCATGAAAGCTTATTATCATAGGCCTGACATGTGGCTTATAACAATTTAGAAGTTTGTATGAATTCTTTTTTTTTTTTAAAGATTTTATTTATTTATTTGACAGAGAGAGACACAGCAAGAGAGGGAACACAAGCAGGGGGAGTGGGAGGGGAGAAGCAGGCTCCCCGCAGAGCAGGGAGCCCGATGCGGGACTCGATCCCAGGACCGTGGGATCATGACCTGAGCTGAAGGCAGTCGCTTAACCAACTGAGCCACCCAGGCGCCCAGTTTGTATGAATTCTTTTGCACAACAGACCCGCACTGTCCTATAAGGCAGTCACTGCCCATACGTAGCTACTGAACACTTGAACTGTCCTAGTTCAAACAAAAATGTGCTCGTAAGCATAAAATACACATGAGATATAAAGGTAAAATATGAAAAAAGGGTGTAAAATAACTCATATAATTTTTATACTAATTGCATGTTGAAATGACTATATTTTGGATGTATTAAATATAAATAAATAATAAATAAATACAGTATTAATTTTTTTTTTAAAAAAAGGAGTAAGTATTGGCTTTAGACTAAGTCATGGACACCTGCCTTCCTATTCTAACCCTAACATGTATGGCTATGGGCAACTTCAGTCATTTCTCTGACTTGGTTTTTCTCATCTCTAAAGGAGATTGTTTACTTTGCATTGCTGAAGGAACTAAACGTGATATAGTATTCAGAGTGCCCAGCAGAGCGATCATTCTTTTTCTTTTTTTCTGTTTTTTGAATGTCATAGACTTCTAGGATCTCAGTCTTTGTAGAGGCTGCGTGGCTGATCCCACTTCCTCCTGTATTAGGGCATTGAGAATATGGTATTGATGTTGGAAGCAAAGAATGAATTAAACGACGAGCAGTATTTACTCACTTGCAGGTCACTGCTGTAAAGAAAATTACTGCACATGGACATGAACAACTGCATTTGGGACATCATTGAAATGAGCATAAATGTCCATTTCTTTTCCTACAGATGTTTGTAAGATGCAATGAACGAAAGCACTTTTAAATACACACACGTGTGTGCACACGGAAGATACTGATTTTATTCTGAGAATCAAAGAGAAATTATAATGTAAATGAAAAGCAGGCAACAAACTGTAAAAATACTCTGACTTTTCGTAATTTTCTAGGGGTTCTCTTGAGGAATCTGGAACATCATCATTGAGCGCTCCATGCCATGCATTGTGTCAACTAACTCTTTAGCAGACTCTACACTGGACTAGGCCGGTGACAGTCAGGACAGCCACCTGTATAAACAAAAAGAACATTATTCTGCCTTCAGAGAACCCTCAGTCATTGACCAAACAAGAAAAGAAACAAATTTTTAGCTGTACATTGTATTGTGATAAGTCTTATAAATGAAAACGCTGGGCAGTTATGAGAAGGAATAGCTGGTGCAGGGGCTTTGATTTAGACTGGGGTCTGGAAATCTCAGCCAGGATGATGTTTACATGATGGGCAGGATGGGTGGAAGGGAAGTGGGTGGGGCAGGCAGGGGCAATATAGGTAGGGGGGAACAGCAGAAGAGGGAGTGTCAAGAGTTGGGGGCAATGAGAGGGCTGGGCCGAGTCATGCTTGGCCTTGAAGAGCACATGAGGGATTATTTATCTTAGCACACTTGCAGTGGGAATCCATGAAGGGCTCACAATAGGGGAATGACAGGATCCAGTCACAACGTAGCAAGGTCACTGTGCTCTGCACAGAGCACACAGGAGGGGAGCAGGTGGGTGAAGGTGGGTGAAGGTGGATCAATGAGGATGGCTTTCTGGATACCAGTGTGAGAGAGGGAGGGCAGTATCTCACTGCTGGGAGGGGAGGAGGGAGGACAACATTCTGGCCACAGAGATGTGAGGACGGAAGACTGGACCCAGAGGAAGGGAAGGAGGTGGAATAGAGATTTATTTCGAGGTAGAATGGCCAGGTTGGTTTGCTTAAATGACAGCCAGTCAGCATGGGTCACCTCCCTATATGGAGGGGGAAAAAACGGTATAAACAAGAGGAAATAACATGAATCTTTGCAAAGAAAAGATTCCACCGGACTAATGCCTTTGACAGTGGTTTGCAAATAAGTTTTGAAGGGATTGGATAAGTCTCCATTTTCCTCAAAGGAAAAAATAACCAAATTCTGACAATTTTTCAAAAACAAATACAAACAAAGTATTAGGTGATGCTAAGAGAGGTTATTGGTAATTATTGTACTCAATAGTATCATTTCATTTATTCAAACGTGAATTACTGTCATCATAACTCTATCATAATAATTTTTAGTCTATAAGGTTTTGTGATGATGCTTCAGCAGGATTATCATACATTTTCATTTGCCACTTCTACTTTTCTGGTTTCCCTACATTTATTTTGTAGAGATATTTATATGTTGTCTTCTAACACGTTAAATATATCCTGTAGTTATATTACCCACACTTCTCTTTGTATTTTTATCTTATTTTCTTTTGTTTATTATTTGCTTTTAGGGGGAAAACATTACAATAAATGGCAGTTTTCCGTACCATTTTTTAAATAGGGGTTCATAAGATATTTCTATGTAATCTTGATACACTAATAATAGCATTATGACTAGTTTGCCAAGGAAGGGAGTGAGGAAAGAGAATTTTCTTCTATAGATGCATAAATTATATGCATAAATCATGCAAGATTTTAAAGTAAATTGGCTATCTAGCAGCGTCCGCGATAAATGTCTTCAGGTTTTAGTCATCACCACATTTAAGCTTGTTATCGCCTCTGCATTATTAACAGAAACCCAATTATCCCTCCTCCAGCTTTATCTGCACTCATGGTACTCCCTTCTGGGGAGCTGGACAGGGCAGAAGGATGCATATTTTCTTATACGAGGTGCTTAAGCCATCTGTAATTCCTTGTTCTCTTGGTGATCTTCTCCCAATAAAAGTTTCCATATACTCCTTCCTTTCCAACTTATCCTGTGATTGATTCTTGCTGTAATGTATCTTTCATTCACCTAGGCACACATAAAACTAACCTCTAGTTTGCTCTATGGCATTAATAATAGGAGCAGCGCTACTGCTAGGTGCTACCATGAAGAGACTGCCCATCAGCCAGTTCGCATGCAATGCACTGATCCTAGCAGCAGCACTAGTCAAGTTTCATATCAGTTTCATGTGTCTTAAGATCTCGAATTGTGGCCAAAACAGCAAATAATTAAGAATCAATCAACTCCATGGAGATTCATGGTTTTCCTTCCTACCAGGAATTTCATGAAACCCCCCTAAGGTATAAGGAATAAGGCTTCCAAATTCCCAAGACTGACTTCGTTGGGACACTTAGCCTACCCTGAGGGGCACTCTTGAGAAAGGAAGAGCCAGAGAATGAATTATCTCAACTTCTCTTCCATGTTTTCAGATTGGTCAGAACCAAGCAAACCTTAAGCCACTCTGCTTAGGATCAGTGATGCCAAGTGTGTTTATCTTCCCTCTGGGCCCTTTAAATTTAGGTAACTTCAACTACTGGGGGTAAAATAGAGCATGTTGAGGAGCCTTGGTTCTATAGATAATATGAAATTACCCCCCCAAATAAATCTTATTTTGTTTCTCATGGTTTTATTCTCTCTGCTGAACAGCACAATTATAAGGAGATACTGTATGTACTTTGTCTTCTACTAAAGACGCAAATTAAAATTACCCATGTGTAATTCTAAAAAGGTGGTATAGACCTCACCAGTCTCCCATTTTTACTTTATCCACCCAGCAACACTGTGAAGAAGGTAGAGTAGTTATTGGCTCTGGTTCACAGTGAGAAAGATCAGGCAAAACAGTTGTGAGATCTCCTAAAGGTCTTAGAAGCTTGGAAGAAGCGGAGACAGATTCAAGCCTAGATGTCTGACTCCCAGTTCTGCTCTCTTTCCACAATAACATGAGTCTCCCCACCACCCCTTGGTCCCCATTGGCTCACAGTGCTTTGGGGCAGAGGATTCGTGTAAATTCTATTGAATTAAAGGATAAATGTAGGTGACAATCACAAATTTATTTAAATGATATTAGTGCCTATTTTCTATTCTATTCCTTTGTGTTGACTTGGCTATGTTTCCAACAGTCATCGGTGGATTTTAACTCTCCTGATAATTGTAGATGAGCCTGTGGCAATCCAACCCTCCCACCAAGAAAACTAGAAACAATGACAAAAAGTAGGGAAATGCCTCTTTGAAGGCTTTGCAGAACCACTAAGACAATATAAGCCGAGATCCCAGAGACAAAGTACAGAGAATTAAATTCACCACGAAGCACTATTTTCTCCTTCAGCCATTTGTGAATTAAAAGGTTAGTTTACACTCGTTTCGAAGCCAACCAGGTAACTAAAGGTGAGGGGTGAAGAAGCTGAGCAGTTTCCACAAGTCTTATTGCATTAGGAGACTAAGAAGAGAATGCCTGGCTATTAACCCAGGTATTCAATGGAAATCCTGAAGGGCTATATACATGAGTTAAGAAGAAACAGAAATGGACCAAATATCAAGATAATAAAGCCCAACCTCTAATCAGTCAATCCGTGGTCAGATTTAATTTGTGATTGGCTTCTGAGCCACTGGGCTCTAAATTTTTTTTTTTTTTTAAGATTTTACTTAATTGACAGAGACAGCGAGAGAGGGAACACAAGCAGGGGGAGTGGGCAAGGGAGAAGCAGGCTTCCCGCGGAACAGGGAGCCCGATGCAGGGCTCGATCCCAGGACCCTGGGACCACGACCGGAGCCGAAGGCAGTTGCTTAATCAACTGAGCCACCCAGGCGCCCCTGGGCTCTAAATTTTAATTCACAAATGTCTCTAGGGGAAATTGATGCTTAATGATGAGTTATCTTCCTATCAGAAATAAAAATAGGGGTTCCTGGGTGGCTCAGTCAGTTAAGCATCTGTCTTAGGCTCAAGTCATGATCCCAGGGTCCCGGAATGGAGTCCTGCATCGGGCTTCCTGCTCAGCGGGGAGTCTGCTTCTCCCTTTCCCTCTGCCTGCCACTCCCCCCTTCTTATGCTTTCTCTCTGTCAAATAAAAAAAATCTTAAAAAAAAAAGAAATAAAAATAGATCCTCTCTAAGGACGATAGCAAATTAGCTTTACAACATTTTAAAATATGGCTGGCATTAAGTTAAAAATTACTTAACATACCAGGAAATAAGACCAAATGACAGGAAAACCAAAGAGAAAAAAAGAAAACAGAGACTCATGGGAAATCCAAATACTGATATTAAAGTTATGAGACACAAACTTTAAATTATATACATACACATACTAATATGAACAAGAAATTGGGTGACAAAAATGGAGATTATCAAGAGACTGAAACCATAAAAATGAATCAAATAGAAAATTGAAAATTAAAAATACTATAAATATAATTAAGAACATAATTGATTTGACAACAGGATATTGAGATCTGAAAAGATCTGAAAAGATAAGCTGGAAGACAGGTCAAAAAGTAATTTTAAAAAAAGTGCCTAGATGCCCTTCAACAGATGAATGGATAAAGAAGACGTGATCCATATATACAATGGAATATACTCAGCCATCAGAAAGGATGAATACCCAACTTTTACATCAACATGGATGGGACTGGAGGAGATTATGCTAAGTGAAATAAACCAGGTAGAGAAAGTCAATTATCATACAATTTCACTTATTTGTGGAACATAAGGAAGAGCATGGAGGATATTAGGAGAAGGAAGGGAAAAATGAGGGGGGGGAATTGGAGGGAGAGATGAACCAAGAGAGACTATGGACTCTGAGAAACAAACAGGTTTTTAGAGGGGAGGGGGTGGGGGGATGGGTTAGCCCGGTGATGGGTAATAAGGAGGGCACGTACTGTAAGGAACACTGGGTGTTATAGGAAAACAATGGATCGTGGATCACCACATCAAAAACTAATGATGTATTGTATGTTGACTTATATAACATAATAAAAGAAAAAAAATGAGGTAAACAAAGTTAAGAGTATAAGAGATATACAGTGCCTCATTTAAAAAAAAAATCCTGGGGTGCGTGGGTTGCTCAGTGGGTTAAGCATCTGCCTTCGGCTCAGGTCATAATCTCAGGGTTTGGGGATCGAGTCCTGCATGGGGCTCCTTGCTCAGCAGGGAGCCTGCTTCTCCATCTCCCTCTAGACTCTCCCTCTCTCTCCCTCTCTCTCTCTCTCAGATAAATAAATGAAGTCTTTAAAATGAAAATTTGAGGCCTCTGGTTCCCAGAGTGATATCTGGTGCACTTTTCCGAAAGTCATGGCATTTGTACCAGGCTGGAAACCCAGCTGCACCCAAATCTCTGCTTTTGCTAACTCCAGCAGGCAAGTTTGCTTGTGTTTTCCCCTTACTGATATTTTATCTTTCCCGTGGTGCTGAGGGAAGAAGGGAGAAGGTGAACAGGAAGCAATAGGACCTGCACAGAATCGCTTTGATTGTGAGCCATATAGTGGAGACCTCCCATGTGACTGGCCTAGCACTGGGTTTATAAGGCAGTCAAGTTAGAGTACTTTGGTATATGTTAAATAAAATGCTTCAGAATTCAATTTATAAATTAAAATAGTGTGACTCATATTTATAACAAGAGTGGCATTATTCACTTATAAATTTACTTCACCAGGAAAAGTATCCATCGTATAAGACTCAGTTGAGATGAGTTTCCAACTCATTAGCAACTGGATTAAAAGATCAGAAATCAACCATTGAGATTATTTCTAGTAAGATATAAAATAGAGAATACGTACTCAGTAAAGTATGAGTAATACTTTTATAAAGTTAGCTTTTTCCTTACTCTTTTAAACATCTTTCTCTCTGCCCTTTATAAATATGGAAGGATGTGGAATAGAAATGACTGGAAGCTTTTCCTCCAAATCAAAAGTAAGTATTCAATTATATCATCATGAGTTTGTCCTTTTGCTCATTTTTTAGTCTCATGTATTTGTCTTATGAAAACCCTGGGCTTTATGAGCCAGGATAGAAATCTAACTCTACTAGATTCTTACAAAAATAGTATGTGGTAGATACAGAGGTCATACTATATTCAGAGGACAGTTTCTTTCTATGTTCATTCAAAATCATTGCTAAAATTGTGAATTTAAATAAATGGTGTATTTTACAGTAAAGAAGGCAAATATTTAAGAGAAGTTATCTTTAGATTAAAATAAACATCAAAAACTAATGATGTTCTATATGTTGGCTAACTGAACATAATAAAAAAATAATAAAATAGAATAAAAAACAAATACCAAAAAGCAAAAAATAAAATAAAATAAACATCGGGGCACCTGTGTGGTTAAGCATCCAACTCTTGATTTCAGCTCAGGTCATGATCTCAGGGTCGTGTGATCCAGCCCTGCGTCAAGCCCCACATCAGGCTCTGCACTGAGCGTGGGGCCTGTTTAAGATTCTCTTTCTCCCTTTCCCTCTGAATACGTCACATTTCCTCCCACCCCAAACTTGATCCTTCTTTCCCAGTGGCACCATGTTCTTCTCTCTAGCGAGGAGCACCATTGAGATGGGAATAAATATCATCTTCCTGTTTCACTGCCTACTCCTCTTGGAATTCTGCTATGCTTCAGAGATGGGTAAATGCCAAGCACATTTTTAAGGCTTTAAAAATAGTTTGCCAATTATCCCTGACAATGTTATAATCGTTTATAATCCTAGAAGTGTACAAAAGGGCTAAAGCTGATGTCAGGATAGTTTCAGTCTCTTTTGTCTTCACCAACATGGTATGTGAGAAATGGTCTTCTTTCTTTTCTTTTCTTTTTTTTTTTTGAACCCCTGTAAGACTTGATTCTTTTTCCACATAGCTATTGACCCTTTGTATATTTGGGTGTTTACATTTTCACACTTCGTTCATTTCCTTATTATTATGTCAACTTCTTATTGTTTTGTAAACACTCTAAAGATTGATATGAATCTTTTGAATTTTTTGTTTACCAATGAAATATACACTGTTTTAAGTCTACATACGTATATATAGGATAAATAAAATTAGCTCAGTGTATAGTAAAAAATCACAATATTGTCACTAAAAAAATATTAGCATCATCATAGCCCCAGCTTTTGGGCTAGGTAAACAGTAGTAGGGCCATGAATTATGGTCTAACTCAGACTAAGTGTGTTACTGGTTCATTCTAGGACAATTGTTCTCTATTGCTTCTCAGTGAAGCTGGGTTACTGATTTTAGTCAGTCCTCAAGTCAAGGAGACTGTGGTCTTACTTCATAGTGAACTGTGAGGTGCTTCCAGTCTCTCTGACTTGGGTGGACCTGTCACTTTGATGATTGTCTGTCTGTTCCTCCTGTTGGTCTCAGTTGGAGACAGTATTGGATGGTGGGGGGGCAAGGTGCAGAAATGAACAGCAGGGCTGTCTCATCAGCCCCCAATGCCCATGACCACCGACATTACTCTTTCTTTACAGTTACATAATCTAAATGTGAAAAGCAATGCTATGCAGAAATCTGGACTAAACAAGGGATTGTTTTCAGCTCTTGTCAGACAGCTGCCCTCACCCCAGCTCCCCCCACTCCTGCCTGGAAGATGCGGCTGACCTCCCAGCCTCACTGCCTCCAGGGTCCCTCCCAGACTCTTACAAAGTCATCTAGGAAGTCTTCCTAAACCCTAACATTGGTGCTATCACTCTACACACCCTAAAGAATAAGAAGGGTAGGTTTAGGCTGTGGTTATTCCACAAAGAAAATATTCCTTTTCCAAGCTTTTAAAGAAAATAATTCCATGAACCCTCTCTTTTACACAGGGGGTTGAAGCATCTTCACACCCCTTCCAAGGGCTTTCCATCCTCAAACATATCTTCGCTTCCCTTTTATAGACATGGCTCCCTATCTCCACCCACCCACCACCCCTAAAGTACTGTCTTCGGTTCCGCCTTCAGCATTTCCCACTGTCCTGGATCCTCACTGGGACTTCATGTCCCAAGCTGGGAGAACCCGGTGTGTTCTTCTTCCCATGCCCTGACTCTGTTTCTCCTCCAGCCGTGCTGTCCCTGAGGACCTTGTATGCCTAGTGTAGCTGTGACCCCAGGCTCCGGGTCAGAATCTAACAATGTCCACTCTCTGTGTATGACTAGACACTTGTTGTTTGTGTTTTATTAACTAGTTGCCAGAAGGGCAGCTCTCTGCAGGCCACCTCCTTCCCTTTGTTCCTGGGCATTCCAGGCCTGGGCAGTGGTCACAGATCCAAAACTAGGTCCCCAACCCCAACCTTTGGCCTCATGGATAACAGGTCTTACAGCTGCCTTCTTGTCCCACCTGGAGCTGTGGCTGGCCTCCTCCCACCTGATTCCCTCACATCCCTTCTGGGTACCTAGGTTCCATCTTCCCACACAGTCGATGGCTCAATCCCTGCTCAGCCATATATGGCCTTGACCTAACCAAGAGCCCACCCTGAGGGTCACTGAATAAATGCAGGTTTTATCTAGATCACCCCCTGAGGCAGGGTCCCCACCCATGGGGTTTCTGAGACTTCTGGAGAGGTAGGGGTTTGGTGGGGCCACCTGCCTTCACTGAGCACCTCCTGTGTGTGGAAGAAGGTAGTAGCTTGTAAAAGCAGAAACCAGAGGAGCTTCCTTTCTCTGAGACTCCTTCCTCTACCTGACAATACAATTAGAACACTACTTGAACAATTGGGAAATCCAAGCTTTTATTTGAGATTGTGATCCACCAAGATGGTTTGTTTTCCTGAAGCTAATAGTGCCTGCATTCCTGAGGAAGGGTATGCAAATCAGGCTGTCACTGCTATTAGTTCCCAATACGCCTAAGATTGATGTGAACACAGTAGGGCTTACTTTCCTCAAATGGTATGAAGTCCAGCGGTGTAGTCCATTCCAGCATGTGGCTTCCAGCGTCAGGTGACAGGACAGTAAACAGTTCACATTCTGGGCAAGGAAAAGCACAAAGGCATGGTTTTCTTCCCATGAGCATCGGTGGCTCCATTTGGGCATGACTGCCTGACTGTCCGGATGTGTGTCTCCCACTCACACAGGAAGGATGCATGAGTATTCTAGCTGGGAGCATGTCACACACATCCCTCACTCCAGACAAGAGACTCCTGTTAATAAGAGAGAAGGGAATAATGAATATCGGGCAGGCAAAGCAAGGATTGCCCCCATGGGCTTATTTTCCTCACCCAAGTTGACAAAAATGGAGCTCATGCTGTCATAAAATTTTATATTGCCTGTGACACTATATTACAAATAGGAATACTGTTGTAGTGTTTGTTTTCTTTGTGTCTGTGTCAGATAATTAGGCAAACCTCCAAGTTTATATTTAGTCAACTGTAACCATGTAAGAAATGATACTCTTATTTTTAGACACTTCACACATGTAACATTTACAAAGTAAGACCTGACAGATTTCATTTTTGTTCATTAACTATTTGTTTTCTTCAATCCTTGAGGTTCTTATTTTGCATGTATTTCTCATGAACAGGTTTGAGTTTGGGATTCCAAGACAAAAAGGAGAGGAACAAAATTCCCACTTTGCTGCTCTACATCCTACTTCCTCAGCCCACACACACATGATTCTTAGAAAAGAGGAGGCAAGTATGAGAAAAAACGAAAGGCCAGATGGCAAA
This sequence comes from Mirounga angustirostris, assembly GCF_029215605.1. NCBI lineage: Eukaryota > Metazoa > Chordata > Mammalia > Carnivora > Phocidae > Mirounga > Mirounga angustirostris. The sequence goes on along the minus strand of NW_026991715.1, from coordinate 147,339,636 downwards.
AAGTTCTTCGATGTCTGATTCATGTTGTTTTGAGAATGAAAAAAATTGTTTACCTAATTCGAGTACAGAAGCCGCTCTGATTAGTTCTTATGTGATTGTAGCACATAAAACACTGATAAAATATTTGGTTTATGAGTTAAGATATTAAACATTTGTAACAGTTTATATTCATACAGATCAATTCATACTGGCTTCTTATGAAGTCTGATTATCTAGATCAAATTGAAGAAGAAATTTTGTAATCATGCAGTTACTGTCAAAGATGGTAATTTGCTGAAATGGATAATTCAGGTAAAAATAGCCTCCATTTCATGCCTCAATTATCAATGTTCACTGATCTCTACAATTTATGTTTAAGAAGATGAGACAGAAAATTATGCAGTCTAGCCATGTAACAATAAAGATAACTGCTGAGAATACTAGTTCTTTCTGATTTGGGCATGTCCTTTACTCTTTGATTTCTCTAAAAGAGAATGAAGGTAAAGGTTGACTGTTTTTTTCTAACATCTTTTTCACCAAACTTGTAATTATAATGACCAGTGAAATATGTTGAGACTATTGTATCAATAGAAAATAAGATGAATATCTGAGCACTGGGTATTATACTGAACTGATAAATCATTGAACATTATATCAAAAAACCAATGATGATACCTTGGCTAATTGAATTTAAATAAATTTTAAAAAGATGAATATCTGTGTGTGTGTGTGTGTGTGTGTGTATGAAATACAAAAGGTTAAAAGCAATCAGGGTGAGTTTAAAGAAAAATTGAGTAGATAGTGATCATCCTATGTCTATGTAGCTCTGTGGTTCCTTCCTGATTTATCTTCTAAGAAGTGTCTATGGATATATTTGGCAGCTGTCTTTCATGATGATAATTAAGATGTCTGGAATTCCACTTTTCCTTAGATTATTTTGTACATTGTATCAGAGTTCTTCGGCTATAGGCAATACAAAATTGAATGAAGTGACGCAATAAAATACATTTTCTCCACAGACAATACCAAGGGAAGAGGTATACATTCTGGATGAGAAGAGTACCGCCAAACTGAACTAAGGAAACACGTTCCTCCTACCTTTCTGATCTGTGATCCTTAATGTATGACTTTCATTCTCATGTTCACAGAATGGCTGCGATGCCTCTAGGCATCACATCCATATTCCAAGCAGCAAAAAGGAAATGGAGAAACAGCCAAAAGAGTGTGCCAGCTAAGTCTGACCGTTTTTTGTCAGAAAAAATAGTGGCTTTCCCAGAAGTCCCCTCCACCCCCCAAAAAATCTGATTACTTCTTATTGGACAAAACTATGTCATATGGTCACCACTAGGTAGAATGGAGTCTGGAAAATTGAGATTGTTAGCTGAACACATGTCTGCTCAAGTAATATAGAAGTTTCCTTAGAACTGGAAGAAGAGGGGTAATAAATATTGGGTAAACCAATCATAATGTCTTTCACAGTTTCCTTTGTGGTTAGGATATAGTTATATATTCATTTTTACTTAACAATTGACACTGGACATGAATTAAAAATTCATAACTAACTAACTTCATAGTTAAAGCTAAGATTCATAATATTTATGGTGTTGTGAAAAGGGAGCTGTGATCTGGAAGGGAATCCTCAAATGGGGGCTGACTAGTATGTGGAAGTGCTCACAGGGTAGTGGTGAGCCCTGGGAAAGGTTTCCATCCGATCTCTGTGTTTACTGGGTACTATGGTGCAAGAGTAGGTGGGGGAGTGGGGCAGGAAGATGGCAGGGGTAAACTGAGAAAGAAGAGGCTTGCGAATCGCAGTGTAGAGGGGAGAGATGTACAGAATATGTGCATATATATCCACCTGGAAAGCAGGGAGGGGAGAGATGGGGAGACAGAGTTATGCACTGATAATGTCAGAACCCTTGGTTTAGTGATGCCTGATGCTATTTTTTCTCTGGGAGGCATTAAACTCTCATTTTAGGGCGCCTGGGTGGCTCAGTTGGTTAAGAGACTGCCTTCGGCTCAGGTCATGATCCTGGAGTCCCGGGATCGAGTCCCACATCAGGCTCCCTGCTCATCAGGGAGTCTGCTTCTCCCTCTGACCCTCCTCCCTCTCATGTTCTCTGTCTCTCATTCTCTCTCTCGCAAATAAATAAAATCTTAAAAAAATAATAAATAAATAAATAAATTCTCATTTTATATTAAGCTAGTTTAAGCTCTGTTTAGCAGGTACGTCTTCGTCCCCAATTGCCAAATGGGTAACCAGTTGTGCACATTTCCCTTTGAGGGATCCCTCTTTCAGCCTACATGGGCCATCCCCAAAGTAGGGGAAAAAAGAACAGGCCAAGTGCAACTATTACAAAAAATAAGATGCACATAAATTCACTAAACACACAGTTCTCAGCCATCAGAGGACTGTCCCTGCAGGGGTCTACATAGTTAATTTTGAAGTCATGCTTTGGAAAAATGGATTTATACTCTTTTTACCTGAAAAATTTGCTCACTTTCCCTTTGTTGTATCAGTTTGTCTTGGTGTTCTTTGTCGATGTAAAACAAATTCAGATTCTTAGAATAGTTGATATTCTCAGATCACATTAACTAGTTTTGCATCAGGAAAATAAGCTGAGCTTCAATCTGGGATAACACACAGAATCTTTCTTTCATATGGCAGTTCTGATGCGATCGGGTCACATGGCAGCTGTAGTCTATCCCACCACAACGGTGGAGATGACATCTTGAAAGAAACACTTCTCTCCCACTTGGCTCGCTGGGAAGGCTTCTCCCTATTTTCTGTCCCACTGCAAGAATGAACTCAGCTTTCTCACTATGGTCTTACATGTAGTCACCTTAAAATACAAACAATTTATTCTATGTTTAAAACATTCTTTTTTAAAACTTTTATGATCTTTGGAATTCATTGGCCATGTTTCACGTTGACAAGAAAAGCACCTGATTATATGATATATAGATAGATAGATAGATAGATAGATAGATAGATAGATAGATATTCCATATTCCATACACAAATTGCCAGAAAGTAATGTAGTAGCATAAATTGAAGACAAGCAAATTTACACATCTTGAAATAAATGTTGAGTCCTTTTACTCCTTGAATAATTTTCCAAAATTATTTTCCTTGTGTCCCAGAAGTTTAAATCTAATGAAATCAGCCTCCTCTGCCCTCCTTCCCACACCTGTATTTACCAGGACAAGCTTAAATTTCTGTTCATCGTCTCAAATGTATCACTACCTCTTAGAATATTTATCTCTGACCAGGTCACTGTCCCATCTCACCAGACTTCCCTCTCTGCTGGCACTTAGCATCACTCAAGTCCAAAAGTAACAGCTAATTTGCAGGCCATACGGTTTCCACTTCTAACTAGTTCTGCACTAGATTTTAAGAACCACTTAACTAAATTACTGTTGGAGAGTATCAACCTTAAATTGACACTATTAGAGCCAAGTATGAAAGCCACACTCGGTGATTTGTCTTGTTTTCTTAGGGCCTTCAAGAGGTAGAAAATGTTTGTGTGTGAGATTAAATGATAATCAAATTGTTCTTTGATCTTTTTCCCCATGGTGTGGGGGTCATATGGCTAGTCAGAGGTCATGCAGACTGTTTCTGAGCTGGGACATCATTTTGATATGGTGAAGCCAGCCATATGCAGAGTAGAAAAAGTCCCTCTTGGGAAATCATCTGGAATGTGTGTATTAAGGTTTCATTTGCATGACACTTGAGAAATCTGTGAGCCCCAAGTGAACTTTTATTTGTGAGTCTGTCAAGAATGTGGCTATAAAGACATAGTTGTGGGGTCTCCAGCAATTATCTTTGGAAAAGTATGTAGGATCCAAGAGATTGCTAAAACATGGAAAAAGATACACTTTTATAAAAGAAAAAAAAATGGCTAAAAGGAAAACCTTCAAAAAAATCTATGCATAGATAGTCAAATTCACACATAAAGATACTAGAATGAATTGTCAAAGAATCAATTTGTATGTACTTTCAATATCATAGGGGACTCCATTTAGAAATCAATGGAGCTTTGTGAGGAATTTATCCAAGAAGCCCAAACCAATTTATTCCATCATATTAGACAAATCTGGGAAAGACTGTCCCAGGGAAACAGCAGACAGGACTTAGGCTCTTAAGAAAGTCATGGCTCCCTCCTATGGCTCCCTGCCTAACAGAAGTTAGAAAGTTTGACCCTGAAGAACTCAGAAATGAAAAACAAACCTACTGTAAAGTGAACTAGTACTGCAAGCCAATAAGTTGGGAATGTAAACCTGATATAATTCCCATCAACTATTTACTAGGAAAATCAACATTGGTCAAAATAAAACTAATTTAAGAAGAGTTTCTCAATAATGTTTGCAATGAAATCAAGCAAAATAAAAAACATAAATTGTATTAACATAACTCTATGAGGATATCTTCTCGGGTCTTAATGTCTTAGTCATCTTCATTCATCTTATACTTTAGTCAATAATTCAATAACTTTGTTATTTTTATTATTACCAATAATATTGAAGGAATATTACTATCTGTCATTTCACACACAATCACGGTAACGAAGTTGTCACAATTTCTGGTTTTACAGATGAAAGATTCAAGATTTTACCAGTTCCTGTAAAATGTCCAAAATATACATGGTGGGTGGTGGCAATGATCAGAGTCAGGTCTCTGACCCCGGATCTAAGCTCTGTGCACCTACATGTTCCTGCCTCCCAAATTCCCATTGCTTATTACCTGGGATTCAAATATGAAAAGTATCTTGAAAGCAAGTTCTTTAATTCTACCTCTGTTGGGTATTGGACTTGTATAAGTTCTAGAAAATCCTTGCTCTGAGTGTCTTTCTCTCAAGATGTTTAAATCAACTTTTGTAGCATGGGTTTAAAGTGAATGTCCACAGGCCAGGCAGTAACCCACATGTGTGAGTTCCCTGAATATAAGGAGATACAAGAATGAGGATGTCAGTACACACAGACACACACAGACACACACACACACGTGCACACGTGCACATATGCATGCACTGGCCAAGCATTCAAATATGCTTTGATAATACACTATGCTGATCAAAGAAAAGCTTTCTGCCATCTAGGTTGCTCTTGGGGGCAAGGGCTTATGACCCTAGATCTGATGTCTGCAGTAAAATCAATTGGTAAAACTGCTCAGTTAAAATATTGCTCCAAGCAGATAGTGAAGAAGATTCAGACTTTGAGGTACGTTTGAATGTTCTAAATAAGTACAATGTACATAGATAATCTTCCATAAGACTGAAAAGGAAAACTCTTAGAATGGAGTAATAAAACCAGGCCATCATACTAATGGGTAGTGAAATAATAATTAGGTCATATGAATATTCTAATTAGATGCATTTTTAATGCTGATACTGCTCCATAATTCTAAGTTTCCAGAGGTTAAAGTCCTTTGTTCTTGCCTGATGAGAATGACCTTCAATCGTTAAAAATGAAAAACTGGTTATGCCAAAATGGAATATCCAACTCATGCAAACTCCTTGAGCATTTAACTCTATTTTTTGACATGTTTACTGAGGAAAATAAGATTTCTCACTTCTACAGCTCATCTTTGTTTAAATTGTATGATATTCTGGTGATGCATCAAAGATGACCATATTTTACATTTACCATCGTTGGGCAATAATAAGGTGCAGTGTATATGTACACCTGCAATTGGGTCCAGTCATGACCATCATGATTATTCACACCATAACTACCTCTGAGAATCCCTGTTTTAAAAGGAGGAGCATTTTAAATTTGGACTTCAACTGTTTTTTTGTTGTTATACCTTACATCAGAAAAACATATTGACTGCACGAATTCATACCAACTTTCTACTGCAGATGGAAAAGGGAGACATAAAAAGTGGTATGATTGCATCAGAGGTTGTCCACATGTAGACAGAGCCAGAGGAGAAGGCCATAGTCACATGGAGGGTTGGAGTCCGTATTTACATACCAAGGAATGCCTATGAATGCCAGAAAACCACTCACAGCTAGGAAGGAGCAAAGGAGGATTCCCTCCAGTTTTCCAAGGGAGTATAGTTCTGCCAACACCATGATTACAGACTTTTACTCCCCAGAACTGCGAGACACACATTTCGGTTGTGGGGCACTTTGTTACGGCAACCCTGGGAAACAAATGTAGTGGAGAACTACAAATGAACCTCAACAATACAATTGCCCGAGACATTGCCATTTGACTTTGGCCATCTTGATACAGTTTTTAATAACATTCCTTAACTCTCAAAAGTGACCTGTGTGGATGAAAGTATCATGCTTTGCATCTACCAGCTTCCATAATCTTTAATTCCAAGTGTCCCCCTTCTTAAGGGGGTGTGAGTGATGGGTAGGAAGAGTGAAGAGAGAAAGTGAACAACATCTTGGTGTGAACGGGTAAGTTTTTTAAAATCTCTGAGATAGAAAAATTTAGACTATGCATACCTAGTTGAAGTGTAGGAAAGCCAGTTGCTTCAATTCTTAGCTTTCATCTGCTTGTGAGTGGCTGAGCTCTCTAAAGACCCAATACCAGTAAGTAGAAACTCAGATAAAGGGAAGGGGACTGGTTGCCGGTTGAGCTCCCATTTTTGACCTCTTGCAGGTGAGGGCCGGCTTCTGTCAGGGCCATGCTGGGTGTCTAAAACTCTGAGAGAAACACAAGGCCTTATGATTTTGAGAAACGAGAGGACAGACTCCAAAGTGAACATGGCAGCTGGAAAGAGAGGAAGGAAATGCTAAGAAACCACAGTGGAGGAGCCACAAATTCTATGCGTCAACTCTGCCCACAGCCCAGGCTGCCGTCCCACCTACTCCCATGGAGCTCTGCATGTAGACTGAGCTCAGCTCAGCTAAGGCTCAAAGAACAGAACAGACATTTCAGCTGCTGCCTACTTCTAGGGAGACGGGGTGGGGAATTTGAATTGAGTCCAAACAAAAAACTAAATGAACACTTTTGAGAGTAACATACAAGAATTCATAGTTGTTATGACGTCTGGGTCACACTATCCAGGATACAATCCAAAATTAGCAGATGTACAGAGAAACATCCTGGGGATCGCTAGCATGAACCAGCTAGGCAGGGCCCCCTGCCTCCAGGTGCCCATGACATTCTGGTTTCTTTTTCAGAGGGCCATTGTAACAAGGCGCTTACTTCGGCCCTCGTCAATGAACACGTCATGCTTTGTCACTGGAGTGCAGGACAAGGATAGCCCAAGTGGGGAAAGGGGGGAGAACAAGGGAAAGCAGCTTCTTGTAGGTGGTAAGTTCGTCTTTCCTTTCTTGGGCTTGAGGACACAAAACCTGTGTGCCAGCTGCTGGAGGTCATCTTCTGAGCTCTGGGGACTCTGTTGCTCATTTACTGAACCTCTGTGGGACCGAGAAGAGGAGGTTACTATGTGTCTCTCAAAGACGGTACATAGCTCCATTTACCTCTGGGCCGTAGTTTTTAGTTGCCTCATTAACTTCACTTTGGAAGAGCTAAAGGGCCCTGGAGATCATCTAATCTATCCTCATCTTGTAAGAACTAGTCCCAGAAGGTTCAATATATTCACAAGTTTAGACAGCCAGGTAGTGTCAGCACTGGGCATGGAACACCACGTCTTGATTCCCAGCACTGAGCTCTGGCATCTTCCACCGATCGATCACTTGATGAATATATCGGACGCAATGTGTATCACATGACTCCTAGGTGCCATGAATTGTCCTGGGGGGGTAGAGGTGCCTTCGTGATCCTGATAGAGGAGGTCCCTGCCCTCAGTCTATACTTGCCCTTCTGTCTTGGAAGCTATCCGTCTGCTGACCTGGGAGCTGTCTCATTGAATCAATGGATAAATACATTATTATAATTTTCACTTCCTATAAAGGAATTCCATTTGTTGGTTTTTCTAATGTGTTATCCCTCTGCCTCTGTTAATGTTTTTTTTTAATATTTTATTTATTTATTTGTCAGAGAGAGAGGGGGAAGAGAGAGAGCACAAGCAGGGGGAGCCTCAGGCAGAGGGAGAAGCAGACTCGCCACTGAGCAGGGAGCCTGACACGGGGCTCGATCAGACAGACGCTTCACCGACTGAGCCATCCAGGAGCCCCTGCCTATTTTAATCTAAAAGAGGTTAAATAAAACTAAACATTGCCAAAAAAAAAAAAAAAAGGTACCTATGTAACCTTTGCTGTAACTTGGCCTGCTTCTAGGCATTACTCCTTTCATTTATGCTGTGCCTATCAATCATTTATTCATGTGACACCTGACCCATTGAAGGCAATTTGAGTAAATTCATCCTCAGAAGACTCTAGCCATTCGGTCTTCCACATGAGGACCTGGATATTGTGGAGCAGAGACCAGTTGTCCTTGATATCTGTCTCTATTTAAATTCCAGAGCAACAGAATCTATCATCATAATAAAGGTTTGCTTTACACTGCTGAGTTTTAGAGTATTTGTTACACAATTTTAGTAACCATTCACAATTTATCCCTTTATAATTTACCTAATGTTGGTCATTTTGCCCTCCACAGTTCAGGACAAGAATGTGATTTACTACTCTTCTCCCAATATTTTCTTTTCATTAGGGAATAATGTAAGCAGACAAATACATATTTGCTATTTAACTTTACATAAATAAAATTGAAGGTATTTTTCCATATCCAGGGTTTTCAGAACCTTTTTCCATTAAGATTTATTATATCTATTAGGTGCAGGTGAGGTGGGGAGAACATTTTTCTCACACCTGCTCTCCTATCCCCCCCGCCCTCCCCCACAAGCCCAAGGTTTAACTGGACTCTGGCCTGTATGAGTATGTGGCAGTAGGCCCTCACCACACTGCTACTCTTCTACCTCCATCCACTCATGCAATCTTGTCTTCAAAAGAAGTAGAGTTCTCAGACCTCGGCCAAGTAATTTCCATATCAACCAGAAATCAGAAGGTATGTGGAAAGTGAATTCAAATCTGAATACATAATCTTTTTCTAATTTATTTGAAAGGAGGCTTTTATATAAATTCTAGAGTCATATAAAAACATTGCAGGCTCTTCTTTGGATAGCCTTATTTCTATGAATAAATTAATATTTTTGGAATCATTTAACATTTTTATCATAATGCCCCTTATTCCAAAGCCAATGCAGTCCCCTAAGTGGCAGCCCAAATTGCATGACTGTGGTTGTTTTTCAGCTGCTGTTCATGGCTGTATCTTTTTGGTATTTTCATTAGACTCAGATTTCTCTCTAATTCACTGACTTGACATATCATGTCGGTTTGATTTCCTCACTTGAGTTGTCAAGTATGCATTTCTGCAGACAATAACACAAGACACAGACCCTTTCAGAGTCGACTTCAGGGGGTAAATTTTAGTGCTGTGCTAAAATTATGGTTCTTATGGGTTCTGCTGAGGCCAATTTAATTTCACTGGTATCATAATTTACAAGAAACAATGATATAAAATAGGATCTGGTTGAACACCTGGGGTGTCTAATCAGGGTGATAAAGACGAAGTGAGTCAACTTGCCCTTGGTGGTAACAAAGCCTGGACATTTAATTTGAGAGAGAAACATTTTTCTCAAATGCCTGATAGTATCTCTCCTGTTGTAACTGGTCATCTCCTTGTCTTCAGTGGGGGAAAATCATGTATTTTTCCCCACAAGTTCCCCATGTCATTGTTGTGTCGCTCTTGAAAAGAGAGCTAAAATTCTCTCCAACCTTCTCTATTTTCATACCTGTTTTCTGCTCCCATTTTTCTTTTTCTTTAATTAAAAAAAAATCTGGAGACTTAAAATATCATGACTCTATACCATCTTCTTTACAGAAAGGCAGGGCATATATCAGTGATATTCCTGGCAACTCAATAGCACGCATCTGCAGTGAGCTAAATTAGAACGGTTGTAGCAAACTATCAGCCTGCATGTTGAGTAGAGCTTAAGTTGCGTGTCATCAGGGATTCTTATAATCTGATTTCAATGCATTGAATGGACCATTATTATAAAAGTGGAAACCATGAATATTCTATTAATTTATTTATTCACTTATTTATTTATTTATTTATTTTTAATCTAGCTTTCTGTGAAGACCTGCTGTGTCTTATATGCGGCACATTAGATGTGAAGGAAATAAAAATAAGATAAGATCTTTTCATATAAACAGAGTCTAAAAGAGCAAAAAGTAGATGTTAACTAGAGAGAAAATAATCCTCAGGCTAAAGCTGTCTTATGTCATCTCCTTCTTAGATAGCTCTTTCATTTGCCTAAATTTTGTAGTAGTGTTGGTCTTGCATCTCATGTAATGGGCCATCTGTAATGGAAATGGGACCAAAGTCATCATAGAAACTTGGAGAGAGGATTATTGTTGAGGATGAAAGAAGCCAAATCAAAGGCATTGTTTTAAAACCCACTTAAAATTTAAAATCTTAAAATTAAAAAAAAATCTCAGGGTACCTGTGTGGCTCAGTTGGTCAAGCATCTGACTTCAGCTCAGGTCATGATCTCAGGGTCCTGGAATCTGGCCCTGCATCAGCCTCTGTGCTTAGCAGGGAGTCTGCTTGTCCCCCTCCCTCTACCCCTGTCACCCTGCTTGTGTTCTCTTTCTCAAATAGATAAATAAAGTCTTTTAAAAAATATTTTTAAATCTCTTAAATCTATTCAAATACACCCCCTAATTTTAAGGATTCAATGTTTATTTGCCTCAAAGTATCTAATTCCCAGTCTCTTACAAAACGCCCATTGAGACCACCATTTTCAGGTGAGGAGTGAGTATTTAAGTGAAGCTATGACTTTCTAGAACTGTGATGAGCGTCCATGTTTGACACTGGAACACTCAGGCGAAATTCTCTTCCTTACTTGAGTCTCAGGAAAAGTCATGGTGTGGTTAAGTTCTTCTGATAAAATTTGTTGAAATCAGAAGATGTGAAGAAAGGGTCTTCTTTCTTTCCTTCAACATGACCCAGTGGAAAGCCAGCTGCCCCTCTCTGCATTAAGCTATCACTTTTTACCATTCTCTTGGAATTTATCAATGTCTCTCTTGCATTCTTACATAAACACATAATGAATTACGGCTCCTCAAGAGCAGTGTCTGTGATCATCTCGGATCCCAAACAACCCCCATAACAATGCTTTGCCCACAGTTAACTCCCCGCAGTGGTTTCTTGAATGTGAAAGGATTAGTTCCAAGATCCTCACAGAAGCTTTTAATCCCCATCTCTAGCCTCACCAGGGCAATAGCAGGCTATGAACAGTTCCCTTGTATTTAATAAAATTTTTCCAGAACATGAAAAAAATTTTTTTTACTTGTCATAATACTCAATTGTGCTGTAAAGATCTGCTCTCTGCTTTGTTGATAAAATAAACTTTTCCCAGTCTACTGGCTTTTATCGATGGCATGCTCTTTATTTCAGCACTCCTGGTTCTATAGAATACTCCAAACCCACATTAAGTGTAGCAGAGTTCCATGAACTTATGATGACCCAAGGAGACAGGCGTGTTGATGATACATCTCCTTAACCTAACCAGAAGATCAGCCTTGTCTATAAACAACGAGAGTGAGAATAAAGACAATGCCGAGCACAGGTCATGAGTATCTGTGGCTTCATATGGCTTGGGGCACTTCATGCCCTCTGCCTGACTGAACAGAGAGGGGACCTCCTTAGGACCTGGGTGACACTGGGAGGAGACAGCCCACGTGGATCCTCACACACAGGCTGCTGCTCCGTGTGCTAGGACAAATACACACTCGGGAGACCCCATCCCAGGACACTGAATGTGAGAAGATGCCTGATTCTGCCCCAGTGAGATCTGTGACCTGGAAAGTCACTTTGCCACTCTTACCTCGGTTTCCTCAAGGGTGGAATGAGAGGACTTTATCCAGATTAGCCCGAAAGACAATGCCAGCTTTGGTACTTTGTTTATTCAAACATTAGGAACAAACCCAGGTCATCTTTAATCCTATCAGGTCTCCAAGAGGTTTAAGACTGTAGGAGATGTACCTCTGCCTAGGAAAAGAGAAACCACAGACATGTGCAGCCACGGCTGACAGGTTCCTGTGACCGAGAAGCTCAGAGATGATGAAACAGAAGGCAGAGTGTGCCAGGATTTCTATTTTTCTCCAAAGAATTTACAGAAGCCAAGGCCCGTAGATTTTATTCTTGAATGAGACAAAAAGGAGGGATGTGCCCCAAAGCAGCACAATCTGATCTATCAAGCAGTTATTGAAATAAAGTTGTGAGGTTTTTTTTTATTTTTATTTTTTAAAGATTTTTTATTTATTTATTTGACAGAGAGAGACACAGAGAGAGAGGGAACACAAGCAGGGAGAGTGGGAGAGGGAGAAGCGGGCTTCCCGCTGAGCAGGGAGCCCAATGCGGAGCTCAATCCCAGGACCCTGGGATCATGACCTGAGCAGAAGGCAGACACTTAACGACTGAGCCACCCAGGCGCCCCAAAGTTGTGAGTTTAATTTGGGGGAAGTTTTGTGGGGTGTTTTGTTCTGTTTTGTTTTTTGGTTTTGGTTTGGTTTTTGTTGTTAATGAACAGAAAGGTTGCTCGTTCACTTACATTGTATTACCTCAAAATCCAGGAGAAAAATTAGAAGGTGGCAGAAATCAAAGAAGCATTATCAAAATATATTTATTGTGTGTTTGGTCATTCTAAAGCATAGACACAGTTCACATTGATTTTGCTATAGATGTCACTCTTCCTAATGATTATGGAAATTTTGTAGCCTATAATGTGGAATTCAGTTTCCTTTAAAGATACAAATCCCTAACACATATCATGTGTAAATGTAAAAAAAAAAATCATATGGGCGCCTGGGTGGCTCAGTCGGTTAAGCGACTGCCTTCGACTCAGGTCATGATCCTGGAGTCCCTGGATCGAGTCCCACATCGGGCTCCCTGCTCTGCGGGGAGCCTGCTTCTCCCTCTGACCCTCCTCCCTCTCATGCTCTCTGTCTCTCTCATTCTCTCTGTCTCAGATAAATAAAAAAAAAAAAAAAAAAAAAAATCTTTAAAAAAAAAAAAAAAATCATATGATGTAGGTATGATTACACAAATCATGTGTAAATGTAAAAAAAAATCATATGATGTAGGTATTTTTCATAATATTCTTCTATGATTCAATTACTGATACGGTGGATTGTTACAAGGCATTTACATGTCTAAGACACTGCTGTATGGGATGATTTGAGGATGCTTGCTACCTCAGTCTTTCCTATGAGTTATTACAGTCTGTGAGAGCTATTGCACACACAACTAACCATGAAACAATGCACTGAGAGATGAATACAAATAATGGTGTTTCTTGGTCTACATTGTTCATTCTTAAACATTAACTTTATGAATCCTCTCTACAAATCTGTAGAAGACAAAAGTGCGGATGATATTGTTCAAAATTTACCAATGAAGGTGTAAACTCAAATCACCCAAGGGTGCGTCAGTAACTAAGAAATGTAGCATTTTACCTGCTCCCAGGACACCAAACTATACTTACAACTCAGAGGTGAGGATGGTTACTATATGCCCCTATCAAATTAGTAACCAGAGAAAGCTTTTGATTTGAGTCAGAAGGAAGAGTTGTGACCAGGGGGTGTTGAACATTCCAGATGGAGGACAGAACATGGGCAAAAGGACACACATGATAAAATTTAAAAGGATACTTAGGTTACTTACCAGCAAGCCACTGACGATGTGTGAGGTACCTGGGGAGGAACACTGGCAAAGAAGTATGGAAAGGAAGGTAGCATGTGTTGGATTTGGAATGCCAGGTCAAGCTTGGACATGCAGATTTATTCCATGGAGATTGAGAATCACTGGAAAAATTTCAGCAAGCCAGTGATCAATCAAATGGGTGATCTGGGAAGAGTGACTTGGAGGCATCTTGTAGATTCACCCTGAAATAATCTAGCCGATGGGAGGGGGTTGGAGTGAATTGGGAAGGAAGGTAAGAAATTCAATTGAGATCAAGTAGCAACTCAACAATAGCTCCACTTTTACATCTATATTTCTAGAGACATCTAGACCCTTCTAGACACATCTAGTTATCTAGTTACCTCTAGTTACATCTAGATGTCCTAACCACTCCAGTGGTAAAATTGACCAATCCCAGTTGGAGAAATTGAGTTAACAAACATTTGCTTTTCTTGCTTAAGCAAATAAGAAACTCAGTTTATATATATATGGTATATATAATTTTATAATATATATATATATTAGATGTTGCATGGATATTAATTTTATCTCTTCCTCTGACAACTGGAGGTTCCACCAGAATCCTTTGACGAGTCTCAGTTGGCGTCATTTGGAGAATCCTGCAACTGTGGGAGATCTAAGAGGGTGCTCTTGATCCCCACACTCCAACAGGCCTCAAATTGTTCATGATTCTCTAAACAATGGTATCAGATCTGACTTTCTCATTGTGCTGGCATTGTTGAATGTATTTGGTTATTCTGTGATTTGTTTAAAAAATAGGTCTTTGAAAGAAGAAATCTGACCTTTTTGGGGGGTGGTGGTGCATCATTTGATAAATATTGTCACTGTTAATGTTCTTATTTCCATACTGCTTGCTTCATTTTCACTTTTTGTTCCTCTATCTATACCAAGTCTTGTCTTGTGTATTTCCATTTTGTTCTATATTATGTCCATTGAGCATATAAGGGAATCCCCATGGAGAGATGGAGGTGTAGGGCAAATAAACCTCCATTCAAGTGAATCCCATGGACTGTTGGTTGGAGGTCTGCAAGAATGGCAACCAACCTGTGCAAAGGTGATTGGTCAGTAATGTTTGGGTCTCCTCTGTCCTCATTCCCACCACCAACCAAACATACCTGAGGGCATTCCTTATTTTATTAAATCATGAAAGACATCTTTGCTAACTACATATTCTGAAGTCAGTTTGCGACCTTGGGCTTTTTCCTAACCTGTATTCTTTGAAAACCTAAGACAGCATTCTTCAGACTTTTGACAGAGCATAACCTCTTTGGTGTTTGTCATGAATTTGCCTACATCAAAGCTACAAGAGAACACCTGTTTCCTGAATGACCTCTCAAAATAATCCTTGTGGTCACCGTGATAACTGGCAATAGCTCACTAAGGAAGACTGAGAATCAGAATAGCCCTTCTGGAGGTGTTTTGATATACAAACTGTACATTTAAGGGGAACTCTAGAAAAAAGACAAAATGTGACACACAGTATGGTCAGCGTTCTCTGATTGGATGCTGAAGCCTCAACAAAAATAAAGACTCCAGGAGAGCCAGCCTCAAAGATTTTATCAGAAAAAACAAGAGGAAGTGTTCACTACCACTCAAGGCCTCTGAAAGCGTTCCCCTACCTCCCTCCATATCCAGCTATGTCTTTACCCCACACATATGCCACTTCCATTCCTCCTGATTCTCCTCCTGACCTTCTTAAAGTCTACATTTCCTTCAGGATTCTGTGTTTTTATTGTGAAGCAGGAAAAAAGTCACATTGAATAATATCCCCTTAAAATGTCTAGATCTATAAAAGGTGAACTCAAATCCTGGTCGAGAGAGAAGTTGAGGGCTTTGAAAGTATTTTCTTTTTTTTTTTTTTTTAAAGATTTTATTTATTTATTTGAGAGGGAGAGAATGAGAGACAGAGAGCATGAGAGGGAGACGGGTCAGAGGGAGAAGCAGACTCCCTGCCGAGCAGGGAGCCCGATGCGGGACTCGATCCCGGGACTCCAGGATCACGACCTGAGCCGAAGGCAGTCGCTTAACCAACTGAGCCACCCAGGCGCCGTGCAAGTATTTTCTTGACTTAATGTATGGTGATTAACATAACATAATAAAATAAAATAAATTTTTTTAAAAGTGAGAAATGCCAGGAGAGGATTTAATCTAGCTGTGCATAAATCAAAAAATGGCATTAAGAAAGAAGCGTATTGTGTAAGGTCAGTTCTAAAGTCTTTCCCTTAAGTTCAGACTGGGCAAAGACACACAATTATAAACAAAATAAAGATCAATATCTTTTTAAGATGGATTTCAGAAATATTTCAAACAATATTCTGGGGCACAGAAAGAGCTGAAGTCAAGACAGATGTGTTCCTTTTAAAATGTGTTCAAATGTTAATAAGGCTTGAAAATGGAATGGAGATTGCCCATTTAGAAGATTTTGAACATTTGGATATTTTTCCAAAAGCCTTAGAAATTATTTGCAAATCATTATCTGAAAACATGTTAGTTTTCAGAATATATAAGAACTCCTAAAACTCAACAATGATATGACATACAAACCAAATCAAAAAGTGGACAAAGGATTTGAATGGACATTTCCCCAAAGAAGACACACAAATAGCCACCAAACACATGGAAAAATATTCAGCATCCTTAACCAGGAGGGAAATAGAAATCAAAACTGCAGTGAGATACCACTTCAGACCTACTAGGATAGCCATTATCCAAAATATAGAAAATACGTGTTGGTGTGCATATGCAGAAATTGAAACCCTGGTGGAGTGCTGCTAGAAATACAAAATGGTGCAGCCATTGTTGAAGACAGTATGGCAGTTCCTCAAAAAAAAACTAAACAGAAATATCGTGTGATCCAGCAATTCCTCTTCTACTTATACGTCTTGAAGAATTGAAACCAGGGTCTCAAACAGAAAATTGTACACCAGTGTTGACCAGCATTACTTGCAATAGCTAAAAGGTAGAAGCATCCAAATGTCCATTGATAGGTGGATGGATACGCAAAATGTATGTCCATACAACAGAATATTATTCAATCTTAAAGAGGAATAAAGTTATGACACATGCTGCAAAATGGATAAAACTTGAAAACATTATGAGAAGTGGAATAAGCCATACACAAAAGGATAAATATATGACTTGACTTAATGAGGTATATACATTAGTCACATTTGTAGAGACAGAAAGTAGAATAGTGGCCACTGATGTGGGGTCGTCAAGCGCAATGGTCAAGAGAGAATTCTGGAGATGGTTTATGGTGCAAAAAGGTATTTTTATATAGTGCGGGGGCGGGACCGTGGGCAGGAAGAGCTGCCTTGCAATTGTGAGGAGTGACTGATTGGAAATTGTCCATATATAGGTGCCTGGAAGTCTGGCTATTAGGAAGATGGTGTTCTTCTTGTAAATTATGAAGACAGTTTCAAACTCCAGTGGAGTTTCATGTCCTGCATGACTGTGCTCTTTATCAGCTGACCGTTTGTTTCTCCCCTGCCTTTGTTCTTACAATGTTGTGAATGTACCTATTGACACAGAATTGAATACTCAAAGGGATTAAACTGGTAAATTTTACGTCATGTATATTTTTCCACAATTTTTTTAAAGATGAAAAAAGGGGGCGCCTGGGTGGCTCATTTGGTTAAGCATCTGACTTTGGCTCAGGTTGTGATCTCCGGGTGCTAGGATGGAGCCCGGCTCCCTACTCAGCAAGGAGTCTGCTTCCCTCTCTGCCCCTCCATTCCACTTGCACTCTCCCTCCCGCTCTCTCTCAAATAAATAAATAAAAACTCTTTTATTAATTAATTGATTTTTATTAACATATAATATATTATTTGTTTCAGGGGTACAGGTCTGTGATTCATCAGTCTTACACAATTCACAGTGCTCACCATAGCACATACCCTCCCCAGTGTCTATCACCCAGCCACCCCATCCCCCCCATCCCCTTCCACTCCTCAGTTTGTTTCCTGAGATTAAGAGTCTCTAATGGTTTGTCTCCCTCTCTGGTTTCATCTTGTTTCATTTTTTCCTCTCTTCCCCTATGATCCTCTGCCTTGTTTCTCAAATTCCACATATTAGCGAGATCATATGATAATTGTCTTTCTCTAATTGACTTATTTCGCTTAGCATAATACCCTCTAGTTCCATCCACATCGTTGCAAATGGAAAGATTTCATTTTTTGATGGCTGCATAATATTCCAGTGTGTGTGTGTGCATGTGTGTGTGTGTACCACATCTTTCTTAACCATTCATCTGTCAATGGACATCTAGGCTCTTTCCATAGTTTGGCTATTGTGGATATTGCTGCTATAAACATCGGGGTGGCACTACATTTGTATCTTTGGGGTAAATACCCAGTAGTGCAATTGCTGGATCATATGGTAGCTCTATTTTCAACTTTCTGAGGAACCTCCATACTGTTTTCCAGAGTGGCTGCACCAGCTTGCATTCCCACCAACAGCGTAGGAGGGTTCCCCTTTCTCTGCATCCTCGCCAACATCTGTGATTTCCTGACTTGTTAGTTTTAGCCATTCTGACTGGTGTGAGGTGATATCTCATTGTGGTTTTGATTTTTATTTCCCTGATGCCAAGTGATGTTGAGCATTTTTCATGTGTCTGTTGGCCATTTGGATGTCTTCTTTGCAGAATGTCTATGCATGTCTTCTGCCCATTTCTTGATTGTATTATTTGTTCTTTGGGTATTGAGTTTAATAAGTTCTTTATAGATTTTGGATACCAGCCCTTTATCTGATATGTCATTTGCAAATATCTTCTCCCATTCTGTCCGTTGTCCTTTGGTTTTGTTGACTGTTTCCTTCACTGTTCAAAAGCTTTTTATCTTTTTAAAAGATAAAACAAAGATACAAAAAGACCTAGGGGTGCCTGGGTGGCTCAGTTGGTTAAGCGACTGCCTTCGGCTCAGGTCATGATCCCGGAGTCCCAAGATCAAGTCCCACATCAGGCTCCCTGCTGGGCGGGGAGTCTGCTTCTCCCTCTAACCCTACCCCCTCTTGTGCTCTCTCTCTCACTCTCTCTCACTCTCTCTCTCTCTCTCAAATAAATAAATAAAATCTTTAAAAAAAAAAAAAAGACCTAGACAGTAAGCAAGCTGGGAAACAAATGTATAGCCTTCTATATAAACAAACAAACAAAGAAAAAAACCAAATCCTGGATCCCAAAATAAAAACAAGATCAGAGGGCCCTCTGCTCTTTAAGAATTAGGAGGCTATGAATCAGGACACTTGTAGACATAATAAGTACAAGGACAACCAGAAGGACTCATGTCCCACACTGTCTAAGAAACAAAGGACAACTTTCCATAATCTTTCCAAACATTTTAAGCTAAAGAAAACATCAGCACCACCAGATTCCATGTCTGTATTCCCAAAACCTCATGCTGAATTGTATATAAACATAAGTATAAGATAACATGACTTTCTGTTGGCATGAGTGCTTCTATATCTACCATCTACATTGATCAATGATGACTTAGAGCATCCCTGATTTGTGCCTAGTTCTTAATTTATAAAAATGACTTAGTGACGACATGTAGAGGCCAATGCCATTGAATGAAAAGTTTAATGTTACAGATCCCATAGAAGGGCGTAGCAGGCATGTCAGCCAGGAAGCAGAGAGGAGAGAGGGGAAGGCACACACCAGAACCTTTACTGGAATTTCCATGGGAAGGGCAAGGCAGAGAAGAGTAAGCAGTTTAGGATTTGCTGATTTTAATAATTCCAGCTGGCTTGGGGTCATAGGGGCGGTCTTTAGTTGTCTAGTGTGGGTGCTGGGTCCATTCAGGGCAGGGGTAATTCTGGCTTGGTGTGTGAGATTCAGATAAAGGAGGTGGTTGGGGGTATGGACTTGGAACTGGGGGTCTGCATATGAAAGGCAGGTTTACTGATAAGTTGTTTACTATCTCTAGGAATTAGCTAGCCCCTGGAGGGGCAGCATCTCTCCAGCCAGAAGGCCCCCCAGGGACATCAAAATATCATACGGTATAGAAAATAAAATACATGATTAGTACAATCAGATCCCTTAGAATTATAAAGTCACTCAAGTAGTGGAGATTTCTAACAGTTCTGTCTTTCTTCATGACACAAACTGTAACTGCTATTTTGGGATCATTACCAGACAAACACAACCTCTATAAAATTTAACAAGTTGAGATCTATCTTGCAAAAGGAACATCCAATAACATGTATGGAAGACAGACTAATTTTAGAAGTATTTGACAGCTCTCCACACCTGGTCAAGTTATAACTGATCTAGATATTAATATAACAACATTATATATAATTCAAATATAGACAAAGAATAAGTTATATTCCCAGAAGCCTTATAAGCAAAAGACTCCCCAGACCTAGGCAGAATGATTTTTAAAAGTTAAAAAAAAGAAGATAGTAGGAAGGGAAAAATGAAGGGGGGGGAATTGTAGAGGGAGATGAACCACGAGAGACTATGGACTCTGAGAAACAAACTGAGGTGTTCTAGAGGGGAGGGGGGTGGGGGGATGGATTAGCCTGGTGATGGGTATTAAAGAGGGCACGTATTGAATGGAGCACTGGGTGTTATACACAAACAATGAATCATGGAACACTACATCAAAAACTAATGATGTAATGTATGGTGATTAACATAACATAAAAAAAAAAAAAGTCTTTAGGACACCCGGGGTGCCTAGCTGGCTCAGTTGGTGGAATTTGATTCTTGATCTCTGGGCTGTGGGTTTGAGCCTGCGTTGGGTGTAGAGATTATTAAAAAAAAAAAAAAAACTCTTTAAGGAAAAATGTCCTTAGAACACAAGACTGATTTTTTCCAAGAAAATCATGAGCATTCTCATTGCATAGCCCATGAAAGATTATACTCTGCTCTAGGAGTGTGAAATGGACAACACAGAAATCTCATGGTTGTGATTATGGTTTTGAGATCTGAGAAGTGCCCACTCCTCTAACAGATACATCAGATATTTCCATACAAAATTCTAACTTAATATTGTTTATGTATTATTTTCAAATGAAAGGAGATAGTTGCAGGCTTATTCTGTGATAATACTCTTGATTCCCTTGTGGAATCAGTCCTTTACCCGATTGCAAATCATCTCAAATGATTGAACCTACGGCCTCTCTGGGGCATGTTAAGTCATTAAAAATAAAATCGGTAAATATATACACTCATAGTCTATATGCTTTGGGAATACTTCATGGCTTCAGAATGCTGTGGAAACAGTGTTCTTAACTTCCATTGGCACCCCTGTGAAAATGGCCAAAAAATATAAGAATTACTTGATGTTCAATAATAGTCCCAAACCCTCCTACACTGTTGGTGGGAATGCAAGCTGGTGAAGCCACTCTGGAAAACAGTATGGAGGTTCCTCAAAAAGTTGAAAATAGAGCTACCGTATGACCCAGCAATTGCACTACTGGGTATTTACCAATAAAATAAAATTAAATTAAAAAAAAATAATAGCCCCCAAACCTGCCATCATAAGGGTAGAGGTGCACAATGAAAAAAAAAAAAAGAAGAAGAAGAGGAAATAATTTAGCAGACCTCCATACTAAACATGCTGTTCTGACTTAAGGGCTTTTTATAAAACAGAAAGAGACATTCATGGAAAAACTGTAAGATATCACAGTTTAAGGGATCTTTTCAGCAAATACTTCCAAACAGATTTCATACACTTGCCTCCCTCTATGGGCTGTGGATATAGACTAGTCATAATATATTTATTTTCTTAGATAGATTGAAATAATCCCATTAAAAAAAAAAAGGCTTGGGATGCATGGGTGGCTCAGTCAGTTGAATATCCAACTCTTGATTTCGGCTCAGGTTGTGATCTCTGGGTGGTGAGACCAAGCCCCACAGCAGGTTCTGCACTGAGCACAGAGTCGGCTTGGGATTCTCTCTCTCCCTCTCCCTCTGCCCCTCTCCCCCGTTCTCTCACTCTCTCTCAAAATAAATAAATCTAAAAAAGCAAAAGCCTTAATACTCATAGTGGTTTAAAATTGATAATACACTGTGTCCTCCAGTTAGGGAGTTAAAACTTACACTATCCCAGTACAGTGATAGAGGGAATCATTTTCTGGGAAACTGATTTGTGATTTAGTGAAAGCTTCCTCCGTTTATCAGAAAATCCCCTGTCTTATAACCAGAGAGTCTCCGCCACAGTGGAATCAGCAAATAGATTCTTGAAACTAAAATTATTTAAACTCTCAGACACCTTTGAAATCTCATGGCCTAGAATACTACCCTTACCTTTCATGGCCGTGCATTATTCCCCCTCCGGAACTGATACATTTTCTCTCTCTGAACTGGTCATTGGCAGGCCCATGTCTGAAAAATACCTCCACTGATCCTCAGCTCCTATATTTCATGGTTGAGGTAGCGGAATACTACAAAGGAACGCTTTGTATGCTCAGTCTTCTCATGGACTTATACAGGGTGTTTTCCTTCACCAATTATTTTTTTTTTTTAAGATTTTGTTTATTTATTTGACAGAGACAGACACAGCGAGAGAGAGAACATAAGCAGAGGTAGTGGGAGAGGGAGAAGCAGGCTTCCCGCTGAGCAGGGAGCCTGATGCGGGGCTCGATCCCAGGACCCTGAGACCAGGACCTGAGCTGAAGGCAGACGCTTAACGACTGAGCCACCCAGGAGCCACCTTCCTTCACCAATCATTTATTTATGCTCCTAAGTGATCTAAAGGTAGATGAGTTGATGTTGCGACCTCTCTGGTAAGCACCACATCCTGTACTCATGCCTAGCGGAATAATGATTAAATTGCAAGGAGTTAATTTTTATAGGCATGTTTCCCAGTTGAAACAATATCGCCCCTTCTCAAATGACAAAGGCAGGAAAATTAGAGATCTTAAAATGAGGTGCTCCAAGGAGTTCTAGAAGCAGATGGTCCATGGAAGTTTAATGATGACAGAGGATCCTCAGAACAACCCGGCAACTGGATGAAATCGACAGCTTCTGCCCAAGACTATCAGGACAGATTCGCTCACATTCCTGGAGCCACTGACTTTCACAATCTCCTCTGCATACTTCCTCTGGACATAGGCTTGAAACAGTTTATGTTGCACACTTCTGACTTAAATAATAGCAACTTACCCATGTCTGTGTTTTCCTACCATCACTACCCTAACTCTAAAATTCAGTTTTCACAAGCTATTGCTAGCACAGACATTCTGAAGAATTATCAGGCATATTATTCCTTGCCAATTCTTAGGAAAATTCAAATAATGTTTATAATTTCAGGAAAGGTTGTTAAAGTACATCTTGATCAAGGATATTCAAATTATTAATTATTCTTAACAAATGGTAGACTGATTAACATTCAGGACAGGCTGGATATAATCTTACTTATATAAAAACCATAACTCAACCTGATCCTGCAATTTTATCTGTTGCTTACCATCCTTTGATTGTTACTCATGGCGTTTCTGTTGTGATAATATTACAAACCAAAATCCCAAAAGACTCAAACATTTGCAACTACATCTTTTGCTATAAAATGGCAGAAATATACAAAGGTGTTCAGGCCTATAGAAAACTAGAGAATGATGTAAAAATGTGTTTGCCACACCAAATTATCCAGTCATGATTCAAAGGCAAACACAGGATGAAATGTCAGCCCACAAACTCTAAATCAAACTTCTGTAAATAAAACCTTAACACTGAGGACTATCAGCACCTTTGGCTACAACTTTGGACAGGAGATGACCAAAAAAGGAGATTCTGATTAAGAGTTCTCTTACCCTCTGAAAGTATGGAGTATCTTGTAACTGTGATGACAAGGAGCCACCGGAACCAGTTTTCCGTGCATCTACCGGACTGATGGCAACTCAGCATCATGACATCACTTTTTAAAGCCAGCCAACCAGTGACAGGATGCACTTCCGAAAATCCACCAGTTGGCAGCAGAGATATGTCAGGAGTCACCCTTGTGAAAGCCAGCTTGTCAGCACCATATAGACACCACGAAGTAACATGGATTACCCAGATAATAAAACCAAATAAATGCCTTTAGGCTCCATCTTTCAAAGTCCACCAATCTTCACTTACACAGTTCTCAGAATCCTATATGAGATCAACTCCCTGCTCTGCATGGAGAGATTGTTCCTACAAGCCTTTTTTTTGACTTAGGAAGATCCAAGTTCAACTTCGTTGAGTGCTGGCCTCCTTCTTTTTCAATCTCAGAAAAAGATCCCATTGATTAATTTAGTTCTTACAGTGAAGGTGTTGTGCTTTTGTTTTCTTCTAAATATGTACACGATGCAAGATGAAGAATGGTAGAGAACATGTTTCCAAACTGGTGGATAGATCCATCAAATGTTTCCAATTTACCCATGGAAAAACCTTTGCCTATTTAAGAGAGGAAAAGAGCAATAAAAAGATAATGATTTTATTATAGAAGGTTCAGAAACACTTGCCTGGGTTTCTCTTAAGAGAAACAAGAAAGCAGACATTTCTCAGAACAGTCTTACCTTCAAGGAATTTCTGGTTAACATGCTGTCCACCATTACTCCCTTCTGAGGTCTTGTCTTACTCTGCTTTCTATACCTATGTAAGCATGAGCTCAGAGTTTATCTTCCTTTAGAGCTTTGCCTGAGTTTATATGAGAGGAAAGCAAATAGTAAACCTTAGCATACAAGATGGTTGGATATTATATGGTATCATATGTCCCAGATATTTTTTCCCAGAATAACTAGTTCCTTTTAGATCTGATGAGAACACACAATACCTTACCTTCCCCTCCATTTTCCTAACACACAAATTATATACAGATAACTCATTCAAACTCTTGTTGAACAGAAAATACACATGGCATTTAGCCTTCTTTTAAAGAAAAGGCATTGGGGTGCCTGGGTGGCTCAGTCATTAAGTGTCTGCCTTCGGCTCAGGTCATGATCTCGGGGTCCTGGGATTGAGCCCCGCATTGGGTTCCCTGCTCAGCAGGAAGCCTGCTTCTCCCTCTCCCACTCCCTCTGCTTGTGTTCCCTCTCTCACTGTGTTTCTATCAAATAAATAAATAAAATCTTAAAAAAATAAAAAATAATAAAGGGAAGACATGAAGGAGTCAACAGAAGATCATCCAATAATTTGCTTTAAATACTCCTGGACCTTAGTCCATTTGTTGTTTACAGACTCATACCTGCTTCTATAAAATGTGAAAACATCAAAAGCAAAAGAAGAGATGATCTCATAATAGGAAGTACATAACACTTGATTCTTCCCATGGTGGGGTAAGACTTGAGAATCATTCACATGATGCACAAACTAAGACCCAGTAATATACTATTTCTTGTAAGTAAAAGTAATATAGTCATAGATATAAAATATTTTCTGAAATGTTATTCAAATGTAATTAAACGTTAATAATGGCCACTTTCCCCTGATCTTTAGATGATTCATAATCACTAATTATGTGATACAGGAACTGAGCTGGTTTTCTATATTGGCATAATCTAAGAGATAGTAAATACACTTAAAAATTTCAAATGTTTCTTTAATATCCTAGTTAACATTCTTCTTTTTAAATTGCATTACTGCTTAGAGAATATGCTTAAATATATTTTTCCCTTCAAACGCTTATCATAACAGTTTGCTCAGTTAGAAATAGAGCATAAATTATTCCTAAAACCATAGGCAGAGTAGGAAATATGCAGTTTGAATATAAATAAAAATATACTACATATTCCTAGTTTATTGCAGGTTTATCTCCTTTGAGGCCTCAAGTCATGGTTGGCATGGAGTACAAGACTATACCTGATAAAGCCTTTGAGACTGATGTAATCACAGGACACACTTTTCTGAGGAAATCAACAAATTAGCACTATGTGTAAGTTGTACGTTTCAGAGATCAGTGTATACTTGCTGCATCAGTTGGTGTCCCAGGAGGAATCCAGCATCACACAGAAATAAGATATTTATAATGATGGGTGGAAGGTTAAGATAAAACCAAAGGGGGTGTTTTAGCACACTGAATTTAGCAACTGCAAGGACCTATGACCAAACATAGGCATATGACATGGGAAGAGAGCTGTTTCCAGAGCCCAAAGAGAGTTGTAGTTATGAAAAAGGGACACCCAAAAGAAGCAGTGAACTTTGGTGAAGGATCACGGTCCCGGTCACCGCACAGACCAGCAGGCAGGGAACCATAGGAGTAAAGACTCAAACCTTTTTCTCCCAGATGATGATCTGCTCCATCACATGAGTTTAACTGGAAGCTGGAGGACAAGGGAGTCCATTGAAACAAACCGTAAATGTCAGCCCAAGAAAGCACAGCATAGTGGAGAAGGAGAAGAACAGATCTGGGGGTAGCAAATGGATCCAGCACACTAGCTTTGCTGCCCTTCACTTGCAGGGGAATTCCTCTTCAAGGGACAGTAAGAATGCCACCTTCCACCGGGGCTGTCCTCTCTGAGAGGCCAGCTGTCCTCCCAGCCCCTTACACTGACGACACTGTGTTGTTTCTTTCCTGGAGAGTTGCCCAGTGTGATCTGGCCATGAAGAGAGACACTAGCTCATTAATCAGTGTCTCCCCAGCACCTGGCAGAGCACCTGGCATAAAGTGCATACAATGAATGTGTATTGATTGAGCAAATTTATAATCTATTGGCATAATCATAAGTTTTAATATTCATGTTATAAAAGGATTTCTCATTAAGTGGAAAAGAATGCATACAATAGAACTTGGTTCTTCCAGATATGCTACTAGTGCTGTGTTTACCTCAGGTGACAATCTTCGTTTTTTCCTAAGATCCTTTTCACAGAGCTTTCAGAATATTGCATTTCCCTGTCATCCATTACCATTACACATCCTCAATCAGAGACAATATCCTAATGAAGTTTATCTGTAATGAGGAAGCTCCAAGCTTCCTATATTCTCCTAAATCCTGTCCACGACCTTGTTTGTCCTTTGTTCCTGGTCTGGTGATATGCCCCCCGACACAGAGTAAACTCTTTCAGTGGTCACCAAATTCATTTTTGACTAATCTCTTCAAATTAAACTAAAATTAAGAGAATTTTCAAGTAAATCCCCTAAATGAATGATTTAAGGATCCAAGTCCATTGTCCATACACTTAGCTCTAGCAGTTTTTCCAGCTAAGCCGGGTCCTGGGTCTCAGGGCTCTTCTGTTCCCTTCCTGAGTATTTCCCAGATAATTCCAAATCCCTCTGTCCTTTATTCTCCTACCCAAGCATGTTTCCGGAGTGCCACTCACCACCTGAAGTGGCTTTTATTATCAAAATATTTCTTCCAGACATAGCATGAAACTCAGTTCCTTTTTAATAGTCAATGACTATTAATTGGCTGATGAAATAAGAGCTAATATTTATCTAGAGCCAGCTTTTCTTTTAAATTAACTCATTTAATCTTCATTAGCAACCCTATTCAATAGTTGCAATTATTAATCCCATTTTGTAGATGAGAAATCGAATATAATCAATTAATTCCATCACAATTGTGCACATTGGCTTGGCCCAGCCTGAATCAATACCCAGCAAGAGGAATGAATGGGTGACCATGAATGCTGGTCCTAATCAAGACCCACTCCAGCTGCCTGGTTGGGAAACCCACTCTGCACTGGGTGGCAGGGGAATGTAATTAATTCTGAGGAATAAACAAAAACATCTCATTTACAAGGATCAGAGCACCATGGCTAGGAGCACTGACTGTGGGGCAGACCTGCTTGGGTAGAGATACTGGCCCTCTTGATTATTAACCATGTGATTTCAGGAAAGCTGTTTAACATTTTGGAGCTTCAACTTTCTCATCTGTGAGTGAGGATAATAAGGGGACATACCTCAGTGAGCATCATGGAAGAATTAAATTAGCATATGTGAGTTAATATTGAGAAACAGGGGTTCCTGGGTGGCTCAGTCAGTCGGTTAAGCATCTGACTCTTGATTTTTGCACAGGTCCTGATATCAGGGTTATGAGACAGAGCCCCACATTGGACTTCTTGCTCAGCAGACGGTCTGCTTGATTCCCTCTCTCTCTGCTCCCTTCTTCTGCCGACTAGCTTACACACGTGCGTGCTCTTTCTCTCTCTCAAAAATAAATAGATCTCCAATATTGAGAAACAACTTATAGCCTGGTACTCTGTAATTCCCAATTCAATTTTATTTACCAAACACATATATAACATTTATTGTCTCCGTTTGTTAAATGCTAAAGTAGAGATATAGCTTTAGGCTAGTAATAAAGTTTCTCAAACTTTCATATTTTGGGAGTCTATATTTCTCACAGAAAGGAAAAAAATTGAAAATAAGGATCTTTGTCAGCCTAATAGAAGACGGATCAGGAGTGCACATTTTAATGCTATGAACGAGCTTGTAAGTTTTTAGCAAAAGCTCTACTGAAACATAACCTTGCTTCATACTTTTACAAACCAGAAGACAGAGATTATTCTGGTTTTAATGATAAGAAAACTGACAGTTTCAAAGGATCGGAAACCTCAAGTATTAGATAAAGAACAAGATGGGAGGAACATCTGGTGTACTAAGTTTACTTCTGAAGCTGTAACAAATAACCAAAAGCTTCATGTCTTAAACCACACAATCTTACAATTGTGGAGATCAAGAATCCAAAATGGCCCCATGGGGCTAAAATAAAGCTGTCAGCAGGGCTGCATTCTTTTTTGGAAGTTGTAGGGGAGAATCCATTTCCAGGCCTTTTTTAGCTTTTAGAGGCTACCCACATTCCTTGGCTCATGGCTTCTTACACCATCTTCAAAGCAAGCAACAGATGGTTGAGTCTCACATCACATACTCTCTCTCTGACTCCTCTGCTTCCTTCTTCCTCCCACTTTTGAGGACCCTTGTGATTATATTGAGCCCATCTGGATAACTCAGTATAATCCCATCTCAAGGTCAGCTCATTAACAAACCTTAATTCCATCTGCCACCTTAACTCCACTTTACCATAAACATAACCTATTCACAGGTATTAGGGATTGGTATGTGTACATATTTTAGGGAGTCATTATTCTGCCTACCACATCTGGTAATACAAACTTTCAAATATAATGTTAAATCAAACCCATTGTGAAGATATTTGGAATTTCCTTAATTAAAAAACTATAGTGCTATGTTTAAGGTGACAATTATTTCATCTTTGTAGTATTTGTTCTAAGAGAATCTGATGATTGATTAGATACCTCCAAGACAAATCACTCTCACAGACCTCTGAACTATGGAATTGAAAATAACCAACAGAGGGGTGCCTGGTTGGCTCAGTGGAGTGTGCAACACTTGATCTTGGGATTGTGGGTTCAAGCCTACACATTGGGTGTAGAGATTACTTAAAAAGTAAAAAGAACAAAAAAGGAAAGAACCAACAGAACACATCATCATCAGACTTCTTGAGCTGCCACTCTGCCTATAGCTTGAGAAGAAATGAAGAGTATATACAAAAATCTCAGCCTTCAAATCCTGATAGCATTAATTTTTTCCAGAAGACATTAGATTATAGGACAAATAAGTGGGTCTAGCTTGGCCAAAGATTGAAAACTGGTAGCCCTTCAGCCATTTCAGCCCTGAAGATATGTAAAGATATTCTCTTTTCCTGTGTGATTTTTTATCTTTTTTTCAAAATTTTAAATCAGTTCATATTGAAAAATCAGGAATCTCAGGGTTTTTTGCAAATAAACATCATGTGATAGTTGTTTGGCAATACTGGCCTGTTTTCCTGCAAACTGACAACAGGCAGAAGCTGAAGAGCAGCCGCCAAGTTAATGAGTGAATGCTCCTCAGCTTTGGTTCTGCTCCTTTTATACCCAGCCCACTTAACTGCCAAGACCTGATAGATGTTTCCACCTGGGCCCCTTATTCCGGGATAATATCCTGGAACAGCCCAAGTGGAAGGGCTCCATCCACAACCTCTAGAGGGAAGGAAGTGGATAGAAGGAGGGGAGCAAATTTGTGTGCAGTTTGTGGGCAACTATTGAAGGGACAAAGTGGGGACTGCCCACCTGGGTTTTGATGGAGAGTGGGACCTTATGAGAGGAAAGTTTGGGGACTCAGAGTGAGAAGGTCTGAGGCATGCGCTAAATGGGCCAGGAGAGACGGGGCTAGAAAACTTGGGGTTTACTGATATTTTTCAGTAGAAAATCAGCTAAAAATAAGAACATCTAATAGTAACTGAGCATTTCTAGATGTCAAATTGTGTGTGGAGATTTATAGGCATTAGCTCATCAAATCCTCCCAAAGACATTGTGACCCAGCTTATAGTTTTATCCTCATCTTGTAAATAAGGAAACACAGATGTTAGGTAAATTTGTCAAAATTATAGAGCTAGTAAAAAGAGGAAGGAAGGAAGGAAAGAAAGAAAGAAAAAAAGAGAAAGAAAATAAAAGAGGGCAAACTACATCTTGTAACCATTCCACTGAACTCTTACCATGGCTCCTTGCCTCCCACTGACCTTTATTATACCTCCAGGTAGCTCCAAAGTGAAATGACAACACTAGTCACATATCTTCTTTTATTTAAAACCTATTCCATTTATTGTGGGTTCACCATTTTTACTTTGCTCCTTTGCCAAGCAAATTCTGGGATTGAGCACTTGCCAAGTGTGCCTAAGAAATTTACAGAGGCAGAAAATACAGCAAGCTATGGGCAAATGCACATGGGAGAGCACTTGGCTCCAGGTGCTTCCGAGCATCAGTGCTCCACTTGAGCCCTCAGTAGGATCCTTTCTTTTCCATTCTCATTCATGGTACCTGATTTTGAAAAATTGGAGGGAAGAGGGGAGGTTCTAGTGAGGGAGAAATTTAGAACTTTAAGGAATGAGGGCACCTGCTAACCCTGGGGTCTCCTATGCTGGTTTAAATCTACAAAAAAAAAGAGAGAGAGAGCTTCACCCGCTTCAGATCACTGATCTGTCTTAAGGATTTGGTTATTTGTGCTGCCAAGCAGCTAACCTTCTGTCCAGAGTTGCAGAGTGAAGCACCATGACAGAAGAGGTCCCTCTCCCCTTCCAGCTTGTGCCCAGCACCAGCCTGCAGCCTAGCACTCCTACAGCTCCAAGACGTGCCAGGAGTCTTTGCTGTTTCATGAGGTTGAAACAGCAAGGGGAGTCTTCCAGCAAGAGCTTATGGGACAGTGGGGATTTGTCCAGACAGGAAGACAAAGGGAGAGGTTCATTTATTTGTGGAGGCACATGGAAGTTCTCGAAGAACTTCCAGAAGTCACTGTGGTGACGAGGGTCTTTGAAGCAAAGGAGTGATGCTCCATCACTAATATAGCTGGTATTCTGCAATCCAAAGGCTATCAACTATACAAATAATTCATCGCTTACACCGCCCCGCGAGCAGTTCCTATAATTTTTCAATTGAGATGGTTTACACCAGTTGTACAAATGGGCCTCAGCTTCTCCCAATTGAGTATCTGCATCTTTTTAACATGACTCACAATTTTAGAAGGGTTTCACAAAATAGTTTTTTAAAAAAATGATTCCTCCATCCCAACACCAGTGAAGGTACTTGGGAATAGGATGCAAATATAAATCAGAATAACCTTTCTAAAGGGCAATTTAGCAATCAAATCAAAAGCATCCTATGCGTGCCTAACTCTGACCCAGTAACTTCATTTACAGGAAATACCCTAAGACATACTTACAAAGATACTCATCACAACCTTGTTTCTAATGACACTTGGAAACCCCCTAAGTTCCCCCAAACAGTATACATTCCTGACAGGGGATTTATGGAGCCAATTAACATGATGGTAAAGCAAACAGCTTGCTGCGTGGAATATATCCATGCCCAATGTTAAGAGAGAAAAAATGGTTTAAACAGTATTCAAGTCCGTGTTTATAAAAACATTTGTTTACTCCTAATAAAATGAACATAGAT
Organism: Mirounga angustirostris; assembly: GCF_029215605.1. Classification (NCBI taxonomy): domain Eukaryota; kingdom Metazoa; phylum Chordata; class Mammalia; order Carnivora; family Phocidae; genus Mirounga; species Mirounga angustirostris. Next base: position 147,308,105 of record NW_026991715.1, on the reverse strand, counting down.
GTTAGCAGTCATCTCTGGATGACAGGTGTATATGGCAGGCTCTGCTCTTTATTTGTATATTCCTGATTCTGCCCTTCTTCCCAAAAGAATCCTTCCTTTGTTTGGAATTGCAGTGGACCAGGTAAAGAATATTTCCCAAAATCTCCTGCACCTCGAGGTTTAACCAAAGGAGAGGGTGCAGCAGGCTGCCAGCAGCTTTCCTGGAGACCAGCCACTCCTCCTCACCCACCCCCACCCCCACCTTCTTCCAACTGGAGTAAAGACGGTCCTTGGAGTTGCCGGAGGCAAATTACTTGCTAAGAAGAGTAGAAAACTCTTGAATCCCAGTGCTATACACATTTGGGCACAGGTACTTGTGTGAACATATGCTTTCATTTCTCTGGGAATGCAATCTCTGGGTTGTATGGAAAACACATACGTAATTGATAAGAAAATGAGAAATCATTCTTCCCGGAAGCAATACCATTCTGCATTCCCAGCCATAATAGTTGATGAAGGACTGGAAATGGATCTGCTGACTGCTAGTCCATAGATCTTTCTTCAGAATTACCCTCTCCTAAATTTACTTTTCAATATGTTCATAGGCACTCTAACCCAACATTTTCACATAACTCTACTGGATGAGGGTCATAAAATGACTGACAGTTGTTATTATTTTAGTATATTTCCACATCTAGGGGTCAGCACCTTCTCATCTCCTAAATCTGTGACTCAACATCATTTCTATCTTGTCCAAGTTGGAGAAACACAGTGAGAGGTACAAGTAGGTGCTATGGAGGTTGACCAGCCAGTAGCAAGCAGAAACGTGGTGAGACATAGTAGCTTCTGGGAGAGTAGGTAATTGATGTTGCTAAAATCTCAAATCATGGCTTCAGTCTTTAGAAGATTTCTTTCCTTGAAAGGGCTTAAAGTATCTTCTTAGTAGATGCTGAATATACCTGTATTCCATTTCTCATCAATGCATACTTCCCATGAGCCCAACAGTGATTTTTCACAAACGTTTGGCTTTCTAAATACCAGAATTCTTTATAGTTTCTGTGACCTTGAGCATTTCAAAACCATAATATAGAATCTCCATCCCTTCAAGAAAATAAACATCTTTTTGTCTACTTTATTAGATATCTACTTTGATTATTTTTGGCAGACATTTGGAAAAACATATAATGCATAAATTCAAGATCTGCTTATGAATAGGAGCCGTTTTTCACCTCATTTATCCCTGTTGATACAACGGAGGGCACTTACTGAACAAACAAACAGTCTTGAAAAATACTACAGTTATCTTTTAAAAAATTCAAATAAGTAAATTCCTCATACAGAAAGCATGTTTCTATAGAACTATAGAAACATTTTTTTAAGAGAGGGGGAGTGGAAGGGAGGGGGAGGGGGGAGAGGGAGAGGGAGAGAGAGAATCTCAAGCAGACTCCACACTGAGCACGGAGCCTGAGTCAGAGCTCGATCTCATGACCCTGAGATCATGACCTGAGTGGAAATCAAGAGTCCAAAACTTAATCAACTGAGCCACCCACATGCCCCTAGAAACATTTTAAATGATATTTTGGTCACATTTAGGATAAGCTGATTTAACAAATAGACCTCAAATTGCACAATGGTTCAAGCACCATGGAAGTTTGGTGTGCCCATATACCCTTCCAGGTCCATGAGGGGGTAGGGCTGGGGGTTGGGAAAGAACTACTGATACATCAGCAACACAAATGAATCTCAGACTGATCATGCTGAGTCTTTTAGTGTTCCTGGTGGCAGCACCAGTGCCTGAGTCGACACTGACTTCCAAGGACTCACAGCGCACCTCCAACCAGCACATGAGTGAGGCTGGGAAAGACTCACACCAGGAGTGACACATACCATTTTCCACTGCTCACGTCCCATTGGCCGGTTACCTGGCCCCACTTAAAGGCACTAGGATAGGGAAATAAAGTCCTTCCCGGAGTAGCCACTTTCCCGGGAACAGCTCCAACCTGTGGATGGGAGAACAGCAGTCTTTGATGGACAGTAAGCTCTGTTTCACAAATTATTGGTCAAAGAATTAATCATTTGTTTGATTTCTAGAATACACTGGGACATTAAGACAAGTCTTGGATTTTTTTCCCCCTAAATCCTTTCCTCTCTATTTTTTCTAAGTGCCTAATGCTTTAATTTTTTCAACAGCATTCAGTCTAGGCAAGAGATTATAAAAGCTGGTACCTGACAGTGTTTTCTGATTCTGCTTCTTTCTCTCTCCATTCCCATCTTCAGCCTTAGGTCATTCCTTATGTCATGACTCTTAACTCCCATTATGTATTTCACCTCTGTGGTACTTTTCGCTTTATGCCCTCGGTTCTATCCTCTAAATACTGACTTCCTGTCGCTAATATCTAATTTACTGTTTACCCTTTGAGATACTTTTCTGCATAGCTTTTTTTTTTTAATTTTGATGATTTCTCTGAATTACCCTCTTCTTTGTGCACTGTGACCTACTCTTGACTTACAGATTCTATCCTTTCTATTAATTTTTCAAACACATTAAGTATACTTATTTTCAAACCCTTCCTTCAGATTTGAAATAGCTGCAAACTAGAAATAACCCAAATGTTCACCAACCAACGGCTGTATCCCTCCCAGAGGGATGTTCTCTGTGTGCTTATGTTCTTTCCTTACCTTATGGCAGGGGGCGCTGTCTCTAGCTGTGAGACCTTGTAGTGAGAGAGCTCTACATTTATCTCTGCGCGGTCCGCAGTATGTTATCAGTTACAGACTAAATTTTTGTCCATCAGCATTACTGAAGTATATAAATAACACAAAATGAATTTTAAGGGTAAACTTGGATAATCTTCGACAAATACATACATTAATATAACCATAAAAGTCATCTTTATTACCTCTTAAATTTTCCTTGGAAACAATACACTCTCCACCCCAACCCCTAACTCCATGCAACCCCAAGTCTATTTTCTGTCACTATTATTTTGACTTTTCTAGAATTTCGTGTAAATGGAATAGTAGATCATGTAAAGTCTCTTGTGTGTGTCTGGCTTGTTTCACTTAGTCTGATGCTCTTGAGGTTCATTTATGTTGTCATATGTATCAGTAGTTTCTTTCTTTTATTACTGAGCCCTATTTCATTTTATAGGCATACCACAATTTGTTTATCATTTGCTAGTTAACTGCTGGACATTTGGGCAATTTTTACTGATTTCTACTATGAACAAATCTGATAGGAATTTTGCATACAAATCTTTGCATGGACATATGTTCTCCTTTCTCTTTGAGTAAATATCTAGGATAGATTTTGGGGTTTTGTAATAAATATATGTTTAGCTGTATAAAAAAAATTGCCAAACTATTTTCCAATATGGCTATTCCATTTTGTATTTTCACCATCTATGAAACAGTTCTTTTTGCTCCATATTCTCACCAATACATATTGTCAGTGTTTTTAATTTTAGACACCACACTGGGTGTGTAGTGGAATCACATTATGGTTTTGATTTGTATGTCCCTAGTGACAAACATGTCAACCATTTGTTCATGTGTCTTTTTGCATCTGTATCTTTTTGGTGAAGTGCATGTTCAAATTTTGTGACTTAATTGTTGTGGTATATTGAGTTTTAAAAAATTTTTAATATTCTGGATACAAGTTACTTCCTAGATTTTTTTTAGCAGATATTTTCTTCCACAATATGGCTTGCCTCTTTTATTTCGCTAACAGCATCTTTCAAATAGTGAGTTTTTAATTTTGACAAAGTATAATTTATTGTCGTTTTCTTTCATAGGTTGTGCTTTTTGTGTCCTAGAAATCTTGGCCTAACTCAAGGTCACAAAACATTTTAGTCAAAATTTCATAGTTGCAGCTTTTGCCTTTAGGTCTGATACATTTTGAATTAATTTCTGTATAAAGCATAATTAATTATTGTGACTTATTTTTCTGTATGGATGTATCCAATTGCCCCTGAATCATTTTTGGAAAGTACTATACAGTTTTGTTTCATAAAAGGCCATAACTAGGGGTCTATTTCTGGACCTAAATGATATACTTACATGTCCTATCCTCCCTTCCACTCTGCTGCTACCCAATAATATATACTATTACTACACACATAATAAACATATAATACACTGTTTCTATTTTTGCCTTAAACAGCCATTTATTTATCTTTTAGGGAGATAAATTTTTAAAAATGTCTTTTCTGTTACCCATACATTTATCATTCCTGGCACTTAACATTCCTTTACTTAGAACCATTTTCCCCATCTGGTATCATCTTTCTTCTTTTTGAAGAACTTTCTTGAATATTTCCTGTAGTGAAGGGTTGTTGGCAATGGATTTTCTTATCTTTTATTTGCATGAAAAAAGTGGGGGGTTTTTTGTTTTTGTTTTTAAAACATATTTTCCCTAAATAGAATTTTCAGTTGACAAGATTTCTTACCAGTAGTTCAACCGTATCACTCTATTTTCCTGGTTGGCATAATTTCTGTCAAGAAGTCTGCTGTTCTCTTAGTTTTGTTCTTCTATATATCTTATTTTTCTCTAGGTGCTTTTAGATGTTGTCTTTATTAATGGCTTTCAGAAAACTGGTTACGATGTTCCTTGTCATTTTCTTTAAGTTTCTACTACAAAAGGTTTGTTGATCTTCCTGACTATGTGGGTTTATAATTTCCCTCAAAGGTGTTACATTTTTGGCCATTATTTCTTCACATATTTTTCTTCCCCTTCTTTTCTTCTATTCTTTTCAGACAACAGTTATGTATGTGTGAGACTATTTGATATGATGCACAAGCCACTGGTGCTTTGCTTATTTTTCCAGTCTTTTTTCTCCTTTTTCCTCATTCTGGATGTTTGCTATGGCATGTCTTTAAATTCATCAATCTTCTCTTCTGAAGTATATTTTTTATTCCAGGTAGAAGTTTCATTTCTATCTTTTTCATATAATTATGACTATACATTATATTGCTTTCCTTACCATATACATGTTTTCCTTTTTACTCTTGAGCATTAACAGCTTATTTATAGTTACTATTTTACTTTATCTGCTAATTTTATTATCTATCTCTATAATTTCCAGGCTTATTTTTAATTAATTGATTATTCTTCTTGCTAGGAGTCATGTTTTCTTGCTTCTTTGCATGCTTGATATTTTATTAATGGGTGCTAGAAATTGCAAATTTGTGTTGTTTAATATTGAATTTTATTTTATTACTGTATAGAGTATTGGGACCTGTCCTGGTCTTAGATTGGCTTAATCATTTCAGGATTTGCTTTTAAATTTTGTTAGGGTGGGTACAGAGAAGATTTTATCATTATAGACTAGTTTTCAACCTTTATGTCTGTATTAGATTTTTCCACATTGCACAGGCTATGGGCTCTTCTCTCTCATGGACTACTGTTTTCCAACCATAGCTCAGAAACAGTTCCCACATAGGCATGGGGTTCCTATGTAGTGAGCACAGGTTGTTTCTCTTTATGTCATGAATAAGACTGCCTTCCCAGTTCCTGACCCCATACAAAAGGCTCGGTTCCAGTTCCTTCCAACACAACAATACAGTCCTTGCAGAAGGATTATCTGGTTCCAATTGTATCCCACCCACCCACCCCCTTCTCTACAAGGATATTTAACACCTCAGTTTTAACCTGCACAATCTTCTGTTTTAATAAAATATTTAGTTTAAGGGATATTAGGCACTTTGATAGAACTTTCTGGATGGTAAAGTCTTAAGTATGACAATTTTTTCTGTAAATGTATTTCTTTAGAAATACTCTTTGAGTATGTCCGGAGTGGACAGCATGAAAATAGGGGATTTAGGATACACAGGTCACACTACTTTTCAGGTATTATAAGAGGATTGCAGAGCAGCTTTTCCAATGTAATGTAAGAAACATAATTATCTTTTTAAGAAAAACCAAATATTGGCAGTATTCTCTGTAATGAGCCCATTTGTGAGTTTCCTGTGTTAACTTGCTTCAGGCCGTCAAAATTTTGCAAATAGCAATGCCCAGTTATGGCAGTATGGATGTAAGAATGAGACATGCCTAGATTTTCCCCCTAAATCCCTTCCTCTCCATTGTTTCCAACATCTAATCCTTTTCTGTTCATTAGCCACATTGAACTTGGCAAGGTGGTGAGCTGTCACCCCTCAGGGTACTAGAAACACATTCAAAGGACATTGATCTTTGTCTCAAAAAGGATGACCTTCACAAGCCCCAGAAGATTTTATACAGCCCAAAAATAAGAATTATTGTTACCTAAGCTCCAATTTAATTATATTACACTGTTGAAACTTGTTTTCTGAAAAGCTTCCAGAAAATAAGCCGACTACTTTGGAAAGCTAACAGTGATGGGTTTGAGGATGCACAAGACAGTTGGCCATTCTCTAAGCCCTGAGCTCACCCTGTATCTTGCTCTCCAGGTTGTTGGGTGAACAGCTGCTGACTGCCAACCACCAAGGCCCCTCCTTAATGGAAGCCTCAACCCTGCCCAGCACCTTCCATCTTCTCCTGACCTTTCCTCTCTCCTTCTTTCTCTCTCTCTCTGGAATTGCAAACCCTTTTTCACCTGGGCACCTCTGCTTTTGTGGATGCACCATCCCATCCCAGCAGAGTCCTCCCACAGCAGCAAGTTGACCTGGAGGGTTAGACTGGGACCAGCACCCTTGGCCCTGGTAACAGCTCAGCAAAAGTGGGTCTCCCCATGCCTCAGCCTTACCTACCACCCCTTCACTGTTCACATGATTGTTTTACCTAAAAAAGAAGGGAGCCCCACAACTGACAACAAGAGATTAAGGCCACTTGTCCCCAGGGTAAGAGTTGTTTTTGTGTTTTGACAAAAGTACCCAAAGCCCCTCATTGTGGGGCTCCTCCTGACCTGACTCTTCTAGGCTCCTCACCCATCCCCACCCATGTGCTGCTCCCTCAGACTCCCCTCACCCCCAACCTCCCTGAACCACCCTCCAGACCCTCACTTCCTCTCACTGACCCTGCTCCTGTCTTGCCTTCAACTCCTGCCCTTCATCTGTTCCATTCCTGCCTTTTTGGGTAACCGGCCCATTTCCCATCTCAGGGACCTCCCTGTGCCCTGACCCCCACAGCAGCTCTGCGCAGAGGCAAGGACAGCCCCTGCACCCCGGTCGTGGTCCCCAGAGCTGGGCACTGATGCCTCCTCAACCAGTCCCATACCTGAGCACACGCACCAAAGTCTTCTTCCCACATAATTTTACAAAAATATTTGAATTTTCAGAAAGGCATCTTCCTATGAGATTACTCCTACTCAACAATAGATTTGCATTTACACTTGGCTGTTGTGAAATGGTTGGTTTTTGCTAAATTATGTCCAAGTAGGTGCAAGTCCTTCCTCCCTGGTGAGGGAGTTGGATGAAGTCCATTGGCCTGATTTAGTGAGTGGCCTCCATTCTGTGAAGATGCCAAGATTGAGTAGAGGACAAAAAAAAAGGGAACAGCTCTTTACTCAGGTGTTCCTTGATGCATGAGGGTCCCATCTCTGCACAGGCAAGTGCTAAACTCATGGACAGGTCTATTGTGTTGGCCCTCACCCATCCCGTCATTTCCCACCTGTGCCAGGCTTTCGCGAAGGGGCTTTCAGACCCCTCCTCACGCGCTCAGTGATTGTGTCCTTGTGCTTAGGGACAAACCCTCGGGTGGTGCTGGAGTGGCTACGGGCGTTGCTGGGGGCTTCCATGCGAAGACTGAGCTGGGGATACATGTCCTTCGGACTTAGGGAACATGTATGTATGTGGCTGGCAATCACCTCCATGTCACCTCCGTCTGCCGTGTCCTCCACGTGCCGACAGAGGGGTGAGGGCTGGAGCGCCGTCCTGCTGGGCACAGCCCCTGAGGTCTGCCAGCAGTGGAGGGGAAGGATTTGGTCTGTGTAAGTAATCATCTGGGGTCTCAGCTTGCCCGTACACGGAAGTTGATAGAGGCGTTCCAAAATGTGGGCGCTTTAGAAATTTAAGACATTTTTTTTAAAAAAAATTTAGAGATCCTAACATTTTACACGTGATTCCATATGACAAGGTGTTATTGATAAAGATAAATAAGCGTCGATTAACAATTATTTTCTGTCCTCCCGATGGGGAAAGATATTATAAAAGGGTTACCATACAGCGAGTCAAACTGCCTGCCAACAGGACATGTGGGAAACTCTTCGAGATGTGTGTGAGGCAGTTGATTAACACAAGTGCTCTGTTGTCTTTCTTGACTTGACTAGATATGTAATTTCTATCAGATTTTTTTACATTGGAATTTCATAGTGATTTCTAAATCTAAATAAATATTTCTCTTCATTCTTGATTTTGTACCTGGAATTTTGTATTCCTTTTCTTTCGAAAGACCCCCTGAATTATATATGCTTCAGATGCTTTAAAAGTGGGATCTGGAGGGCACATTCTGCATGGAGCACTGGGTGTTATGCACAAACAATGAATCATGGAACACTTCATCCAAAACTAATGATGTAATGAATGGGGATTAACATAAGAATAAAAAAAATTTATACTTAAGTAAAAAAAAAAAAAAGTGGGATCTGTCTCTAGGTATGTGCTTAAAAATGTGTATTTCACCCTGAGCTAAGTTAAAATGACTACAAATCCTTATCCCGGGGAGATAGATGCATGATGCAGAAGTTCCTAGAATCCAGAGTCAGTTCCTCTGGACCTCTGAGCTCCCAGGTACTGAGAGGAGGGAGGCCCAAAGGCCTGATGCTCCCTGCCTCTTGCTATGGACCATGAAGAAATTCAGAATGGAGTCCTTCTCACTGCCATGCTTACATGAACGAGTGTGTGTTCCCCTTGTCCCTTCAGCAAACAGGAGCACCTTCTAGATTCAGAACAGAGCCCTGCCAGCTGCCGTGCTTACCTGTGAGTGTGTGTTCATGCCCACGTGAGCCTTCTCTCCTCCTCCTGTCCCCCCAGCAGATATCTCCTGAGCACCTTCCAGGGCGGGCGTGCAGTGGGCCACCGGGTGGAAACGAGAGAAAGGCGGGTGGCATCCCCACCCTGCTGGGGCTCCTGGTGAAGAGGGGGCATGAGTCTCAGGGTCACACAGAGAAAGCTGAGGCAGCCATGAGGATCCTGGGGAAGAGAGGAGTCCAGTGCTGAGCGGACCTACCCCTTCCACTCTGTTCCTGTCCATTCTCACACTGCCTTTCTCTCTTGCTCTAGAGGAAGTTTCTCATTCCTGGAGCCCAGACTCTCTCCCTGTACTTTTTCTTCTGCCTCCCTCCACCTCTTCCTGTTTTCTTCCTCTCAGGCTGACATTTCAAAGCACTTTACATGCTTTTAAATACCAGGATTGTATAAGGGTCAGGTGCTCAGACAGTTGTAGGAGAGCTTTGATCTAGCCATAGACCACCTTGACTTTGTTGTGTGACCTTAGGAATGTCACCAAATAATCTTCCCTCCTAAAGGGGACAATCACACCTCCTTCCATGAACCACCAGACTATTCTGAGGATTCCATTCCTTAAGAGATAAGCATGCATTTTGATTGGTTTAAAAATCTATCATCTGTCTATCTATCATCTATCTATCTATCTATATCTATCATCTATCCATCCATCCATCCTTCTACATATCATCTATAATTTTTATATTTAGTGCTATCAAAGACATGCAAATAATTTTTCATTTTTTTCTTCTCAAATAATTTAAACAAAGAATGGCGAACTAAATATTTTGGGAAAATGAATATGTATCACCAAAGTTTGGGGAAAAAATGCTTCAGAACATGTGATCTCAATAATCTCAAACTATTAAAATAGGAAATATTCCAAAGGCCTGAATTCAAAGAACAAACTGTTTAGGAAATTACCATAGACATCAGGTGACCCCATCACTCCTGAACTGAGCTTCCTAGGGTGGTGTGACTTAAGCCACGTTGTGTTATATTTAATGCCTGGAGTCCCTCTCTCTCTGCGTGTGAACCTCTGAGGGCAGAGAATTGAATTTTTCCCTCTTTGTTTCATCACTGTTACTCCTGAATTAAGAAATTAGCATCTTTGTATGGACTTAGTTTGCCACTCCTTGCTTGACACACCTCAAGCTTAGAACTTTCCAGCATTTTCCAGTGTGGCCAATTATCTTGCTGGGCTGGGACTGCCATAACGTAATACCATAGGTGGATGGCTTCAGTGACAGACATTCATTTTCTCACAGTCTGGAGGCCAGAAGTCCAAGATCAAGGTGACAGCAAATTTGGTTTTGGTGAGGACTCTCTTCCTGGCTATATGGCCACCTTCCCACTGTGTCCTCTCATGGTCTCCCCAGTGAATGCACAGGGAGAGAGAGCGAGAGAGCTCTTTGGCATCTCTTCTAATAAGGACATTAATTCTATGGGGTCAGAGCCCCACACTTAGGGCCTCATCAATGATTTCTTTCTAGGGTCCATCACCTAATACAGCCTCACTGGAGATCAGGGCTTCAATAAATGGATTTGGCCGGTGGGGGTTTGGGGGGTGGGAAGAAGCATTCAGTCCATAACAGCTAAGTTGGCAGAATCAGACACAAAGTCTTATTTTCACATCAGGCTGAGACTTGCATGTGTGTCCTCATTTCCACTGCTCCTGGCACTTCTCTGGTACAAACTGGTTTTCCAATTCCCCCAGCTTCATTCAGGTCAAAAAACCACTCAGCAGCAGAGCCAGACATGGACCTTATAACTGATGGGCGTGGTCTCGCTCCGAGTATTTGACTTTTTTCTACATTATTCTTTTCTCAATACAGTCCTAGTCCTCTCCCTGTGTCCAACCACAGACACACATTGCCAGGTGCTGCCATATATATGCCAAGCTCAGGGAGGCTGAAGCCTCCAGCTTCTACCAGGAGGCTGAACTGATGGAGAGCACCCCAGCCTGGCACACAGTTTACAGGACGCCGTCCAGGAGCATTAATGTCCGCATGGCTATTTTGCGATCACCTGTCAGTTCCCTGGATTATGACCTACCGGGTTTCAGGGAGCCTTTCTGTTCTTCCCCGTGGTCCTTTCTGGCCTAAACACCTTTGTGTCCTCAGTAGATTGGACCACCTGAAACCTGTCCCTTGTCCCAGCTCATCAGAGAATGCACTGACACCACCTGACCTCTCACTGTTAACTTTCCACTCTAGCAACTGGCTGTCCAGTCAGACACTGCTCCCCCCTCACACACCTTTTTAAAACAAACGGTTTTCTTGCCTATCACTCTGTGGACGGCATCTTCCTTAGTCTCTTGAGAAGGAGTTAGTAAAAACTTTTCAAATCTAGAAAATGTTGTATGTCTGAACACACTGTGTCTCCTGAGCTTCTTTCAGCCACTACTATGTCAACCTCAGAAGTTCAGTGATATATTCATTTTATAAACATCGCATTCTCTTTTTTTTTCACTGTATTAAATCTGTGTTGGGTGAGATTTTACTTGGTTTTCTTTCTTGTGCCTCCTGACATTAGAGGTCAAGACTAACCTGTCCCCTGGACTCAGGCTCATTTCAGACTCTCCTTTTTTTCCCAGTGTTCGATTCCTCACTGAATTTGCAATTCTCGAACAAACAGCAACACTTTGGATGCTCTTTTCCAAGAGCTAGAATAGTTACCAGGGCATGCATGTTGGTCTTTAGAGTGTATTCATAAAAGGACAGCTGTACACTAGATGGATATCTGGTCACCCAGCACACAGAGCTGATGCGTAACAACCCTGCTGTTTGGCTGAATCATGTCTATAATGCTGAAAACTTGTCTTGGAGTGAGATTAAAGAAGACTCATTTGATTTCTTATCCAAGACATGAAATTCACATTTCACTATGGAAACTTAAGTACTGGGGGGCTGTTAAATTGGGAAATACCCATCAAGCAAAGTTCAAATTACTTTCTCTATGGCCCATGTGTCTTGAAGACGTATCCAGCAGGCTGTAACACCCATGTGGAGCTGCCTTAGGACAGGTGTGGGATGAGGACCATGGAATCCAATCCCTCATGGCGGTGTCCATCTCTGAAATCCATAATGGATTGTACATTGTGTCAGCACAGCAAGAGAAGACCTAGGACTGTACATATAGCATGCTGGACTGCTTTAGAAGGAGCCATTGCCCACACCGCCTGACCTGACAACAGCTGGACACAGGTCTCACAACTTCTAAGGGGTACAGGTAAATCCTCAATCAGGCATGCTCCTCCCCTCCTCCCAGGTTGGGTTTCTGGTTCTAAACTTATCAAGAAAAACATCAGCACCATGAGGGCCCTTAGTGATGGTCTCAGCTTGGGGGTGACCAGGAGAGCACATCAAGTAAAGACAGAAGGAAGTTGATCTGCCTGGAAGGTTTCTGAGAGGGGGCACCCCAAAGAGGACCAGGTCTAATTTAGAATGTATCTCATGACCCCGACAGGAGAACCTTCTGGAGGAGATGATGCCACCTCAATTTCATCCCAGATTTTATGACCATAACATAGCTCCCTGACTGCACTGACCTACTACAAACACATTTGTTGATTTCAACATGAGGAATACAGGGGTGAAGAGGCAGGGCAAGGAGAGGAAGCCAGAGGGAAGGAGGGCAAGGATGAGGGGAAAGAGTGGGAAGGACTGTGAGTTTTAAGGAGTAGACAATCCCTAAATGGTCACTGGGGAATCCTGAGGAGTGGAATAGCCCAGAGATATCTGGGAGCCCTCAGTTCTGGGCATTCATTCTGTGTTTCTTTTATTCCCATCATCTTCTGCCTATTACTAGCTCCTTCCCTATGCAGCTCAGATATCCTGGTGCATCCCTTCCACTACCTACCAGGATCAGCAGCATCCTGCCTTAGTATCCTTCGTCCTATCCAGCCAAACTCCAAGGGAGATAAACAGCAAGCCTTCTTAAATTCTAAAGAACGTAATCTTTAATAGAAAAAATAGAAGGTGTATAAATGATTTGGAACTACTGTTTATGTAATGGGAAAAAGTCAACATCTATTTTCACATCTTTCTGGAACTGACAGACTAAATTTCTTTAGCAATTTTCTACCAGGATTTGATGGTATTTGAAATGTGAGATAAAAATAGTGAACTGTGTTTTCCATAGTTTGACTCAATTACCAAAGTGGAAATCAAAAGGGCAGATATTTAAATTCTGAAATATGGGTTTGGTTCTTTGGACTTATCTAACCAATTAGTTAGTGCTAAATGTATAGCATCATATAATTTCTGAATTCTGATTTCTTCACAAGCATGAAAAAAATCAGCAGAGTTTATATCATCTTTATGATTCAGGAAATTTGTGCTCAAAGTTTTCAAAGACAATAACCTCCTTTAGGAGTAAAGTAACTACAGACCCTACAGAAATGCACCATGCCACCTTGGACTGGGTACTACTTTATCTTGTTTTCAGCCCTTTGTGTGTTTTGAGGAAAATAGACCTAAATAATCTCAACCTCACTTATTTTTATCATTAAGATGTAATAACTGGGGCGCCTGGGTAGCTCAATCAGTTAAGCTTCCAGCTCTTGATTTCGGCTCAGGTCATGATCTGAGTCGTGAGATCGAGCCCTAAGTTGGGCTCCTCACTCAGCCAGGAGTCTGCTTGGATTCTCTCTCTCCCTCTCCCTCCCTTCCCCCACTTGTATGCCTTCTCTCTCTAAAAATAAATAAATAAAATCTTTTTTAAAAAGGTATAATAACACTTTAAAACTTTTGGGAAAATTACATGGAATGATGTAGAATTCTTGCTTTGGGAATACAGGTATAATCTCCATCTCTCATTTCCACATTTGGTTTGATAAATGAGCAAGTTTTTTGTCCCTTCAACATAAATTAGGAAAACTAAACAATTTATTGGCTTTTTGAAAGGGATTCAGAAGCAGGTATTGCACTTTTCAGAAAGAAAAACAGAGTGGCTAAAAGTCTGTATGCACTGAATGAGATGAAAGAATGATCCTTGGGCTAGTTTCAGTCTTTTGTTTCCCACCTGCCTCCCTTGCCATGAAGAACAAAGGAAACCTGCTTCAGTTAGAATCTTTACAGACACTTTTTCCAATTCTCACATCTATCCAGGTCACTTCCTTTCTGAGTATATCAGTTGTTCTAGCAAAGTATTTATAATTTACCGTAATTTTTTAATCTTTATAAGTGCCTGATTTAATGAATGTTTCCAAAGAATTGTGCCTTAATTAGTTTCTGGCATGGGCAACAACACTGCTTACACAGAGAGGAGAATGACAAGCCCAAATTGTATAACTTTTACCCAAATCTTATTAGTTACTCAGCACAGTAATGTTCAGTTGTAATGGGATTGTTCCCCATCAGCAGGCTGTTGCTAAAAATAGGCTGTCTTTCTTCAAGCAGACGGAGCATTTTCCTTGTTTATGGGATTAACTGGCTTAAAATACCAGGTCGCATTTATCCAAACTTAGAAGAGATGGAACTTGGGGTGCCTGGGTAGCTCAGTCTCCTAAGTGTCTGACTCTTGAGCTCAACTCATGCCTGGATCTCAGGGTCTTGATCTTAGGGTCGTGAGTCCAAGCCTCACCTTGGGCTCCACTTAAAAAAAAAAAGAGAGAGAGAGAGAGAGAGATGGAACTTGTTTCAATTAATTATGTTGTTGAATTATAACCGCCAAGATTTGTGAAAGGACACCCTCTTTTTCTTCTGAGAAAGGCCCACCAAGCCTGGATCTCATAATGTATTCTGGTCTCAGGAAAGAGAACCAGAAACAGATTGGTTTTTCATTGGGGGAGAGTTGAAGATCTAAGAAGCTAGGTGGGGAGAAGCAAAGTGGGAAGTGAAGCCTGTATGTGCCTTTCCCCATGCTCCATTTTTTAACCAAATGTGGGGCCATCAGATGACCTTTAACACAAGGTGATGATCTCTTTGGAACTGCGTGTGTGCCATGCCCTCTTCAAACTGGTGCATTTATGCCCTTCAGCTTCTCTCTCCACAGAAGACTCAGAGCACTTGAGGGAACAGATCTTGGCTTGAACCACACCACCTGTCATTTCATCCCCACCTTTGGGCATCATGGTGGAATGTTGTGGGATTCCCAACTGTGTGTGAACATGTGAATGCCTTGTTCTGTCTCGTTTATTTTTAGATTACCTCTAGACTCTAGAATAAGAGTGGGAAAACCTCCTAAACACCGAACCAGGACAGTGTTTGAGCAGAGGGAGTTGGATAAATGCATTATCATGAAACGTTTTCTAAGGAGCTCATAGACATTAAAGCGATTAATGATGACTGAGGTTCTCAGCAGGGGTTTGAAGATCCCTGCATTTCCTCCAGATGAAGGGAAGCCTGCAGACATTGAGGCTGGAGACGAGAGCACTCTTGGTGGGGGTTTGCTGAGCTGGGTTTGAACCTGCCTCTGTGCCGCACCTCCTGGGGTCTTCAAAGGTCCTTCCCTCTCTGGAAAATTACGGGACTTCACCACTTTCTCTCAAACTTTACTTCACACTCAAAAACTCTGCTCTTTCAACAAAACAGATTCGTGGGACTTCCAGCAAGGAAGTAAACAGAGAAAGGAGGATAAAAAATATGGAGAAGTTCGCAAGGGAGAATGGTGTGTTTTGAGGTTCTGGGGGTGAAAAGGGCCATGCATACACTCTCTGAAGGGTTGTTTGGCCACCTGCTGCCCAATGACAGATTTTCTTGGTGCCTTGTCATGGCCACCGCCATCCCTCTCTCAGGGAAGGGTGAGGTGTGGCCACCAGGGGTGCATGACCTTGGAGAGCACAAGACCCTATAAAGAGCATCTACTGTAAGCAGAAAACTGGGCATGACAGCAAATCCGAGGGGTGGGAGAAGAAGGAAATTGAGGAGGAAGAAAACTGTAGTTGGGCATTTGCTGAGCGCTGGAATGTTACCCTCCTCCTGAGTTTCTGAGGAAGGATGGCCTCTGAGACCACTATTATTATGAATGATCTCAGAGTTGACTCTCTTTGGCCATCTCAAATCAAACCCACATCCATTACGATCAGAAAGTCATAATTCAGCAAAGTTTCTCTGTGCTCTCCGGTGAGACTCATTTTCAAATTTTAGTAGAAGCTTTTCAAACTAGAGATGAGCACTTACAATTCTGTGTATTGTATGAGGAATACTTTTACAAGGGTTCCTTTCGGACTTTATTTCTTCTGTTACACTTTTGGTAGCTAGTCTTAAGAGCTCGGCACCACCCAGAACACACACACACTTATCCAACGCCGTCTTGTTTCAGCCCTGGCTCTGACTGGGATTGCAGGGGTGAGGTGAGAGCTTCAGACTCTTCCGAAGAAAATGTATGCCAACCTGATTTAGTGAGAGAATATCCTGTCAGCATCGTTTTCTGTTTTGTTGTATAAACCAAATCATATCTGCTTTAAAGATAAACCAAGTGTAATTCCAGAAAAATAATACTATTTCAGATATTATTTTAAAGACACGTTCCTTTTACATTAAATAGCTACATTTGTGCAGTCAAGATGCTCAATCATTTCTGCTTTCCTCACAAGCTGGGCACCAGGAGACACTTTAAATGGAAATTTGCATTATATATTTCAAATAGGTCCAAAAAAGTACTTTAAATCATATTTCCATTTTATTTTTTTAAGAACGAAGTAAACTTTAAAAAGAAGAACTGGTTACATAAGCATTGTGTGAGAATGTCTAAGTAGCAGAATGGATCTCTGTAAATACAAAGATTCTGAGAAACAATCACAAGAAAGAAAATTGTGGTACAACACTTACTTATTTCACGCACTTTCTAAACTGACAGCCAAACGTAGGTTCTTCGTGGAATGCTTTAAAATTCTAATATTTAATAAACTAGAGATATTCAGAATCCAAATTGAATTGGTTGAATATGGGATCTGGATGATATTTAAAAACAAAACAAAAAACTCTCAGATAATGTGCAGCCAGAGCTAATAACTTCCTGGATTGTCAATGTATTCAATGGGGAAAGAACAGATGTCCCCAAGAAGCTTAAAGAAATTATTCTTCTGGGACTCTTTCAGCACTAAAGGACATCCAACCTTCCAACCTTCTAATAGGAGAGAGGTCTTTAAACGGTGTAGTCAGCCTGGGTGATTTGGGCAAAATACAGATTTAAAAAAAATTAAAAATTAATATTTTATTCCTTGGGGTTAAGAATAGTTTAATCATTATAACATGCTTCACTATATATTTTTACTTTATTCTGTTAATTTTGGCCTCCTTACTAAATGGACTCTTTCAGCTTTTTAGGCAATTAAAAATTTATATACATATGAAATTACACTTTTTTGTATATACATATGTGAGTGTATATATATATATATATACACACACACACACACACAGTTGGCCCTTGAACAACACATGTTTGAATTGTGCCGTCCATTTACGCGTGGATTTTTATTTTTTATTAATGCAGGACTGTAAATTTTCTCTTCCTCATGATTTTCTTAACATTTGCTTTTCTCTAGCTTACTTTAAGAATAAAGTATATAATACATACAACATAAAATATATATATGTGTTAATCGACTGTGTCTCTGACTGGTAAGGCTTCTGGTCAACAGTAAACGATTAATAAAGTTTTTATGGGGGGTCATGTCAAAAGTTATATGGGGATTTTCAACTGCAGGTGTCAGCACCCCCAACCCCTGCCTTGTTCAACTATGTCTTGAACAATTGAGAAAGAGAGAGAGAGAAAGAGGTTAGGGGACCATGGATATTGCAATATAAAATGTGGCTTTCACTCAACAGAGGTTTTCCTGGGTCAGGCATCTTCTGTGTTCATGCTGATAGTCAGCAGTTCATTCTAGAAAAACCTTGTTTTAGGCAAGAAATAATGGAATATGGTGTGCTGGAGAGAAGATGAAAAGAACTTAATGAATGAACCATCAACAGTACCTGATATCGACCCCTAGTAAATTAAAACCCTGGTTGGCTTTCCTGTTCACGTAGGTCCTGTCGCCTGCAGAAATATTTCTATTACTTGTTTACTGCATTGCAGAATCATCGTGAAGCTGTGGGGCTGCCGATCTTGGCCACCACTCAAGAGGCCTTGGGATCTGAAGAACAAACAGGAGCTTGATCGGGGGTTTGCCCAGAAGGCTGTCCAGTCTCACTCTGATGAAACCTTCTTCAAGGAGCTGTTACGCCTTAGCACCTCTGGGGGCAAAGGGAAGTTGAGGCAAAGAACAATTCCACTAAATTGTTTCCTAAATGGTAGGATTTATTTCAATGCTCACATACAATTGAATGAGACAAACTATTTACATAAAACATAAGTACAAAAAATATAATACAATTTATACTGTACATAGTCAGGATTCTCTTCTTTTGTCCGAAAATGTTGGCAGATAGAGATGGTGTGGAGGGGATGCTATGGAGGGAAGATTGCACTCTTAGTGGCACTCAAGATCATTCTTCATGAATTTATTGTTTAAAAAAGATGAATTGGTTTGGATTATAGAAACTGGCAATTCACCAAGAGCAGTGAGCACGGCATTTCCCCTTCTGTAGTAACAGCTCATTTTATCTTATAAATATGTTTGCTTTCCTCAGAGTTGGGACCTGGAGCAGGTGTGAGTTGGTTTCTGCTGATCGGCGGGTAACCCCCCCAACCCGCCTCTTCTCAAAATTTCCATACTGGATTCAACGTACCAGCTCATGAGCTCCCTGCCTGGGATGCCACAGTTGGTACCTCAAACTGATTTTTGAAAGCAATGTATCTGTCAGGTGTCATTAAACAACGTTCTTGGATATAGACCTGGACAGCTGTCAAGTGAGCATTTAAGACCAATGAACTGATGAACAGAAAACATGAAAGTGAAGACTACTGGGAATCTGTATTACACATTTCTAATAAGGTTTTTGTTCAAATGAAACCTTGAAAACCGAACGTAAGGACAGAAAAAAAGTGCACCCAACGGCCCAGTGAAGAAAGTTCTGGCAATTCACGAGGATTCCAACAGGGCAATCAAAACTCCAGTTCTTCATTCAAAGGAAGGGAAAGGCAAATGCTACCTCATCTAAAAAGCCCTATTATGATTAATACTTATTGTCTTTTAAAAATTAATTTTAAGGTCAAGAACTTTCTGCAAGTTTCCCAAGGGCTGTAGTTGGCTTTGGAGAAGGTTCAGTGAAAAACTGAAACAATCCCGAATACATTTATTTTGCATCACAAAACAGCAACAGTAAATTAACACAGAACGAGGCATTTAATAGCATAACATCTTCATAAGTCACGTCAAAGGGCATAACACACAAGCTTTGTCACCCACTTTTGAAGAATCCTACACTGGACCAAGTTTGTGCGTTTTCTTTGCAGATGACGTAGAGTTTCAGTGGTGAATGGAGGAGCTGGGCTTGAAGGTTCAAACCGTGCTTTCTTTCAAAGGGCAGAAGTTCAAGTTCGATGTTGGCCACAGTCACCGTATAAGAAAAAACACCTTTAGCAGAGAAAACACCATTAACTTTCTTAATCCAAATTAAGGTTGACAACTTTGTGTACTTGTAAGCAGTGTTGACGTTGGCTTAAAAAAAAAAAAAAGCGCACAAAGTTCTAGGTGGTTCTCATTCCACTCAGTGTATCTGTACCAGCTGTCACCAGCCTGATTTTCCTCTATCTGTGGACTTGCCTGAAGAGCGACAGTAACAAACACTCTAACTTCGACTGGCAGCACATCGGCATCCCTACCACAGACCAAACCCTAATGTGTTTTGTGGAAGATGTATAATTAAAGTGATGTCACTTTCTGGAAGGCTGAGACCAGAATAACCTGAACTCGGAACACACATCTGCCCCTGTTGTGGTGCGACATGCTCTACCCAGTGGGGGCAGACATCACACCTAGGATGTGCTCCATGGGTCATTTTCTATTCCTGAGTTCAAAGAGACATACAAGATTTTCTTCAAAGTGCAGCCAGTCAATCCTCTGCTTTGAAATGGAACCAATAATATCCAGATGAGATGATAAATCACCATCTCAAACAAGGCACTGGCAACTTTTTATAGGGAATTAAACTATCTGCACTTACATGGGATGGAGAACAATGCTTTTTTCTCAGTGACATGATAGAAGGACAGTTTGGGATTTTCCAGAATCCAGATTTTGCTCCTAGCTCATATTTATCGAGCATTTGAACCAGTTTGAACTACCATTCCCCTAACATTTGGACTACTTGGCATTAAGTTGCCACGAAGCTGAAAAAGAATAGGGTCACTCATGTTCCAACCACTGGCCTCAGATTTCTTCCTAAATATAAAGAGATGGGGTGGATGGCATTGCTGGTCCAAAATGTTGGTTTAAGAAGTGCCACAGAGTGGTTTTCTCTCTCTACTTTGTTCCTTTCTGGTTTTAAACTATCCTTGCCTAGTTACCCCCACCATGTAAATACAGTAAAACCTGTTTGAACAAAAATGGATTCTGACTCTGGTCATGGGTAATAAGCTTGATTGCTTTCGATGGCAAAACAAATACGATCTTTTGCAAATACTACGAGGCAGCTTACGTTAGGAACCGTACACCTGGTGTCAGGCTCTGAATTTGGTTTTGACGATGTTCTAAGTCCCTGTGCCGTGTAAGCTATGTTTTCAAGAGAGAACAATCTCCATTCCTGATGCTTTTGTAACATGTATCAAATTTTTGATAATGCGACATGTGACAGATGAAAAAACCTTGATCCACTTGCTCCCCAAAATATGTATAACACATCTTTAATATAAGTCCATTAAAAAAAGGAGACAGGATAATAAAAAAAAAAATGACAGAATAGTCATTATAGAAATCCCTGCCAATAATCCAACATTGCATCTTGTTCATTACTTTTCAGTTTCCAAAGGGAAAACCAAGGATTCCAGCAATTTATTTCCCTGTATTTTATCAGATTATCAAAACAGAGAATAGGAATACCTTGAGTCAGTATGTGTACAGTTACAAAGCATCTTTCAATCAATTATTATTAATGATCTCAATAGAGGAGAAAAGCAGAAATAAATTCCATAATGGTTTCTGGTCTCCAAATCTTTGATCTCTGAATAACTGGCATTCCTTTTTGTGTATTCCTCTGGTCAAAGTGACAGTTACTTTACGTTCTCCCACTTCACACCCATTGCCCAGAGAAGCAAGGTGCTGCTCAGCATGGCTTTGTTTTCTGACAATAGATAATCATAGGCAATCAGATCTGCCATGTTGTGTCCACATATTCTCACCAGGTAACAAGAATGGCCATGACGTAATGGAGACATGAGAAGGGATGAATGTATTGGGCATGCCAACGCAATCCGAGAACTCCACTTTTGCCTCATCTCAAAAAGAAGAGCAAAGAGTTTGCGTATGAGTTGATTTAAGGTTCTCATTGTAATTCCCACCTTCGGGAACACTGATTATTGGAGCTGGAGGCTTAGGGACAGTCCTGCTCTGTGGAGAATGGCTGCTTTGAGGTAGAAGCAGTTCACTATATCCCCCACTGGTACCTGTTGCCCCTGGATGGTGCCCCAGAGCCAAGCTTTTGAGATGGAAATGCTGACTTCAATGGAGTGGACCCCAAATGCCACACGCCAGAAAACCCCAATGGAGTGTAAAAGATCCTGCTGAAGGTGTTTTGACAGTGTCGGGGACATGTCCACGATTTATTCTAAAAACAAGTAAATATCATAAAGAAGCATCAGGATACTTGTGATTTCAGACACTACCAAGACTGCACCTTCAGTGTGCATTAAGGGAGTGTTTATGCAAAATGATTAGCTGAGTACAGACTTGATATATATTGAACATAAAATCTCCTCCGATCTTCCGTTAACCACTCATGTATCCTGTAGGTGGCTCTGGAGACACGGGATTCCTCCGCTGAGACTTTGTCCATAACTTGGAAGGTGGTCTGACCCACGGATTCTACCAAAGCCTCCAGTGGAAACACTCACCCTCCTGGGCTTTCAGTCCCACGACTCTCACCCATGTGCAGATAAATAAGTAAATAAGGCCACCCTCGGCTGAAACTCCCGCCTTTCGGGCAGTTGGTCCTGGAAGAGTCCTGGCATCGGACCCCAAGAACTGTGCGTGCATCGTGGCTCCCCACCTGGGACCGGCCCTCACACTCAGCTCGGGAGCCACCAGGTCCCCATTTTCACCTTTTCCCACCTTGGCTTCTCTTCTCTTTGGCATCATTCCACGAGTCCATGGGGCCACACCCTGGTCCACCCTGAGCACAGGGCGGCCCCTTCCCAGGGACAGGGGCTTCTCTGGGGCAGGGATGCGTGTCCCCCCACAGTCCACTCCTCTGCAGGCCCTGTGGCACCTCCACCCGCCCCGCATACACACACAAGGAAGCACCACTTGCCCTCAGAATGCACCCAAGTGGGCTTGCGGAACATCCCCGCAGGAATGGGGCACAGAAGCCTCCCTGAAGCAGCAGGGACATGGACCTCCAGCGAACTGGGCAACCCTGCAGGGAAGCACCGGGTCTGGTGGCGGTGGGGCTTCCGTGGGGCAGAGGTCCTCCCAAGTCACAGTCCCATCTCTCAGGGGTGACGAGCCCTTGGGCTCATGCCAGCCGCTGGTCCACAGCGCTCCTTGGGGAAAGCCGTGCAGTGTTCTCCTTCCATAGGACGTGGGCCTCTGTAGGCTGGGCGCTCTGGATGGGCACTCGTTTGGTCTGGAGAAAGGACCCTGACCAGCCCTGCTGCTGGGAATCACTTCTGAAGACTAATGTGAGCCGAAAGCCAGTTTCCTAATGAAAACAGGCAAACTTCAACCCTATCCAGAAATAATCCTAGAGATTTAACTATGATTAGTGTCATTCGATGTTAGGTTCAGAGGGGGTGCGGCTTAAAAGTATTAGTCCATATCTGTGCTGCTTGTACTAGGAAGGAAGGAAGGAAGGAAGGAAGGAAGGAAGGAAGGAAGGAAGGAAGGAAGGAAGGAAGGAAGGAAGGAAGGAGAGAGGGAGAGAGGAAAACAGAAGGAAGGAAAAGAAAAAAAAGATAAAGACTGAAAGAAAAAGTCATCCAGAAACTTACAATGTGACCCACGGGGAAGGCGAATGTGGCAGCCTCCAGGAGAGCTGCTTTAGGGAGAAGGTCCGGGTGGACGTGGGAGGCACCCCTGTGAAAGGCCGCCTGGGGCTCAGGCAACAACCAGGGGTATGGAGGGGAGGCACACACCTACGAACAACAGCCGCAGAAGGATGGAAAAGCAAAAGTTACTCCGTAGCTGCTTAAAATACTTAGATTATAGTTAAAATTATTCTTAACGAATTGAAATTCTGTGAAATAAGGAGAATGTGAGAGAGACACAGAGAGAGAGAGAGAAGCCAGAGTAATTTTTCTTTAAGTAGAGTTTCAGAGAACAAAGATGAGAGCATTTCTCAGCAGCGGTAAGTTCCAGGACATATAATCAGCAAACGTGAAAACTCCAAGGGGAGGGTGGGTGCTGCCCCCAGTCACTGCAGGGGATGGACTGAAGTCTAGCATGGACAGCACTTAGAAAGCATTTCTAATCAGGTCCACGGATGCCTTCTCCAAATATTAGTATTCTCTTTCCCAGGGGGGATAAAACGACCTTTTAAGCTTAGAAAACACTGGGGAAGGGATTCAAAAGCAACTACATTGTGCTTCACAGTGAGGACATTTTTCTTAAAGGAAAGTGAAGACACAAGTTAAAGCATCCAATGCAAATCCAGCTGAGGAACAATGAGGAAACCAGCTGGCTGAATTTCACCTCCTCAGTGTGGACTTAGGCTCTGTGTGTCCAAGCAGAGCGGACTCACACAGCGGGCAAGCCACGCAGGAGAGGCAACATGGACTCCCCCCTGGAAAGACCCAGAACACCATTCAGGTGCGACCTCTCCGACCTCCCGGAGACCCCCTGCCATTTAAATTGGAATTTTAGTAGAGTAGCTTCTGAAAATCTGGGTATGTGAGAATATTTTCAATACAACAATACTCTTGACTAAACGTGGGATTTCCCCCAACACTTTCTGAAATTGTTTCTTTCAACTGGATAGGATAAAAACACGTATGCTAATAAGTCTGTGTTCCTCACTGCCCGCGCTGCGTACGTTCACCGATCTGAAGGTTCACTGTGCAATAAGAACGTGTCTTACTGTCCATGTCGGTCAGGGGTGTCCGATGAGCAGTTTCAATCTTGTTCTTTCTTCCAAAAATTATTCAACCAACTGCCATGTATTATTTATCAGTTGTTTATGAGTAATTTCTCCCGCTTTTTTCCTTTCGGGGACCTCTATGAATACATGACGGCACTCTGAAATGCTTAGCGGTGATCAATGCTCAGAACCACAGGGATCATTGACAACCTCACTTCCCTGCTTTCTCAAGGTACATGTTGAAATGCTGTTGCCTCCGTGCAGGGAGAGGTGGGAGGGGGCGGAGGGGAGGGCAGCACTGAGATAGATAGAAACACAAGGCACCAGAACCTCCTCACCGGACCCGGAGGCAGCAAATGACAGCTGGGTACTTGGGGCACTCTTCAATATGTACATCGATGGGCTGCAGAAAACCAGTTCTACACGTCAGTAATGCTCTGGGAAGGGGCTGATTGCCATACACTAGTTCTATCAGGAGACAGAAAATAAAAAGTTACTTCTCCTTAAATGTCAGTTCTTTCGAACCTTCCTATAACACGGGGAAAAAAAAAGTTGGTTTCAATTATATTTCAAAGTATTTTTAATACTTTCCCTCATTGGTGTTATGAATGTTCATGATCTTTCCTTGCAGGGATAAGAGAGGCTGAGGAGGATATCCAAATGGTGAACGAGTGGTGGTTTTACAGATGGCTCTTCAGGATGTTACTATGGACCGGACAGGTAGGCTTCCGGGCCAACCACGTGACAAAGAGCTCCCTGGAATGCTAGGAAATCCAGAAGTGAGAATATGGCGGCTAGCCTTGCAGCATTGCGCAGAATGCTGGACCCTTCATCATGCCTGAGCCTCTGGTCTTTAAGCTCAACTCCACCAGGGACAACACAAGAACTGCATCAAGACCAACAGAGGGATGAGTGTGTCACACCTCATACCATCACCTCTGTAGACCCAAGCCAGGGTGAATCCCTGCCCTTGCCCAGGTGAGAACCATCCAAAGTCCAAACACACAAGTTGCTTCCAAGGATTCCACAGAATTATCCAGGTTGGGAAGATGGGAGATCCATGGTGAATAACTATACAGCCACATTCATATCCTTCATTTTATCAAATACTATGGACCTAACACTCCTTGTGGAGGGAGGGGGACTCTCAATGGAAGTGTCTATTTTCTTGAATTAAAACATCATGAAGATTTATGCTCAAGAGCAGGAAGACATTCCTATTTCTAAAGACTCCTTCCTATGTGGGTGGTACATTTATTAAAAAGCTCACGAAAACAACGGACTTGTTAGAAAAATGGACTGAACACAATAAAAACAAAACAAAACAAAACTTCACGCATGGCTCATTCAACAACGATCAAGCACTTAGACCAGGTTTTCACGACATCATATTTAGATTTTTGTTGCTTTTAAGGATGTCTGTTTTTGGCAGCAATGGGACACTCGTGGCTTGAAATGCACTTGAAATGTATCCAAACTTCATCTCTGAAGTCTTGGAAACATGGGCAGTCATGGAGGACAGGCCTTGAGAAACTGGGGGATTACAAGAAGCCAAAAATATAACAGCTATTAGTACTCATCGTAATTATTGAGATCTGTAAAGTAGGCGTTAGAATAGGTCTTCCCAGTGAGATGCGGGTTGAAGTACTTGTTTCTTTCCTCTAGGATCAAGTTGTTTTTGTTAAATGCCTGTAAAAAGTAAAGTAATAATAAAAAGAAAGATTTAAGAATACTCCACAAGCAGTATTTCGGAAAGATAACATAATGAGGGGACGATTATGTTGAACTTGAACTCCCTTCTGAGGCTCCATTGTTCTAAAATGATTTCTCACTTACTTGCTTCCTCCCCTTATTTGCCTTCCTGAGGACCTGCCTCATGACCAGAATGAGGTTGGCAATTTTTGATATATAGATCTTGAGAAATCTAAACCTTCAACAAACCTAAAACTCTAGTGATTTCAAATCAACAGACACTTTGAATGTTATGTAACTGAGTAGAATTTAAGCTGCTTTCTGATTATCACAGACAGATACATTGATAAGAGATTTTGAAGGAGCTTATTTAAGTAAATGCATGAAATTTCAAATGGCTTGATTTCTTTTCATTTTCTACAGTTAGCAGGTGAGCAAGTGATGAGAAAACAGCCATTCTAAGTTGCTGCCTGGGCATTTTGCAGCCTGACAAGCCCATTCAGACCCAGAGTCTGAACATTTACCTAAGGACCCCAGTTTAGTGTTTCCACATAAGTTCCTGTTTTGCTTTTCCTGGGGCACCTTTTTTTAAATTTATTTTTTAATTTAAATTCAATTAGCCAACATATAGTACATCACTAGTTTCAGATGTAGTGTTCAATGAGTCATCAGTTGCATATAACACCCAGTGCTCATCACATCACGTGCCCTCCTTAATGCTCATCACCCAGTTACCCCATCCCCCACACACCTCCCCTTCCGCAACCAGTCAGAATGGTTAAAATTAACAAGGCAGGAAACGACACATGTTGGCGAGGATGTGGAGAAAGGGATCCATCTTACACGGTTGGTGGGAATGCAAGCTGGTGCAACCACTCTGGAAAACAGTATGGAGATTCCTCAGTATAGAGCTATCCTGGGACACTTTTTAAAATAACCACTTAGAGGGGCGCCTGGGTGGCTCAGTTAGTTGAGTGTTCGACTCTTGATTTCAGCTCAGGTCATGATCTCAGGGACTTGAGATGGACTCAGTGGGGAGTCTGCTTGAGATTCTCTCCCTCTCCCTCTGCCCCTCCCCTCCGCTCACTCACCCTCTAAATAAATAAATAAATAAATATCTTTAATAAAATTAAAAAATAAAATAGCCACTTAAGAGCTGAGCCTGTAAAACGTGAGTGATGTCTGCCCGAACCACCTTATAAGTAACAGGTGTGCTACCCTCTCTCTGTCTCCTGCTCACTGCTGACCAGGGATGGAGGACTGCCCTTCCCCAGGCTCACGGGCATGGGTAAGTAATAATCCTTGGGACCTGACTTCCTTTGAGTGAGTGTACTGAAACTGTGCCTTCAGTTAAAACAATCCCGGGGTTTCTCTTCCCCCAAAGGAGGAGCTCGGGTGCTGAGGGAGCTGCCTGCTGATCCCGTGTGGCCTGTACCTTCTCATTCAGCAGGCCATAATATGCACATTATTGGGGGGCCCAGCTATGGACCCCCCAACACAGGCTACTGTAGCCACTTCTGACACGGATTGTCCTTCCTTATTAAGTCATTAAAGTCACCTACACTTTCAAAATGCAAACTATTTAATATTTACCCTCAATATTAAAAGAACTGATAAAGATGTCAGATGGTTGGCAGAGGCCAACTGTCCAGGACTGGTCTGGGCAAGGTATCAGAAGAAAGTTCCAGAAGGATCATTAGAGACTAGGCAGCAGTCAGTGCCCTCAGAGCCCTCTGCCCTCCTAGCAGTGAAACTTCGTATTATCTTGGGTGGTTCCTGGATCTCAAGTGAGATCAGAAGACCAGCTAAATTCTCTTGAGACATTTAAAGTAACACACAAGTCAATAGGTTGGAATCACATTTAGAGGAGCCCCATTCTTGGATTCTGAAGGCTTGTTTGAAAGGTTCTTGCTCATAAAAGGAGCTCACATTCCTCCTCATACTCTGGGAGCTCAGTGCTGAGAGGGTGTGAAGGGAGTGTTATTAGTGCCTGGGGCTTCATTCCCTGGCCCTAGCAGGTGATTAGCATCAGGTGCTGGTGGGTTCTGGATCCTGGTGTAAGCAAGACGCACGGGTAAAAGCCAACTGGCTCTGTCTCTGTCCAAGTAAACAAGAGAGGACACTGTGGTCCCCAGGACACAAGACCTCCCAACCACCTGAAGTTGTAAGGGCTGAAGACGTTCTATATTCCCACATGGGAAGGAAATCAAATTTCAAAGGAAACCATCATAGCAGAGAGAGCATTAAAATGCTCCCTGGGAATGTTACGGGAACCACTAATTTAAGAGGAATATCAAAATGAGAACGTCCTTCATTCATGTGGGTGGCAGGGCATGTGGGGTGAAGTCGAAAAGAGCCCTGTGTGTCCTTCCAGCTATACCCCGACTCCTGCATGTTATCCCATTTAGTCCTCACAACAGAGATATGACCGTACACATTGCTATACCCATTTTAAAGATGAAGAAACTGAGGTTCAACGAATTAACTGACTTGTATTCTAAACCCTGACACACAATGCCTCAGCTGGTGACTCATGGACTCAGGTCTGCCTGGTCCAGAGCTGATGTCCTTTCCACTCCTTCTTCCTCAGAACGAGGAGACTGGCCACTGACTCTCTATTTCTGGGACGAACACTGAATTAATCACCCATTGAGAAAATTTAACAGAACACTTCATCCCACACTAGTCACATAATAGCATGCAAAGCTGAAGAGCCTTCATTATGCATAAAATTTATTTGAAGATAGTTTTTATCATAATGTAACAATTTTTCTCAGGATGTCATCCTGGGGATTGGAGGCAGAGCTGGACATCGGCCAATGACCCAATATTTTCTGGCATTTTAACCATTGCTGTTTCCAAGTCCTATTTTTACCCTACTTCCCCATAGAAGGCGCCATCTTTTTTGTAGGCAAAGCAAAGCTAAGACGGCAGCTCACCATGAGGGGCACCCGTTACCTTGCTCTCCACTCTTTCACTCAAGCCACCCCCCACCCCCGAGCTTGGCCAATGGCCCCCAGGGCCCTCCTTGCACCTCCATCTGCCGATCCCTTACCTTGATGGCTTCCACCGAGTCATACTTGTCCAGTTTGTTGATGTGGTTAGTTATGCTGGTGTTGAGCGGGGCAGGAGCAACAGGGTGGATGACGGTGGCGTCGTGAGATTGCTGCTGGTACCGCTGACAGTAGGTGTAGATGAGCAGAGTAAGGAGGCAGCCCAGGATGGAGCTGCTCAGCCCCACGGCAATCATGTGGAACACATTGAACTCTGGGAAGACAGTATCAAAAGTGATGCTCCTTTGGAAAAGAACACACTACTCAACAGCTCAACGCACTTTGATGAAAAGAGCAAGACAAAATAAAAGGCCCGTGACCTTCCTTTGAAATGTCATGGCCACCAACACACTCCCCCACAGGGAGCACAGCATATTTTAAGTGAATGCTCTTACGGACTATAATGAGTCTTTAGGAGATCACCCTAATATACTAGCAGAAGCATTTTTTTCGTTTAAAGGATTGCACAAGTCTGTTCATCTGTTTCAAGTGCAGCATGATCTCTGGTCTAGGGGGTTCCTAGAGAACATTTTTTCCATGCTCCTTAACAGGTGGAGCATCTCTGCCTACAGCCTATATGAACAAAGTGAGAATGCATTTACTGCTTCCAATTATTGCTCAAAAGTACTGTATTTTGGAGACCTGATGAAGAAAATTTTGTACCAAAGAAATAAAGCATTTGTGCTGAAGAAATAAAATATGATCTTTTAAATGGTTATGAAACAACCCTCTTTCACATATTTTTTTCTATTAAATAGCATCTTTGGGTTATTTTCCTTGAGTTATGAATACAAGATATTGAAAAAATGAGCAGACATGGATTTATGTCTATAATATGGGATTGGCTTGAGGGACATCAAGGTAACATAACAAAGATCTTTGTAATGTCTGAGAAACAACCACACAGAAAAATAGACGTTCATCATGTGTTGATAGAACACCACACAATGAAGGTTTCAAGCCTTTCAGGGAATAAAGATAACATCTGGGCAATGCTCATGAAGCTGGGCTTAGTGAAAATCGGGTGAAGCAGAACATGACCTTGCTTTTTCTACGCTGTGTTGGTGCTATGTGTAACCTGTCGCCTGTGGGTTACTGGCCTTGTCCCTGCACCCAGGACACATCCCGAGGACTGGCTTTCCCCCAGGATGTCCCCTCCACATACCACCAGGGGGTGCAGTGCCACCCATGCTCTTCCCTGATCTGTCTGTCCATCCTGCACCCAAAGAGAACCACTGGAAATGCCTTCTCGGCACACTGCAGACACCAGGCAAATCGCAGAGCCACAGAGAGAGGCCCCCAGGCTCTCAGGGAGAG
Organism: Mirounga angustirostris; assembly: GCF_029215605.1. Classification (NCBI taxonomy): domain Eukaryota; kingdom Metazoa; phylum Chordata; class Mammalia; order Carnivora; family Phocidae; genus Mirounga; species Mirounga angustirostris. The sequence goes on along the minus strand of NW_026991715.1, from coordinate 147,278,023 downwards.
AAGGCCTACAAGCTTGTCCCTTGCACCCAGGCCCTGGGGTGTTTGCCCCTCAACCACCCTGGCTCCTGCCCGAATGTGCAGCAGAGGTGGGGTACCCTCACTGTCCCCACACCCTCACGTCTCCCTCTATGCCATGTCCCTTTGCTACTCCCGGATGCCGTGTTCCCGGGACCCCTGAGAGAGGGAGCGGCCTCCCCAGGTGAGTGGCCAGCATGCACAGAGGCTGGGTTCATTGTAAGCTGCAACCCCCTTGCTCCTACCCCATTCCTAATGCAGGCGTCCAAGTCTTCAGCACCAGACCCTGGATAAATCCCGGCAGATGTTACTAGAATATTCCACAAGCATCACCTGCTCCCTACATCCACCGGTTTTTCACTTCTTGATTCTTTGGTCCGTGGTTTAACAAAATGGAAGCAATTCATAAGCCTCTGGCCTTTCCCGATTTTGTCTGAAGCCTCCAGAGCTGGACAGCCCCCCACGGGGGCCGGTTGGACAAAGCTTCCAGGGGGCATCCCAGCAGCCACCACCAGAAGCGTCCACCATCACACTGAAACTGTGCTCAAGGTAAGCGAGAGCGAGAGCAGATCTCACATGTGCTGTCACTGTTTTATACTTTAGTCGTCTTGACTCCCCAGGGTCAACGCCATCTACTGATAAAAGTACTTTCTGCTGCACTGGTAACATTTTATTATAACATGTGAAAGATTCATGATGCTCTCCATATGCAGATACTTTGTCATTAGTCAAATGGATCACGTGTGCAGGTGCCCGGGGAGGCTGGGGCCAACTGACATCTTTATGAGGATTAATGAGGATTATCTAGTCTTTGTGTCTCATGAAACTAAAACTAAAACTAATAATAAATTGAAAAATTTCAATAGGCCTACATTTTTCTACATAGGGAAAAATAGTGTATATTAAATCTCTTCTGAATTTGCTTAATGTGGCTCTTTGCTTGGAATATGCTTTTTTTTTTTTTTTTTCTGTTGTTTTTGGTCAGAAAAGCTGAAATAGAAACCACCTACCCAGTTCACTCAACTGGATGATTTCCTGTACAAAATTTGATTGATTTCTCTTCAAATGGGAAAAAAAAAAGACATCTTGTTGTCTCCCTAAACATCCCAAAATACTTTGCTAGGTGATTTCTTTTACCCATCAGCCCTACAATCAGATCCATATGACCTCTGACTTGCCTGTCCTGGTGTGTCAATGTTAGCAGCCTAAAGATCTAAAAATATCAGTTGTGAATATTACAGAGTAAGGAATGTCTCTATGATCTAATCAATAGCATGTCAAGGCTTGATTTGGGATCGGGTAGCCAATTAGCCCATCTGACTCAGACACACAGATGCAGCATTTTAGGATGGGAATGGATGTTGCACCATGTTCTCCCAGAAGTTCAAGGCCTTTGAAGGTCTCCTATATCCTAACCCAGAGAAGGCTGGCTGGGGAAAATGGTTTTTGAATCTCTGATGGGCATGGAGGACCAGTCAACTCTGCAGAGGTATCAGCTGGGTGACCCGAAGTTCTATCTTGGCCTCCCATAGGACAGGGGCACTCCTTAAAAACTCTGCTTCTCTTTGGACCTACGCTGCCTCCGAGGGCAGCAGGTGTCCCTGGATCCTGGGTGTTGTCCAAAACTGTCTCCTGACCAGGGCTGCCCCAGACACAATCCTCCCAGATACCCACTGCCAGGATCCTTCTCCCATGGTACTCTCAGCTCCCATTGCCTGGATCCCATCTGTGACTCCAGTGCTGACTACCTGTGTGAACTTTGGCCAGTGGCCTCATCCCTCTGACTCTCACCAACCTTAATGCAGATGACAGTGCATGGCTGCAATTCACAAAACCAAAATCTCTGGAAACGGATTTTTCATCACTCACCTGGCAGCAAAGCATGACCTGACCCGACCCTTTTGCTGCAGAACTAAATAGAACTGCAGGAGAAGCATTGGCACCTTCACTTTGCCCACACTTCACAAAGCATCATGAAAGAGACTGGTTACAGAATGTAGCCCTGGGCACTGCAGAGTGTTACATAATAGACATCATATGCCCCAGACGACCCACCTGAAATCTGAAAAATGCTAAATTCTAAAACCCTCCTGTATTTCCAAAGGTTTTACATTAAGGAACTGTGAGCCGAGGCACCTACGTGAACGCTCTTTGTGAGGATCAATTTCTTGCCATTTAATACGGTGGTGCAGAGTGACTGATTTAAAAATATTAACGGACACTTACAGCTTTGATTATTTTTATGGGAACTAGTGTCTATTCATCTTCCAGTGGATCCCAAGTCAGTGACTGCCAGTCTGTGAGCTCTCTGAACCAATGTAGGTCAGACACCAGACACTGAATGTCTCAGGCACTGGGGTCTTTTATGATATGACTGCTGGTTCCAGAAGGGCTGGGGCTATTGGTGTCCCCATGGTCAACTCAGTGCCCCTCACAGAGCTCATGGATCGGGTGCTCCGCAAAGATTAATAAATGAACAGATTAACAACTAACTAAACAGAAAGAATGCAACAAATAGTAAGCTCTTAATTAATGTAGTTAATAACAGTATGTACATTCCTAAAACACATCCACGAAGCTCTGGATTCTTATTGAAAATAAACAAAGACCAGAGCCTCTGGCTGAGCTTCTGGGACTCTGCTGGTGGACTGGATTATGGCAGGAATGGATATTTATAGGTCACCAGCCACATGGATGAATCTGTGGTCTTGGTGTGGATACTAGCTCTGATTACCAAAGGTGGACAGAGGATGGGCTTTGACCAGTGGAGAGTCAGCCCCTCCTGTCCAGACAAGGTAAACATAGACAGTCAATCCAAATTTAGCATGAACTGGAACCAGAGAATGTGAGTTTTGTCATTCAGATTTGCAGAAAGTTTAAAAACCACCTCTAGAGATGTAGGTATAACCTTATGCCCCATTAAAATGTTGTCACTCCAGCAGTCTGCACGTTAGAAGCTGGCTGCCATGTATCTGCACTATAAATATAAAGGAAATGCTTGAACTGAGTTTTTTACTCTTAAGAAATTTAACTATATCTAATATCAAGATCACTGGTTCATAAAGCTTATTAGCATCCACCTAAAGAAATCACCCGAAAAGCTCATTAAGCCACAGAGTGCTGGGCCCCACTCAGAGAGGTTTTGATCCTACAGGTTGAGGCAGGGCCTGAGAATATGCACTCCTACCACCTCCCACAGTGATGCTGATGAGCTGGTAGATATTGCACCTGAGAACCACTCATCCAAATGTAAATATTGACTACTTGCATTCATACTAATCAAAGTATAAGGTGTTTGGATCAAGAGTTTCTCCAGTCTGTTCTTCTTGGGCCAAACATCACATGAAACATATGGGAAAAGAAATGATGGGAAAATATCAGAAATTAATTAAAAATTAGTTAAAAAGAGGAACTTACCCCCACACCGTTTCTCTTCTACACTACTGGATCTCGCCACAGATACTTCTGGAAAAAAAATTAAATCACGATGTGTAAAGGGTGTTGGGAAGAAAGAGCACATCAATGAGTCACTTACAGAATGTCTAATGATTTCGTGTTTTATGTGAGTCAAAGTTCCAAAAGCCTGATTACTTATTAAAAAAAAAATTGCATGTTTCTTTGTTTTAACCAACCTCAGATGTATTTGGTCAAGGTCATCTGGATTAAGAAGGAGTGAGTTTCATTATCACGGAAAGAAAAGGCTATGGTCCTCTGGGTTGAAACCAGGGCACTAATTTCAAAATAAGGCCAGAGTATGTGCTGATTTTCTGTTACCAAATATTCTGCCAGGTGTGCACCCCACAGTATTTGCCTGGGTGTTCCTGCCTCTGAACAAAGCAGTGTTGTCAAATTCCCTGCAGAGGGGACCAATCCACTACAGCTCCAAGGAAATCGCCATAAAGTCAAATAAAGCCCCCATTCAGCACCCACTCATGCTCTTTGCCATGACACATATTATATACCCAAGTAAAATGCCAACGAGAGAACAGATCCTAGGGATGGTTTAACCCACAGGGATCAAACACCATTTCAGGAGACCAGAGACATTATTCTTTCCTGTACTGATTTTTCAGTGGGTAACAAGAATTAGCAATATGTCTGTGGCCAAAAAGGAAAACAATACAATAAATACTTGCAGTTCTATACCTTACATGATGGAAGCACCTTATAAGGCTAAAGCTAATAATTTTCTCTAAAATGTGGTTACTTTTTCCATACGTGGAAGAAAACAAGGTAAATACCTATTATTACCTTGTAGGAGGTTGGTCTCTGCTTTGGTCTACATCACTGCTCTAAAGTCCACAGTGGACATAGACAAAATGACTTGGAAATATCTAACACCATGCCTACATATGACAGATGACTTGCTATCATCAACAACTGAACATCGATTCACATGGAAAAGCCTATAGCCCAAGGGCCAGCCAGTCTCTTCTCCAAGATGAGAGCCATGGAAGGTTTCCATCTTCCCAAGTAAACCAAGGTTGCATAAAGAATTGGCCTTTTTTCTCCGTACAAACACATGCACACAGCACTGTAAAGGCATTTAGCCTAATGTTAAAATAACAGGATAATCTATTTTGATTTTTTTGAGCAAAATCGTCTCACCGTGTTATAGGCAGTAAATTGTAGGAGATATTGTGTTAGAAAAAAATTCTTAACACGCATGGCCCAAATTCAAGCCTAAACCTACAGTTATCTGTAAATCTACTAATTACCTTGAAACCATAAGAGTTGATAGAATCATCTCTGTTCCACCAAACAAGACCTCAAATGACAGATAAAACTCCCACCTATGACTCATTTCCTCTCTAAATGATGGAAATGATTTGGTTCACACTGACAAGCCTCCCTGCCCTTACCTGGGATGAAATTGGCATCAAAAACACACGGCCGGCTCTCGGTGGTGTTTCCAGAACACTGGCTACCCACAGGGAACAGAAGGATGCACTGGCGGGCACGGACCTGCACTCCAGACATGTCGCACTCAGACCAGTCTGACCACTCAGACCAGCTCTCTGCAATGACCGGAAGACAGGACATGTGACAACAATGCCCCTGAGATCAACCCACCTGGACATGTGACAGGACATGTGACATGTGACAACGATGCCCCTGAGATCAACCCACCTGGACATGTGACAACGATGCCCCTGAGATCAACCCACCTGGAAGCACCACAGGTCACACACGTGACTTTAAATTTTCATATTACATTTTTTTTTTAAGATTTTATTTATTTATTTGACAGAGAGAGACACAGCGAGAGAGGGAATACAAGCAGGGGGAGTGGGAGAGGGAGAAGCAGGCTTCCCGCCAAGCAGGGAGCCCGATGCGGGGCTCGATCCCAGGACCTGGAATCATGACCTGAGCTGAAGGCAGATAGATGCTTAACGACTGAGCCACCCAGGCGCCCCTTCATATTACATTTGTAATGGGGCTGTGTATAAATAAGATGGACACGTATCCTCTGAGCACCCCAGTAAATAAATTACACATGGGCTGGAATAAAAGAGCTTGTAGACCTTTGAGCAAAAGCGCTTTTCTAAAATCCATGTTATTTTAGTGTTTTAAAGTCATTGGAATTGGACACACAATACACTAATTCATGAGGTCCAGCTGTGCAGAGACAGTCTGTGGTCAGGGGAGAGAAATCTTTAGTGCAGACCCCATTTCCCACAGGGCAATGCCCCTCCGTGAAGAGCAGTCCTCAAACCCTTTCCTGCCAAAATTCCTACAGGCCTCAGAGCTCGGGCAAGAGAAAGGACGGTGCGTGAACGAGAGAGACCAGGTCGCTGAGAGGGGCTTGCAGCTACTATGAGCACCTTCCCTTCTGCTACAAACACAGTCCTGCAGTCGATGTACCAATGTCAGGCAGTACCTGACGTAGAATTTATTTTATCCCAGGTTTAGTGCTGCCTATGTGCCTAAGATCAGGGCACGAGTCTGGGGTTAAGGCCCAGAGCTGAGTGATCTAAGGACACGTCACCCTGAAGTGGAAAATTTGCTAGGATTCATTAACTTCACCCAGGCTTACGGACGTGTGAAAAGAAAACAACACTCATATTTTAAGTAAGGAGGTCAAAAAAATGTGCTCTCAGTATTATTTGGAAATACTGAACAAATTAAAAAGGTATTTTTTAATGCAGTTTGATTTTTTCTTCTTCTTAAATTTCAGCATCATCTCTGCATTACAGGGAAAATCTGGAAATCAAACATGTGCCTGGATCCACGGTAAAGAGGTTACATTTTTCCTTAAAAACGTGTAAAGTGGGCAATGTCAAAGGGGTTACTGCCTATGTTCTCCTCTAGGATTTTGATGGATTCCTGTCTCACACTGAGGTCTTCCGTCCACTTTGAGAGAGGTTGTGGAGAAAGGGGAACCCTCTCACACTGTTGGTGGGAATGCAAGTTGGTACAGCCACTTTGGAAAACAGTGTGGAGGTTCCTCAAAAATTTAAAAATAGAGCTACCCTATGACCCAGCAATTGCACTCCTGGGTATTTACCCCAAAGACACAGATGTAGTGAAAACAAGGGCCATATGCACCCCAATGTTCACAGCAGCAACGTCCACAATAGCCAAACTGTGGAAAGAGCCGAGATGCCCTTCAACAGATGAATGGATAAAGAAGATGTGGCCCATATATACAATGGAATATTGCTCAGCCATCAGAAAGGATGAATACCCAACTTTTACATCAACATGGATGGGACTGGAGGAGATTATGCTAAGTGAAAGAAGTCAAGCAGAGAAAGTCAATTATCATATGGTTTCACTTATTTGTGGAACATAAGGAATAGCATGGAGGACATTAGGAGAAGGAAGGGAAAAATGGGGGGGGGAATTGGAGGGAGTGATGAACTATGACAGAATATGGACTCTGAAGGACAAACAGGGTTTTAGAGGGGAGGGGGGAAGGGGGGATTGGTTAGCCCGGTGATGGGTATTAAGGAGGGCACGTACTGCATGGAGCACTGGGTGTTATACGAAAACAATGGATCGTGGATCACTACATCAAAAACCAATGATGGGGGCGCCTGGGTGGCTCAGTTGTTAAGCATCTGCCTTCGGCTCAGGTCATGATCCCAGGGTCCTGGGATCGAGCCCCACATCGGGCTCCCCGCTCTCCAGGAAGCCTGCTTCTCCCTCTCCCACACCCCCTGCTTGTGTTCCCTCTCTCGCTATCTCTCTCTCTGTGTCAAATAAATAAATAAAATCTTTAAAAAAAAAAAAATTAAAAAAAAAAAAAACAATGATGTACTGTGTGGTGACTAACATAACATAATAAAATTAAAAAAAAATAAACGTGTAAAGTACGAGGTTTGGGGATGACTGTGAGAATCTGGTTTCTAGGCACTTTTCAATATAAATGGAACCTTCCAGAAAGATCTGCAGGAGCAAGTAAAAAAATTAAAAGTATGGGTGTTTCAATGTCAAAGTTAGACTCAGAAGAGGGTGTCTCATTTCCATTCCAAGCGGCCTCCACACGTCAGGACAAAACAGATTATTGGACGAGGATGCTGCCGCAGTGTACCCACTGAGCATCTGTGTTAGCCAGCCTCGGAGCTTGGATCCCCCCGACTCCTGGACCGGAGGCCAAGTCCTTCACAAGGGCTCTCCTTGCTCCCCAACCTGATTTTCAGATCCCATTACCAGGTTAAACCTTTTAATAATGCACTGTGATGACCCGTGTCTGTTACTAGTTGAGAAACTATGGCACGGTGAGAACTGTTTTTTTCTCCTGCGGAACAATGTGCTATGACGTCACTGCAAGGATAATAGTGCGGGACTGAGGTGTTCCCTTCTTTCGCTGTTTGCTCTCATGGGGTCTCATCACTTTCACCGTTTGCAAATCAAGGGAGGGAAGGGGCGGGTTGAGCCCCGAGTCGGGCAGTCAGGCAGGCCGCTTACCCGGGCAGGGCTGCGTGTTGCAGAGCGCCTCCTCCGTGTGCAGGCCCAGGCAGATGTCTCCTCCGTAGGCTGGGGCTGGGTTTGTGCACGAGCGGGTCCTCATGTAGTGCCCACCGCCACACGTGGCCGAGCATTTTGACCACGGAGACCAGCAGGACCAGACGCCATCCACTGGGAAGGGACACAAAGTCACAACACTTCTGAAATCCCGCTCTGACCAATCTGATGCGGCCGCGGATGGAACGTGCCTTGCAGGAAGGCACTGGTGCGCCCCCTGGCCGCTCACGGGGCTGTCTGGGCTCGTCCTCCTGCTGAGGAAACCAGTTTTGCATATTTCTCCCTATGCTTTCTCGGTGCCTCTTACTTGTTCTTTCAGACAATATTTCTAAACCTGTAACAGGCAAGCATGAAGAAAGCCGAGTGCTACGTATGTAACACAAAGTCCCAGTCCCCGGGGAGGACCATGAGCCACGTTCTGTAGTCATTCATGCGAAGGCCTGCTAGCTCTCTCTCACTTTGCTAACCCCAGAAGCTACCTAGAGCCAAGGGTCAGCAGCTGCAGTCACGGGCTTCCTTCCTACCTGGATTACAATGTGCTCGACGACGGGGGGTTTTGAGAAAAGCTAACAGGTTCCGGAGGAACCGTGAAGGGTGCTCCAGAGACAAAGCTGCCAAACCACCAAACTGAGCATGAACTGCATTGACTTGGCAGTGCGTTTATAGCAAGGACTAAGGAGACGAATCCCAATATCCACAGCCAGATGATTATGGAGGAGAGTTTTACAATGTGGACATGAGGCACGACTGGTTCCGTGACTGTTGGTAACCCAGAGCATGTCCCTCATTTGCCCCCATCCGGGCTCCTGATACCTGCACACGGGCCTCCTGAGCGCTGGCATCCACGGCCCGCCCAGATGTAGGACCTCGGTGCTCGTCCTGCGTCAGCTGATGTTGCTAAAACTGGCCCGTCACGCTGGCTGCGGTGGTCCCTGATACTGTCATATCCGACCTGTTATTTATCTAACTCCTGAATGGTGCTCCCTCTTGCTAGCCAGCCCCAGAGCAAAGCTGCAGGACTCTGTCGACCCAGCATTAGACTCATCAAAAATGGGCAAGAATAGCCATCACCACAGCTAGGGACAATAAAAACCCGATGAGAGACTCACTATTACCATATGTACAGATTTGCACAGTTTATTTTCTCTGTATCCTACATAAAAAGAAAACAGAATGGGGCACCTGGGTGGCTCAGTCGGTTAAGAGCTGCCTTCAGCTCAAGTCATGATCTCAGGTCCTGGGATCGAGCCCCGTGTGGGGCTCTGCACTCAGTGGGGAATCTGCTTGTCCCTCTGCCCTTCCCCCTGTTCGTGCTCTCTCTCGCGCGTGCGCAAATAAATAAATAAAATCTTAAAAAAAAAACCAAAAAAACCCAGAAGCAATCATGAGAAGCAATGCCAAAGCTGTTCAAGGTTGTTTTGGGTAGAATCACATCGTTTGCATTTTAATACACCCAGCATGATTTAATGCATCTTTGTGGAGTAATATTTTTCTTTAGATATAAGCATAGGTAAAAAGAAAGTATTTTTGAGAAACATGAGCAGGAATTTCACTTTTATGATATTTTTTATCTGCAAAAAAGTAAAAACAAAACAGAAACAAAACATTTGAACCCCATGTTAAAGTGGGTTTGTGACCTAACTGGGAACTTTGTGATTCCGAAGTTTATACGTTTTCCCTAACAGGCAGTAAGGTGGATCGGGAAGTAAGCGGGAACCAGTCAGTTATCTGCCACTGGTAGGAGGCAGAATTGTACAAGTTCCAAAAATCCTCTTCTGCATCTATTCTTACTGGGGGGATGCTTGCTGCCAGTTTTTCTCTGTCTGTAACCTGAGCTGAAGCTTGGTCTCTAGTGCGTATGTTTGCACACCCAAGAAGAAGGTGCCCATACGTCATAGTGCCTTAGAATAACAGGTGTCAAAGAGCTTGGGTGTCTGAATGTGCACAAGACAATCTGGAGCTCAGAAGGGTCTAGTGCCTCATCTAAACGGTGCTAGAACCTGACTCAGATAGAACCAACCACGGGATCTGAGGATTCTTCACTTTTGTATCTCATGGTAGACTTCCAGACCGGTGGCCAACAGGTATGTTTAACAATGCTCAACATCACTAATTATCCATGAAATGCAATTCGAAACCACAATGAGACATCACTTTACACCTGCCAGGATGGAGGTTATAAAAAGAAAAACAATAGGGAACAATAGATAAAAATGTTGGTGAGGATTTGGAGAAATTGGAACCTTTGCCCACTGCTGGGGCAAAAGCAAACTGGTGCAGTTGCTAGGGAAAGCACTATGGTGGTTCTTGAAAAAATTAAAAACAGAACTACTGTATGATCCAGCTATCCCACTTCTGGATACAGATATCCAAAAGAATTGAAATCAAGATCTCAAAAAGATATCTACGCTCCCATGTCCATTGCAGTATTATTCACGAAAGCCCACATAGCCTTCTGTGCAACACTGTGTCTCTAGGTTACAGTCCTGTCTTGTGCATGTAAAGTTTTGTTTATAGGGGCCCTTGGGTGGCTCAGTCCATTGAGCATCTGACTCTTGGTTTCGGCTCAGGTTATGATCTTGGGGTCATGAGATCCAGCTCCCTGTTGGGCTCCGAGCTCAGTGGGGACTCTGCTTGGGATTCTCTCTCTCCCTCTCCCCCCGCCCCAAGTAAATAAATAAATTTTAAAAAAATAGAGATTTGTTAACAGGGTGGCTCTCATGTTAACTATTCTTACTACAATAAAAAAAATTTTTAAAACCCAAAGATTCATTTTTTCATCCATAATCATGTTATAATCATGGAGTCCTAACAGTCACACACCAGGAGGCTGATAAACTGATGTCTAGAAACTATCTTTTGATATTTCAAATAGTATTCATTCCTATCCACATTTCAACTAACATTCCAAGTATTATCTCATCTAGTCTAATAAATGCTACCCACCCAATTCACACCAACTGTCCTCTTGGTATCACAAAAAATTCCCCTGGCACAGAACTGTTTGTTGCTTAATAGAATGTAGTTCTTGTTCGAAATGCGAGCAGTTTGAGGGAGCATTTGGAATAGAACCCAGTTGCTAAAACATTCCCACTTGCCAGTTTCAACCATAAGCTCACAAATACCTCTACCAAGTTCAACTGCAACTTCATTGTCCTAAGGGATATACTCAACTGGGGAAAGAGATGCTTCCAGTCCAAAGGGAAATCAGAGGAAAATTCCAGCCACTTTACTCCATCAGGCAGTTGCCCTGTTCTGTAATCACCAGACACCCCAGACCAGTTCGACCCCACTCCTCACTTCCTGCCACCTCAACCTTGTGCTTCCATCACAGATCTCCACCTTCTCGGAGCACGGACTCTGGATGCAAGGGGGACGGTGCTTTGGACTGGATAAAAAATGATAATGAGTATTGAAGTAACATTTCATATTAGGAAGACTAAAGTATTTCCAAAATAGAAATTACAGAGTATGAAAAAGCTTCACGCCATAGCCTTCACTGCTAGGAGCCTGCAGAACCTGGTAGGGAAACAGGAACTTGGGAGCCAAGGAAAGAAAACAAATGTAGCCTCCACGTGAGGCACCTGAAGGCTTCCTAGCCTGCTGAGTAAACGATGCTGGGCTAACACAATCACCATACTAGTGGAAATAATAACCCACTCGGTATTGCTTCTTGTCCTCACCACCACCATGGGGGGTGTTCTAGAATGCGGGATGGAACCAGAGGGGTCCCGAGGGAGCAGAGGCAATGCGTGGTGGGGCGGGGGGGGGGGCAGGACCAGCAGGCTGAGCCCAGGACCAGGCACCGTTTAGGGCTTCGTGTAATTCCGGCCACATCACTGCAATTCCTACGGGAATCTCTTCCTGGCCCAGAAAGACCAGTTCAGAGGAAAATCAGACAAATATGCAAAAGCTCAGATTCATGTTTCCTGCAAGGATCAAGGCAATTAATTGAAGGGGATTATTGTGGATCAAATGAAATTCATAGATTAGGTACACCTGATGGAAGAGGATGAGAGTTCTTATTCTGACTGACTGCTCCACCCGCCACAGCAAAACAAGAATGACGGCCCCAGAATTACGATTACCAGCAATCTGAAGAGCAGAGCAAAATGAAATCATTAATGTCTGAGTGTCAGGCCCGTGTCAGGCATCCTGGGGGCTGTCGAGAGATATAAAGTCCTGCCTTCACAGTCCTCCAGGACATGGGTGTATATGACACTGTTTCCCCAGAGGGGAATCACGTTATCTACAGGACACACACCCAAGTCATCATTTTCATTCAGAGTCTGTCCCTCCGTTAGACTGTCACTCAGTGTCCCTCCTGCCTCATATTATGGCTCCCATAATGTTACTTAAACTTGAATATTATTCAGTAACAAAGAACTACCTGTTGTCTCCACCTTCGTAGGCCAAGGTCTGGAATCCTTAGTTCTGAAAACAAACATGGATTGAAAAAGAGGAGTGAAGACTGATATGAGGCATTCTTAATCTCAGGAAACAAACTGAGGGTTGCTGGAGCGGTGGGTGGTGGGAGGGATGGGGTGGCTGGGTGATAGACATTGGGGAGGGTATGTGTTATGGTGAGCACTGTGAATTGTGTGATGAATCACAGACCTGTACCTCTGTGAATCACAGACAGACCTGTACCTCTGAAATAAATAATACATTATGTGTTAAAAACAAAAAAAGAAGACGATAGCAGGAAGGGAAAAATGGAGGGGGGAAATCAGAGGGGGAGACGAACCATGAGAGACTATGGACTCTGAGAAACAAACTGAGGTTTCTAGAGGGAAGGGGGTGGGGGGATGGGTTAGCCCAGTGATGGGTATTAAAGAGGGCACGTACTGCATGGAGCACTGGGTGTTATACGCAGACAATGAATCATGGAACACTACATCAAAAACTAGTGATGTAATATATGGTGACTAACATAACATAATAATAATAAAAAAAAAAAAGTGAAGAAAGACCAAGCACTGGGTTACTTGGTCTTCCTTCCTTCCTTCCTTCATTCAACTTTGTCAGCAAACATTTTTGGATCGCCCACTGTGTGCCATTCACAGGGTACACATGGATGCAGTGATATGGTCCAGGTCAGAAAGGAACATAGAGTTCATGAGGAGGCATCCTATGAATAATGTCAACCCAGGATGGCCACTGGTGATCGGGTTAGTGACCAGATGTAGTAGCTACATCAGCCAAGGACCCATTGAGCTGGAGTCATGGCAGCTACCCCAATCAGGCCACCCCTGAGCTGAGTCCCGAGGGACAGACAGGAATTGGCCAAAGAGAGGAGCAGGGATGGGGAGTGGGGGTGGGGATCATTCCAAACACCAGGTACGGTGTTTTTAAAGGTACAGAAACCTGTGAGCACAGCATCTTTGTCAGTAGGTACAAATAAGTTTCCGAGTTCCTTAAGCAAGGAACTGGCTTGCGGCAGTGCTCAGTGAGTATTTGTTGGATGGGTGAATGGATGAATAGATGGATGGATGGGTGATGGATAGATGATGGATGGATAGATGGATGGATGGGTGGGTGGTAGGTGAACTGGTGGATGGGTGGTGAGTGAATTGGTGGATGGATAGATAGGTGGAAGGATGGACGGATGGATGGGTAGGTGGATGAATGGTGATGGTTGGATTGGGATGAATAGATGGGTGAATGCATGATGGATGGGTGGGTGGTGGATGAATTAGTGGATGAATAGATAGTGGATGGATAGATGGATGGATGATGGATGAATGGGTGTGAGGATGAATGGATGATGGGTGGATTAATGGATGAATGGATGGGTGGATGGATGATGGATGGATGGGTGGTGTGTGAATTGGTGGACGGACAGTTGGATGGATGGATGAATAAATGTATATTAAACTGAAAATACCTAGTTCTCAGCTTTGAGGAGGAGGAGCCCAGTAACGCCCCTGCTCCCATGGTTGCTCTACTCCCTCTGGGCTGACTCTGTCTGAACTTCTCCAGCCTCAGGAGATTCTTCCCTCCAACAGCTTGGCTCTCCCGGCCAAGTGATGCTGAGGGGGTGGGAAAGGTCACAGAGCCAGTTCTTTCCCACAGCCCCAGCACAGAGAGTAGGATTCCTCCCTGGCACTGGGAGAGAGTTCGTTGGTGACATCATTAGATTAAGCTCTGTGTTATAAACTGAACAGGGAGGGCGACAAGGGAACGTCAGGATCCCTCCATCTACCCTCGCCTCCCCAGGCTCCAGACATGAGTCCTCATTGCTGTCAGCAGAACATGCAGACTCCTCCAAATGCTTGGATGCCACTTTGGTCCTTGAGTGCAAGACCCAGGGCCATCTCAGAGACACTCCTTAACGTGACCTGGTGGCTGTTTTTATTTGAGGTGAACTGGTGGGTGAACGATCACTGACGGCTGTTTCATGTGTGTCAGGCCTGTGCGGGGCGCTGGGGGCGCTGCACTGAGCGGGACTGTCAAGGAAGTCCCTGCGGTTCTGGAACCTTCGTGGGGCAGAGTCAGAGGCAACCTGCAGAGTCGTAGACAGCGCTTGGGTGGCCGTGAGGCACCGACGAAGGAGCCTCTGGTTATGGGAAGGTCAGGTGGGAGGGAGTCAGGTGCCGGGGCTGTCCCCAGAGCTCGGCAGGAGGAGCACAGAGAGGGCTAGCGCACTGACTACGACAGCCAGCCTCAGGACTGCGTCCGCACGCAACGTCCTGTCCAGGAAGACGGAGGCTCCTTAAGCTCATTTACTAACGCTGTGCTCATTTGGGAACTCCGTGGAATGAAATGCCAGGTCTCAGGAGGAAGACCCCAACAACACAGCCTCTGTCAGCCTCCAAGAGAGAAGAGTGTGTGTTTAGAGGACTGAACTCAGGACAAAACGGAACCCTGCTGACTGAGGACACGAGGGGCTGGCTTGGCAGGCCCCTGGTGGGTCACTCTTGATACCCGTCACCCTGGAGGAGGAATCTGTGGTATGAAGGGAGGGCTGGTCCCAACAGTTTGGGAGGAGGCCAGCCTCCAGTTTCAAGGACACGACACATCTCTTCAGGCCAGGGCCGCAGGGCCCCCTGCTCCGTCAGGCACGGTGCCGAGGGCCCTGGAGCCTCATGGGGGTGCACGAGAATGTTTTAGTTTCTTTAAAATCAGGAGAAATAAATGAATATAACCCAGCCTGGGTTATATAGCTGTCTTTTTACCAAGGCAGTTTAGAAAATGTAATCTGTGACTTTTCATATATTTAATCTCAAGCATAAAGGCAGGGAAGTCAAGCAAGCCTCCCTAAATTAGAAGGTCGTCTAAGGCCCTTGAACTTCCAGATGTTTTCCAGAGTACTCGATCCACTCACCTGGGCAGGGCAAAATGTTGCACTCCTGGTATTCCAGGGATGGGCCCAGGCACGGCATGCCCCCATACTTGGGCTCGGGGTTGTTGCAAACACGCTTCCGGTGCCGAATGCCCCTGTTACAGTCGCGGCTGCACTGTGACCACGACGTCCAGGCTGACCACGCCCCGTTGACGGTGTGGGCAGAGTACCTCCCAGCGCGCAGGAAGTCACCAGAAAGTCCTGCCAACGAAGCGGCCCGCGAGTGGCTGTTAGAAGTTCTGAGAGTAACCAGAGTCCCAGCTAACCTTCCCTGTCTCTCAGCTGCCGGCTTCATTCTGTAACTGCATCCCCCAAATCAGTGGAATACTTTTTCTACTTCAGAAGAAAGAACTGCAGGTGAATGCTAATCTTCCATAACTCAGGCTTCCTTCTCTGCGGTGGCTCTTACATAGGATGCAACGCAGCACTTGACTGGTAAATGCGGTCACATACTTATGCAATAGGTCTTAGGTTTGTAGGCCACTCGTTTTTCTGAGAAACTTCTTACATAGAAAACACAACTTTCTCACTTCTCTTGGGAATTCTAGAGCAAACCGTGCCGTACAGAACGAGGTGATGCTCACCACTGGGGACATCGATCTGCAGAGAGGAAAGCACGGTTCCGACAGTTTTCTAAACCTGTCCCTCAACCTGTGAGCCTTTCCACAGTGAATTCAGGCTGGTGGAAGAGGCAGAGTTCACCACTTTGGAATCCCAGGCCACAGAGACAGGTGTCTGTCCGGAACCCCGCAGGGGGCAGAGCTCAGGACTCGGAACCGAACACATCCCTGAACGACGGTGCCCAGTGGCACTCGCCCCCAGAAGTTCAGAGCCCGCTTACTCGCAGCTGTGTCTCCACCACATATGTGGCGGCAGAAGCAGCAGCAGCTGGAGCTGTCTTGGAAGGAACAGGCTCTGGACACGTCCCGTGTGTCTGGTCTGCTCTGAGCGCTCTACGCTTGCTAAGTCATTTAACTAATTAGGCACAGCCAAAAGTCCTGTTCGCTTTGATGAAAATGGCCACTCACTTACAATATCAACAAATACTCTAATGCTCTCAAATGCTGGCAATGTGACTCAGGTTTTAACAGAAAACTCTCGGGATGCCTGGGTGGCTCAGTCGGTTAAGCGTCTGCCTTCGGCTCAGGTCACGATCCCACGGTCCTGGGATCGAGCCCCATATTGGGCTCCCTGCTCAGCAGGGACTCTGTGTCTCCCTTTCCCTCTGCCCCTCCCCTCCCCGTTCATGCTCTCTCTCCCTCTCTCTCTCTCAAATAAATAAATAAAATCTTAAAAAACAAAACAAAACAAAACCTCTCAAAGTATGCCATGAAGTTCTGGAGAAGTGCGAAAAGGCAAATACAGCAAGAGTCCTGTCCACTGCTGAGCTCCTTCGCTGTTTACTTAAAAACTCCGGCTCAGAAACCTCGGTAGGATGCTCTTTAGAGAAAATGGATTTGAAATGTCTTTCTGTGATGAACCAATACTTTGTGGTTAATCAATACAGAACAGCTATGCACAAGTCAGCCTCATTTTGTGTGGTTGGAGGCAAAGAAGTCCAATTTTGTATTTTCAAGATGTCAATACCAAAACGTGTGGATGGTCATTAGAACTTGAAGCCCTTAAGACACAAGAAAGATGAAGTTTTTTTTTTTTTTAAAGATTTTATTTATTTATTTGAGAGAGAGAATGAGAGAGAGCACATGAGAGGGGGGAGGGTCAGAGGGAGAAGCAGACTCCCCGCCGAGCAGGGAGCCCGATGTGGGACTCGATCCCAGGACTCCAGGATCATGACCTAAGCCAAAGGCAGTCGCTTAACCGACTGAGCCACCCAGGCGCCCAAGATGAAGTATTTTTTACGCCTTGCCCATGATATACTTTTGGAGGAAATATGGGATATCTTTTATAAATGTATATCAAACTTTTTCTTAGTTTATATTACTATCATTGAAAACAAACATCAGCTTTGGTCTTGTATGTATCTGAGAATAAAAGGGTAAATTGGGGCGCCTGGGTGGCTCAGTTGGGTAAGCGTCTACCTTTGGCTCAGATCTCAGTGTCCTGGGATGGAGCCCCATGTCAGGCTCTCTCCTCAGGGTGGAATCTGCATTTCCCTCTGCCTCTGCCCCTCCCCCTGCTCATGGATGCTCTTTCTGTCTGAAATAAATAAATAAAATCTTCAAAAAAAAAAAGGGTAAAAAAAGATATGTTCAGAAAAGACAATGACATTCCTGTGCAGGGAAACACTGCCGCTCATTGTCTCTTTTTTACCTTGATGTCGTAAGAAATAACAGTTCACCGCCTGCTCTGAAATAAGAAAGTTAAGTGCATGAATTGGAGACAGGGCTGCCAGAATTTGCAAATAAAATAGAGCAAGCCTGGTTAAATCTGAATTTCAGATGAACAACAAATCATATTCTCGGTAAGTATGTCCCAAATATTGCATGGGGCATACTTATCCTAAAACAGATCCATGGGGCATGCTCATACTAAAAAATTCTGAGAAGTATCTGAAATTCATCTTTAACTGGGAATTTTGTATTTTATGTCACTATTCCAATGTGAGATCAGAAGATCGTCCCTTGCAGAATGTAGATCTTTACAATGGGTCCTGGTTCCCTCTTGGTATTCCAGCATATATATGTCTTTTCTTCTTACTAAAGCAGGATTTTACAAAATTAGTAGGAGCGAAGATCATTTTGCTTGATTTTCTGCATGTATAGGTGTTCACTTTATTGAAATTGTAGACCTAGTCACAGAAGATTTTTCACTAAGTAGACTTATTTTTTTAAAGAAATGACGAACAAGCCTATATACAGTTGCTGAACTACAGTGGGCAGAATGGTTTGAGGTCAGGAGATGGTTAATGTCAGGACCTACGATGAGGAGGGGCTCTTGAAGGCAACGGCCAGGCCTCCAAGCAGCAGCTCTCCCCAGGGGAGGCAGAGAGATCAGTGACACGTGGGTACTGGAGGAGGCAGGAGGACATCTATCACACCCCCACGAATTTATCCTACCCGTGGCAGCCCAACACGGTGGCTTACTACCTCTGTGGTTCATCAAGGCCACCCACTCTCGGTCCAAGGAGGCTTCTCGAAAAGCAACACTGATGGTGACTGTATTTTCTAGGTCACATTCATGTTGTCAGAATAATGTGGAAATATAAACACAAACGTGCCGAGAAATGTTCCCAGTGGTCTAGTGCACGATAGAACTATCACCGTTCTCAACACATCGTGCTCTGAGAACCATCTGTGAAAACCTATCTTCTTTTTAGAATTGGACAGATCTTGTTAAAGTAGATGGGAGAGACAGAAGAGATGAGGAAGAAAGCAGAAGTGAAGATTTTTGGGGATGACCAGGCTCACCCCCTCTCCTGCAGTAGAGACGGCTGAGCTCCAGGGCGAGCAAGTGAATTGTCGGAGGAGAGACGCCCACTACGCCGCAGGACCAGGCAGAGGGTGCATCTCCTGGTCTACCTTAGAGCTCTCCCTACGTTATTAATATGGTATGGAAGGGATTAAAAGGACAGAGCAATTTCAAAGACTATGAAAGGATTCTCACAGGCTGAACTTTTAAGCAGAAAGATCCTTCTACAGACAGACGCCCTTTCTTTGTCTTGGTCCAGCTTGGGGAAGAATGAAAGTAAAAGCTTATTTGTAGCTTACATTTTGGGGGGCGAGAAGACCGATGGAAGACCACTGAGCCTTCCTCAATATATTTCCTGATATTAAATAAATCTCCCACCAACTATTCTGGATCTCTAGAATATGGTGTTATTGTGAGGACTGAATTCACGGGACCACCTCGATATAGAATTCTTTCCCACCGTTTGCTATCCAGCTGGTTCTGCACGAGTGGGCTCACTGTCACAAAGACTGCGACACCAGAAGCAATCAGAAGGAGAACGTCCCCTCCCCTTGCTCTTCTACGACCTTAGAGACGGGATCGAACGCCCGTCTGTGGGGAGCGGGTCGGTGTTGGGGGGGGTAGATGCTCACCATCTGTGGAGCAGCCGCTGGTTCCGTCACTGGAACAGTACCGCATCTCGATTCTCTGCCTTCCCACTTCGAGCAGATTTGGACCAGGCAGGCGGGCTTTGCAAGTGTAGCGGAAGCGCTGCTCATAGTGGCCCCCGTTGTCTGAGATGTTGACGGGCGTCCAGGGTGTCCAGGGCGTGGTCTTCTTCAGCTCGGGGCACGGGTTGGTGTTGCAAGGCTGGTACTCCTGGGCGAGAAAGGGCATGGCATGTGCTTATCGTGCAAGCATCCACAGAGTCCCGGGCTTCCTTCTTTCACCGGAAGATGGGGCTCTCTAAAACCGCACGTGCTGACACCCATCTGCTACTCTACCAAGTGAAAAACAGTGCTGTTCAGTTGGGCCTTTAAAAGCATGTTCAGTGTCCAGGGTCCACTGCAGAAGGAACCTGCACAGTTTCTCCTGTGTCAACGAGGAGAATGAGACAATAAATGTAACCGGATGTGAATAAGAATGGTGAGCCCATAAAAATCACTTTCCTCTCACTTGATAAATAACCCAAACTGTTGACTATTCCGATGTGAAGCTTAACTGTTTTTTTTTTTTTTAAAGGCTTAAAGTTAAAATGATGGAACCAAAACATTTTATTTTGGACAACGTAACACTCAGCTTGAGATGAAGGAGTGTTTTAAGCTCTGGGATCACGGATTGGAAGTGTTAGAGTAGTAGAGTATCCAAATAACACACACAAAATGTAGTAACTTATAGTGTGTAAGTTTTCACAGCATTTCCCTGCTTAATCCCTGGACAGCGCTTCTCACTTTCTCTTCCCTTCCCTCGCCACCAGATTCCTCCCTTGTAAGCACAGGGGGGAGCATCCCGGTTACTGAGCAGCGTACATTTGAAGGTCTGGCAAATGGGGCATGGTGTGTGTGTGGGGGGGGGTGTGTGGAACTGATTAAGATTCTTAAAGATTTATTTGTCAAGAATTCTAAACATGGCATCTCCATAAAAAGCGCCATGTATGAAGGGTACAAGGTTGGACCTTGGACAGAGCACTGTTTGTTCTTCCACTGGACAATAAAGGTTGTTTCATTAGAGGGAAACCCACAACATATAATACATCCAATTATAACCATACCTTAAAAATGATTTTTATCAGTGTTAAACATATATATCAAGTAACTGTTAAATAGTCCTCTAAGGTTTTTTTATGAAAAAGAGAAATATTCTTTCCCCCATATCTTTTATTTACTTTTTAAATTTTATTTTATTTTACTTTATTGTATTATGTTAGTCACCATACATCATTAGTTTTTGATGTAGTGTTCCATGATTCATTGTTTGCGTATAATACCCAGTGCTCCATTCAATACATGCCCTCCTTAATACCCATCACTAGGCTAACCCATCCCCCCCTCCCCTCTAGAACCCTCAGTTTGTTTCTCGGAGTTCATAGTCTTTCATGGTTCGTCTCCCCCTCCGATTTCTCCCCCTTCATTTTTCCCTTCCTTCTCCTAATGTCCTCCATGCTATTCCTTATGTTCCACAAATAAATGAAACCATATGATAATTGACTTTCTCTGCTTGACTTATCCCCCATATGTTTTAGTTAAATATTTGCATGTTTAGCCCCTAGATCTAACAACCAGAATTTTCAAGGATCAGGCATTATCCATTAACTGTGCATTATGGAAGGAGAGGGTTTGGCCCTTTACTCCCTCCCCTATCCCTGTGTCAGCAACATTGATGAAAATTTACCATCTCTCATCATCTTAATGCAGTAACACTGTTCCTTTGGTTAGATCAAAGTCCAGCGTTTGCACTCATAACTAGGGGCACACCATCCCCAGCTGAGGGATGGGATAGGGTGATGGGCTACTATTCTTATCCAGGTCCCTTGCACACTAAAGTTTTTGGGGATGGTTGTTTAGATTCTATGACTTCGTCACCAATTTATCCCCCCTCCAATCAGGGACTTAGGCATATAAGAACTGTCCTTGTGGGTTTATGCTTCGAAAGAATACTCCTTTAATATGATAGTCATGTGCTTCCAGTAGGAAAGAGAGTGGCCATGTGTGTCCACACAGCCAGCTCTATTTGGAAGCCTATGAAAATATGTATTTTGCCATTAATCTAATTACTCTAACTACTTTTCTTTACTAGTAGTCCAATTAAAAAAAAAAATACCCATAAGTAACAAGACTCAGGAGTTCTTCCTATGTGTGACATCACAGGTTTTCAGCAGCAATTACGGAAAGTGGTCACCACCGCTTCTCTGATTTCTTATCTTCTCGCCATTTCCTTCCCCGCCCACACCGATGCACCTCATCCCCACACCAACACGTACCAGGAAGATTCATGACTTCATTTCCCTTTGTTTACAGCATCTTTTATTATGGTATTATTTGGATGCTGCCTCTTAAATGAAAAAAATAACCCCAGTGAATGCCATAAACCCAATCGTGTGAAAAACCAGGCAGAACACGCGTGAGCCCTCTCATTTTCTCTTGAAATGGAGGTCACACGATAGGAATGCAATAAACCCTTGTCCAGGCTTGCCGCATGATGGCACCACCATCCCCAGATTGCAAATGCTACATGCCACTGTCCTCCCCTTCATCACTTCAGCCTGGTGGGGCAGGTGTCCAGGGCTCCTTGCTGAAACCGACTCAGAACATACGCGGTTT
This sequence comes from Mirounga angustirostris, assembly GCF_029215605.1. Classification (NCBI taxonomy): domain Eukaryota; kingdom Metazoa; phylum Chordata; class Mammalia; order Carnivora; family Phocidae; genus Mirounga; species Mirounga angustirostris. The sequence goes on along the minus strand of NW_026991715.1, from coordinate 147,256,024 downwards.
ATGGACCCCTGCTTAAAAAGTGCGGGTCCTTAAGCATTAACAAGTTCGTCAGTAAGATCCCCCATTTTAAGAAACAAATATAGGATGCTCCCAGTGACTCTTTGCTTCTGTACACCAGAAATGTCACCTGTTCTATGGAGGTGAAGTTTCATTTTTGAAATACATGAATAGCAAATATATTTTAAAGCTGGCTCAAGAGGCTGAGTTGGTCTCTGTGTGCTGGTGACATGTCCAATGGGGCAGAGGTGGGCACAGCTCAAGGATAAAGATCAATGTGGGCTTATTAGATAGCCTCTGATAACAAAGTTTGTTCTTCCATTCATTGTCTTTTCATCGTATGAAGTTTACCTTGAGACTCAGAACTGCCCTTTTCACCTGCTTCTTGAGGTTTGATTGTGATGCATTCATTTAAAATGTCAAATTATGAAATGCCAAGAAATGGTATGACCAAACAGTTTTATATCGGTGACCAAAATTACGAAGTGATTTCATTCAATGGTAAGTAGTTCTATGGCTCCGCCGAATCTGGATGCCACAATGTACTGATGACCCACGGCAGTAACTACCCAACTTGAATGTAACGTGAACAATATTACATTTAATGCTAAAGATAGAAATTATTTTCTAAGAAGTTTCAGGGAGCCAGTTACTATTACTTGTCATATCGGATGCCTAATATTCTGCTAGAAAATACTAGGTAACAATGGTCACTAATATCCATTCCACTTCGAGGTATACAGCTGAAGAAACTGAAATCAGGATCTTAGTGTGACTCCCATGTTCATCACAGCATTACTCCCAGTAGCCAAGGTATGGCAACAAAGTAAGTGTCCATCAACAGATGAATGGATAAACAAGATGTGGTATGTGTGTGAACATGATATATAATATACACTACAATGTGTAATAATATATAATATATACCATTCAATCATAAAAAGGAAGGAAATCTCCCCATAGATCCAGGCTTTTATGCTCAGGTTACATTATTTGGGTCTTATGAGGCCCTCTAGGCTAATGGCCAGTGATAAAAGTTATTTTCCTCTGGATATATTTCATTCTAGAACATTCTCTGGCTTTCCTGAAGAACAAAGGAAGAACACAGTTACTAGGTTGTCAGCCATCCTATATTTAAACCTAATTTTCCTAGAGGCACACATGGGCAGTGTCATGATACTCCACGCAATCTGTGAGGGAGCACAGCACCCAAGCTTGGAGGTTGTCCCCACTTTTTCCCATGACACATGTTTCCTGTGTACATCACAAGAAGGTTATGAAGGTCAAATGAAATCATTAATAGATAAGCACTCTGTAAAACATGAGAAGCTCTAGGAATGTAAGTCGTTGTTATTACTCTACCGGGAAGCCAAAGTCTAACGGATATTCCGTCCCATTTCACTTTTCTTGACTCCAAGCCACTGAAAAAATCCTTAAGCAAAGAAGTGATCCCAGAACCTGAGTACTGCATTCAATTTATTTCAGCAAACAGACTGGCCCAATATTACCATCCAGAATGGAAATCTCTTATTTGGTCCCTGAAAATCCCTGCAGCAAGTGGAAAGAGTAAATGATATTTTCTGTACAAAGAAAAGAAAGAGCAAGTGGGAATGTTCAGAGGGGTTCTCTCATCATGGTTTAGCTTAGGCCATCGGAAAATATCTGTTGAAATTGCAGCTTTAATTCCACCACGGTCAGCTCGTGTTCCAGTGACATCATGAACTTGAAGGGCGGTCAGGGCAGCAAACCCTCATCTAAGAAGAGCAGGTATGTTCGGGGAGAAGGCTGCTCTACCCAGAAGCTGCATATTGGTGCCTCTGAGGGGAGAAGCCAGAGAGAGCAAGCTGGACACCAGACCATGGAACACGGGGGCAGAACAGCCCTGTCCTGGGGCTGCCGCCGCCAAAAGGGTGATGGTTCATGAAAGACAGCACATGGGCCCCAAGTGCTGGTTGGACGTGAATGAATCAAGGATATTCCAAAGCCTTGTGGGTGAGGAAACAGAGCATAAACGCCTTGTTTGGAGTCAAAACTCACGTGTGAGAATGACCTAAAAAAAAAAAAAATCCACCAGGGGCACCTAGGTGGCTCAGTTGGTTAAGTGTCGGCCTTTGGCTGAGGTCATGATCTCAGGGTCTTGGGATAAAGCCCCGCACTGGGCTCCTTGCTCGGTGGGGAGCCTGCTTCTCTCTCTCCCTCTGCCTGCTGCCCCTGCTTGTCTCTCTCTTTCTCTCTCTCTGTTAAATAAATAAATAAAACCTTAAAATTAAATTAAAAAAAAAATCCACCTTGTGACAACTTGGATGGACCTTGAGGACATTATGCTAAGAGAAACGAATCTTGCAGAGAAAGACAAATTCTGCATGCTATCACTTCTACGTAGAATCTAAAAAGGACAGACTCAGAGAAACATAAAAAGTGTAGTCATTACCAGGGGTTGGAGAGGAGGGGACAATGGCGAGATACTGTTCAAAGGGTACAAACTTTCAGGCATGAGGTTAACAAGTTTGGGGATCTAATGGATAGCATGGCAATTATAGCTAATAATACTGTATCATGTAACTGATTCAGTAAGGAGAAAGGAGATCTTAGATGTTCTCACCTAAGAAAGGAGATCTTAGATGTTCTCACCTCAAAACAGAAATGTTTGACTATGTTTTAATTATGTGATGGGATGGGGATGGTAGTTAATATTCTGGTGGCAATCATTTTGCAATATATAAATGTATCAAATCAACATGAGATATACTTCAAACTTACACAAAGTTATGGACCAATTATTTCTGGAAAAACATAAAAATGAATTAAGGAAACAGTTGATGCAAGGACAAAACATAAATAAAGGGTCAAGAGCACCAAAAATCCCAAGGGTTACTAAAGCAATTTTGTACAATTCTCCAGATACGGTCCCCATGTACTCTCTGTCCCAGTCAACAGTAAAAGAACCATACATTTAAAGTTTAATCCAGGGGCGCCTGGGTGGCTCAGTCAGTTGAGTGTCCGACTCTTGGTTTCAGCTCAGGTCATGATCTCAGGGTCATGAGATCGAGCCCTGCATCGGGTTCCGCGCTGAGCATGGAGTCTGAGATTCTCTCTCCCTCTACCCAACCCTCTCTCTCTCTCAAATAAAAAAAGAAAGAAATCTTAAAAAAAAAAAAAAAAAAGTTTAACCCAGAAGCTGGGAGGTACCTATAGAAATAGACTCTGGGGTCCATTCTCTCCTCCCATCTGAACTGGTTCTTTCCTAATTCAAGCCACTGTCACCTCAGGCCTGGTTCACAGAATCGAAGCATGAATTTCATTGAAGTGTGTCTATTTGCAAGTCTGCTTTTACCCACAGACTGCAAGTTTGTCAAGAGCAGAATTTTGTCACATTTAATTTATATTACCAATCTTGAGTATAGTATTTTTTTGGTGAATGTATAAATCATATTAATTAATTCACAATTAGGTGCATTCTGAGGGAATGTGCATAAATTTGGGGAACAAATTTAGGGGGTTAAGAGGGGCTCCATGTTTTGCTATTTATTCTTCCTTTGAAAAACACTGAAATATCTATATTCCATAGGTTGAAAGTAAAATAGATGGTGACAACTCAAGCAAAATTTTGATAGCTTGTGCTCAGCACAAACTAAGAAAGTTACCCTTAAATTCATTTCATCAATAGCTGAATATATGAACTAAATTCATTCTCATATGGAATACTCATGGTTTTCACATGCATTTACCAAGTTCTCCTTCAGCATCAAAGGTTATCCTGCTGAGACAGAAAGCCATTCTGCACAAGACGAACAAAGAAGAAATGCAGTTGTGTTTGCAAAGGGCCAAAGTGCTCCAGCAAGTGCACAGAAGTAGGCCTGTGATCCCTGGCACTGGGGCAAACAGAGCAAAAACTGACAGGAAGTCCTGGAAATAAGCTTAATGGTACCCAGTAAGGAAGAGAAGTAAAAGAGAGATGGCAGATTCAGAATTAGAGGGCCACAGAATGACTTCTGCTTCTGACCAAGATGGAGTAAACAGAATCGGGATGAACTCTCTCCCTCCAAAACAACTAAAAAATGTATGGAACAACAGTTCTTAAAACACTGGGCACAGGGCAATGAAGAACAGTGATGGCCAAGTGAGGGGAAACATGAGGTGAGCCCCATAAGTGCCCAGCCTAGAACCTTGATGAGGCTTCCAGACCCTGGTGGCGGAAGGAGAATCCCAGGCAAACATTCTAGTGACTGAGGAGACAGAGTGAGAGGGGGCGGAAGCCAAAGGGACAGAAGGAGAGAGATGCACGGAGGCAACTCCAGTGTTATGCAGAGAGTCCGCCTCAAGTATTCAACAGGGGACAAATCTGTGAAATTTGAGGAAACCACAAGGGTGGCGAAAGACCCACCTGCAAAGATCAAAGGGAATAGTGCATATCACTTTCATTCCTACATACTAGCAAAGAGCAAGCAGAAATTAAAAGAATGCCATTTACAGTAGCAACAAAAATATGAAATACTTAGCAATACATCTCGCAAAATGTATGCTTGATTTGTACACTAAAGGACACCAAATCCCCTAAATGATCTATAGAATCAATGCAATCTTAATCACAATTCTAGAAGGCTTTTTTGGGAGTAAATATCGACAAGCTGGTTCTAAAATTCATACAGAAATTTAAAAAATCTAGAATACCCAAAACATTTTGGAAAGGAAGAACAGAGCTGGAGAACTTACACAACTTGACTTCAAGACTCATTATAGAACTACAATAGCATTCTGTGGTGTCCACATCAAGATAGAAAGACTAAGCAAAGGAATTCTGGACTGGAAAGTCCAGAAATAGGCCTGCATGTATACGGTTTATTCAGTTTTGATGAGAGAGCAAAGGCAATTCAACAGAGAAAGTAGAGACTTTTCAACGAATGGAGCTGTAGCAATTGGACAGCCATCTGTGAAAAGAAGACCTTTGAATGATAACTTACTCCCTGTTTGATAATAGACTCAAATGGATCATAGACCAACTATCTAAAGCCATAAAACCTCCAGAAGAAAACCTAGAAGAATCTCTCTGTGAGCTTCAGTCAAGCAAAGATTTCCTAGCTACAATGCCAAAAACATTATTCACATAAGAGAAACAATGACAATCTAAATTATTCAAAATCAGGAACTTCTGTTCTTTGAGAGACACTGTGAAGAGAAAGAGAGGCAAGCCTCACCCTGAGAGAGAATATTTGCAAATCAGATAAAAGACTCATATCCATCATATATTTAAAAAATTAAAATTCGTTGGGGCGCCTGGGTGGCTCAGTCGGTTAAGCGTCTGCCTTCGGCTCAGGTCATGATCCTGGAGTCCCTGGATCGAGTCCCGCATCGGGCTCCCTGCTCGGCAGGGAGTCTGCTTCGTCCTCTGACCCTCCCCCCTCTCATGTGCTCTCTCTCTCTCATTCTCTCTCTCTCAAATAAATAAATAAAATCTTTTAAAAAAAATTAAAATTCGACAATAAAAAACTTAATACAAAAATTGTCAAGGATAGGAATAGACATGTCACAAGAAAAGATAGATGGTAAAAAAGCATATATAAAAATTCTCAACATCATTTGTTAGAAAAAAAGAAAAAGCCCTAGGGAAACTACCACATACCTATTAGAATGGCTAAATTAAACACAAACCCCAAACCGGACACCACCAAATGCTGGTAAGCTTGCAGGGACCAGGAACCCCCCTCTCACACTCTGCTGGTAAAAATGGAGAATGGCACAATCCCTTTGAAACTATTTGACACTTTCCCTAATTAATGAAACATACACTTATGACCATATGACCTTGCCATCTCCTTCCTAGATATTTACCCAAGAAAAAAGAAAGTTAATGTCCACCCAAATACGGGTACACGGACATTCATAAAAGCTTTACTGGTAACAGCCAAAAATAGAAACAACCCATATGTCTATCTGTCAGCAGGTGAATATCTAAATGAATCATCTTATATCCATAGAAGGGAATACTAGTCAGCAGTAAAACGAAATGAACTGTTGATGTATACAGCATAGAAGAATCTGAAAATAATGATGAGTGAAAGAAGCCAGCAGAATGAGGGACTCCATTCACATAAAATTGATGGAAATGGAAACTAGCGTAGAGGCAGAAAGATCAGTGGTTGCCTGGGATCGGGGAGGTGTAGGAGGGAGGGGTTACAAAAGGGAACAGGCATGCTTTTATAATCTTATTTCTCTCATAAGCAGTTTCTTTAGCTGCAGTGCATTTTCATGCTGGTACAGGCTTTTGAACGTGAAGGAGTTAAAATCATCTTCCACGGCATTTGGAGAAGTCTTGGAGTCACAGGATGGTTTGTGGAAGAACCCTGCCCCAAGGCCAGCTTCTTACTCTCTAACCAAGTTCACATGGTAAGTGTATGTTACAGACTGCAAATCTGTAAACACTTGGAAGGTGTGTTAGTACATTCGGGCTGCTATAAGGAAAGATCACAGATGGGTACAACAGAAATGTACTTCCCTCAGCTCTGGAGCCTGGGAGCCTAACATTAGGGTATTAGCATGGTTGGGCGAGGGCCTTCTTCTGGGTTACAAACTTGGGTGAGCTAACTCTCTGGGGCCTCTTTTATAAGGACACCAATCCCATCCATGAGGGCTTCACCTTCATGACCTAATCACCTCCCAAAGGCCTCACTCACCTCCTACTACCATCCCTTTAAGGCATTAGGTTTTCAACACATGCATTCTGGGAGGGGACACCAACATTCAGTCTACAGAACATATCCCAACAGATGCCAAATCAGGGGTTACACAAGGTGAGCTCAGGACACTGCCTACATTTTGGACTCCACAGCCTTGTTTTGGGTTAGTCCATTGGCCCCAAATAACACTCAGTGCATACACTTGAATCTGTTTCACAGAAGGTAAAAAGATTCGATAGTCCAATGCTACCTGACAAACAGTCTACACTGGCTACTGTGAAGAGAGGCTGATGATTTAGGGATTTTTATGAATATTCCTCATTTCATCCCATTACTATTACCAGTTATTAACAGTTTGGTGAAATAAAAATGGAATTTTATTAAATGTGAAAGAAACACGGTGAGAAAAGCACGAGTATTTTCAAGTAGAAGTTTGCACCGTTCCAAGCAGTACGTGCTTGCATTTCAGTGGGTTTCCTCTGAGTTAGCGACAGTTCTCTTAGAAATCTTTGGTGTACCAGTTGTTCGCATGGGGTCTCCCCAGGCTGTGAGCTTCTCCAGGGTAAAGCCTGGGGTTGATGCAACGTTCTTCCTCACTGGGGGACTGACACTATCTTTGACTCTAAAGAGGAAGAGGATTGGGCTGAACATGTCAGGGGCTTTCAAATGGGTGCATTCGCTTTCAACAAGAGGTCATCTTATGTGGTTTTTGTTTTGTTTTGTTTTGTTTTGTTTTAAGTGCAGAGAAGCAAGCAAATATTCCTCTGCTGTCTTACTGAAAAAGATTTGTGTTTGTGTATTACTAGATTATATATGTTTGTGTATATATATATATATATAAATGGAGCTGGCTTTCCTCCTTACACATCATTTTAGGCATTCTTTTTTATAACGCTGTAGAAAGCCCAAGAGAATAAGAAAATCAGTGCTGTTGTTGGAAATCTTTATTACAGAGGCTGTGATTTGTGGGTAATCTATAAACTTACATCTCAAATGAGAAGATCCATTTATTTATTTTATTCTCTCACTATAATGCCTTTAAATAGGTAGTCTCTGAAAGCAAACATCAAGAATTCAGACAGCTTTTTTGGCAAATACCGTGCAATGAGAGGAAAAACTACTTTTAGCTAGAAGTGAAAACCTATCATCCGGGGAAAAGGTTTCCTTCCTAAATCAACAACTGAAATGGGTGACCTTGAGCAAAGGAGCCCACCCTTTACTTCCACTCCTCCATTGTTATTGTAACACCTGCTATCTGCTTATTCAACTGGCAAAATTCCCAAAGCTATCTTAGAAAGATCCAGAGCACTCAGTTCTCTTGTGTATTTCATCAGGCATATGGGATTGTGTGTTCAGGTCCCAGGAGTTGAGTCATCTTGCTTGGAACCTTGGGAATACCTGGTCCATTTTCCATTAGTCTTCTGTACTCTGGTACCTCAATTATGGCATAGCTATGATCTTAAGAGTACTTTGACAGTAAGCACCCATCATTCCCATAACCTGGATGTCATGCCCTGTGTAATCCCCTCCTCGTGGGTGTGGATGGGCCTTATGAAGCTGATGGGATAGCAGCTCTCTTGATGAGATCCCTCTTAACCAAGACCTCCTTGTAGTGGACAGAGATTCTCCTGCTGACTTTGAAGAAGTAAACTGCCATGCTGTGGGGGGCACGTGGCTAGAACTGGGGGCAGCCTCTAGGAACTAACAGTGTCCTCCAGCCTAGAGCCAGGAAGAAAAAAAATGAGGACCTAAGTCCCCAAACCACAAGGAACTAAGTTCTACAAACAACCAGAGAGCTTGAAAGAGGACCCCGAGCCTCGGAAACGTTTGCAACTCCGGTCAACACCTTGATTTCAGCCTGAAACACTAATCAGGGGAACTGGTTAAACTGGGCCTGGACTTCCAGCCCATGGAACTGTGAGATAATTAATGTGTTATTCTAAGCCACTAAATTTGTGTTCATTTGTTACACAGCAACAGAAAACTATGTAAATATACATTTATTTGGTATTTGTACACAAGACGGAATCTATTCCATGACCCTGTTTTTATCTAATACTCCAAGAATTCAGTTTAATACATGATTCAAATGAAGCTGAGTTTTCTTCATCTGGTATCCTCAGGGCAAGAAATCGGAAGGATTAGATTCTTTGATGGAAAACTCATTATCTTCCTGCTATGACATTCTTCCAATTTTTTTCTTACGAGAAAGTTTTGGTGAAAAGTTTTTAAAAAGTGACCATTGCTTCTCAGTAATAATACCTAGGAAAGTCAAGGTGTGAATAAGGGACTGCAGGCTATGTACTAAGTTGAGGTTGGTTGTTACAACTCATGTTTTATTAAAGATGCCCGATACTATCCAGAGTTAATTTTAATTCCACTTTACAGAATAATGACAGAATATACATGTGTTGACGATCGAACTGTATTTCAATTTTACCAATTCCATTAAAGCTGTAGATTTAGTGAAAGTCCACTATGTTTGAGAGAAATATATTGGTCTAATGTCTTTTGCTTTAAGGGCAAAAACAGAATTTAAAATGGTGTTCTATTCATTCTGCAAATGAGCTTTTCCCCAAGTGTGTGGAGACGTCTGTAGGACGCTGATGGGTGCCACGGAGAAAAGCTTCTGCTGTCAGGTAAGAGAGAGACCATGGGTTCAACAAAGTTAAGTGAGTTTCTTCAAGCCAGGAGTGGTGAGAGCTCATTTTGGGGAAGCAAAACTGAGGGGAGCGCACATTACCACTGTTGGGGGAGAAGCTACCTGGAATCAGAAAAGTTCTCAAAGGTGAGAGCAATTTCATCGTTTATGATTGATTCTAAAATCGACTTCACTGATTCAAAACTGAAAATAGGGAAGTCACCCCTCTTCTGCCAAACCTAACTAGGATTGGAAAGACTGAAGATGGAGTCTTATGTTCATAAAATCTTTATTTAGCCCAGTTGACTCCACGCTCTAATGGGGGAAGCCATCTTAAACATCCCCTTCCTTCAAGACAGTTGGTGGGTGGCTCTCCAGTGAGTATATGATGTAGAGGGAGCTGAGATGTCATCAGTTATGCTCCTCAAGCAATTTTTTCTGTGAGTTCATTTATACAGGGGCTGGTCAGTTTTTATTGTGAATGAAACTCTCCTCACTTCCAAGTTTATGGCCCTGTGTGATAGCCAGGAAAACCCACCAGGTCTGTCCAGGGGGTCTGCTCCTTTCAATCCCCTAATCTAGCACCTTAGCTTTCTCATCTGTAAGGTGGGCATATAAAGTGACACATCGTGATGATTTGGGAATGTTAATGAGATAATATGTTTACAGGGGTTAGCAGAGAGCCTGGATTATGAGGCATCTCTTTGTTCTGCACAGAGGCCTGGAACTGAAAATGGGTTGCAGAACATGAAAATAGCAGGAGTTCTTCAAAGGTGGTCAGGATACAGAACATGAAAATATTAGAGGCTCTCCAAAGTTGGTCATTAGCAATCTTGAGAAATCATCCTCTCTCGGTGTGGATGGTCACAATAACCCATAAGTATGAGCAGGTCATACTCAGGAGAATGGGTTTATTTAACTGGTAAAATAAGTTTAGATTTAACTTCCATCAAAGTTTCCATATATATATATATATATAATATATATATATATATATATAATTTCATTCCCTCTGTAATGTGATCATCTAGTGGGAAATTTTCTTCAAAATTGGTTATCGGAGTTTACATAAAGCTGGCTTTTTATCAGTTCATGTTCCTTAAATAATCGGCTAAGATTTCATGCCCTAAAACATAGTAGTAAGAACATTCATTTAATCTAAAATCCTTACATCATGAATGATATATTTGGAACATTCACAGCTGGGGCCAAAGTCTTTCTGTCATTTCATCTCACTAGTATGGAAACAGAACACTTGAGTGTTGTTGGGGCTCTCCAAGCTGGGATTCTGTCATTAACGGGTCTGGGAAATGGAAAACATGTCTTAGCAGCATCTTTTGCTAATAATTGAAATCACAAGGGACTGTATTATTATTATTATTATTATTATTTGCTCTTCTTTTGGCCAATTTACTGTGGGAAAATAATTAATTCCTCAAATAAAGATCCTTAAATGACTTCCTGTTTATAATTCAAATTGTTTAATTAGATTCCCATTACCTCCTGAATATTTCCTGCCAGAACTTATGGTTAATGATCTACATATCTTAATTAAAGTATTTATATTTTTGAAATTAAGAGTCACAGTAATATTGTCCAAATGACATTTTCAATTAACAGCGAAGTTATGAAAATAGAAGTATCATGTTACCCATCCATCCGCTCATCCATTCATCCATTCATCCATCTTTCGATAATTGCTATTGGAACATTTATGCCATGTACAAGATGCTAAGCTACAGCTTCAGGATTTTAGATGTTACTGGTGAAATAAGCAGGGGAAGTCCAAGGGAGACACCTGCAGAAGTATAAGCCCACACCAACTACGCGTTATGGGAGTTAAGATGCAGAGGAAACTAATTGGAAATAATACGAGCACCTAGTAACTAACTGCATTATGGCCAATCCCATAGGCTACTCAACCTGGAATTCTGTGTCTGACTGACCAGTTCTATACCAAGGAGTGCTGTCTCCACAATCATGGCACCAGACGAGGGACACACTCAGGCTTTAGTTGCCTTGAGCAACCAATTCTGGCTAAATTATCCATGCCCTAATAGTAGAATGTCACTGCTAATACAAAACAAAATGAAAACCTAAATGCAATCTTAGCTGCCTGAAGAAAAGTTTAGTCTTGATCACAGAAAATAAAAAGATCCACTAGTTAAAATATAAGTTGTCAAAATATGGTGTATTTATCCTTATTTTTTTTCTTAATGAGTAAAAGTTTTTGTGCCTCAGTTTTATAAATGTTTAAAATATATGCACAGGGTCCTTGCAATAATCCTAATGAAAAGAGAAAAGCACTAGGGGGGTGTGCCAAGGACATGTGGTCACAGGTGATGGCCACTTTCATTCCAAGACCCCAGGTCTGGATGGGCTCCCTGTCTTTCATCATCATTCTTTCCTCCCAAAGCTGGGAGTGATATTAACAAGAAGCCCCCCAGTCTCCCAGCAAAACAGATGCATTTTCCATCTGAGGATAAAGACTTTGTCCTTTCCTGCTAGAATCACCAGCCTAGTGCAGTAATATAAACATACAATGGCTTTAATTTGATCCTTCCCAACTAAATTATCACAAAAGGGAATATTCTGTCTAAATGAAGTGACAACATCATAAAACAATAATTTGTCTATGACCGCTATTGATAGATTTATTTCTAAGATTTATAACCTTGTCTCTCAGACCTTAATTTAATGGCTTAGTGATTTCTTGGGGTTATAATTAAATTTACTTATTACTGACAATACTATTGATGCAGTAGAACATATTTATTTTTACCATAGCCTAGAAACATATCTCACATCTGCTTATATTTTGTTTGTTTATTTTTCTTACCTATAACCTAAGTTTCAGGCCACAATTCTGCTACTTTCTATGCCCCACTTCTCACGGGCCTCTCTACTTCCATCTCTGTGACAAGGTGGACAGCAGATGATCGAGCTTATCTAAGCAAGTATCAAGAGATTCATAAGACTTTGAGAGGACATCAAAGTCTTTGCCACAAGTCTGGATAGCAAAATCCCTGTGACTCACCTGCTTCCTAAACTGGGCCTTGCTCCCGGCCACTAGCTTTGATGTGGCTGCTTGCCCACAAAGGAGGACTGCAATGGAATTAAATATTCAAGATGTTGCAACCAAACTTACAAGTTAAATACTTCCAGACTCGAATATACTTAACATATGGCAATGACATAATACAGTTGATTAATCTGGAAGTGTCCTATAAGAAATAATTGTCCAAATCAATGTTTAAAGACTAGACAACATTGTGGATTTTCATCTGCTTAAATACAATCAGAAAATCATTCTGCTGGAAATTCCTAAAATATAAAATGGTGATTGAATCAGGAAGTAGGCAGACTTCTCCCAAATCCGTATTTTAAACCGCAGGTATGTATTTCTCCTGATGCATGTTGCATCCCACTGCTTAGTTTCTAGCCATCCAAACCCTTCCCCCTTATTAATGGCACTCTAGAGACACACTTTTATCTATGAAAATATAAAAACTCATGATGGAGTCACTTATTTAGAAGTTACTTGAAAGTTATCTGAACCAACTGACGCAGTTGCAACCTTCTCATTCTAGAATGTTGCTTCTTTAATTAGGAAGGGGTGTTTCTTATTCAAAACCATCATTCAGGCCCAGAGAGAATGCCCCAGTTAAAATATTTAGAATTCTCTACTGTGGATGGCTTTAAAATTCACTTTTCTATCCTAGGAAACATGGCAAAATTTAAGCAGGAGTACTGACTGCTTTCTGCTTCAATTTCTATTCAGTTAGGCAAACAAATTCTATAGCTTGGCAGAATAAAAATGCCCTTCCAAAATATGACTAAAGCATCTCTAAATTGCTGGATTTTCTTACAAATATAAGTATATAGAATAAAAAAAATAAGTGATACATTGGGGTGAATGTAGACATCTACGTTTTCTCTTATACTGTGATAGGAATAATTTTAGTTTTCTTCTTTTAGAACATTAAAGGTTATTGGGCTTTATTGCACCATGAAAGGTCTTAATTCGTGTTCAGACAGAATATTTCAGGCAGGGGAGGGAGATGTCAGGTTTGTTCACCCACATAGGCAGGCAAGAATGATATCAGCATCTGAAAGCCTAAATATCTATTATCTCTAATATATACTTACATATAAAATATATATAATTCCACGAAATGGTAATCAAATTAGTATGCAAGAGGGCTCTAGCATAAGAGATTCTGCAGGACGGGCCGAGGTGCCAGCTAGAAAAACATGGAGTTGATCAGCCTTAATTACATTTCTGTGACTCCATGTCAGCCAAGGGTAGAAACCAGAGTCCTCGGTTTTCCAGATACTCAGAAACTCAGGCCAACCGCGTTGTCCCAAGCCCTCCGTCCCATGCCCTGTATCCCAGCCCCGTGGCACTGTCTTGAAGACCCACAAACACTCGCTGTGGCTTCAGGCCCCTATGCCTTCCTTCTAAGATGCTTGTTCTCCTCAATTTACCCGAACATCTTACTCCCTCCTTGGTGCTGCTACTCTACCCGACTCCGGGAAGTAACAGACAAAGGACAGAGAACCACAATGACCTGTCCGCACAGGTCTTGAGATTTGTGAAGAAGGCCACTACCGATTTCTCGTTTTCTTGGTCCTCGCCCAGCACTGAACACCTGCCATTTGTCCCCCAGCAGGTGCTCCGTGAGCGTCAGACATGCCAACACTTCCTCAGGCAAACATGGCACGAACGGGCTCCACACATCACCACCCCGGACAGTACCGGGATTATTTTCCATCGCTTTTCCTCGCTGGTGTCCAAAATCTTTAGAAATACTAAATAACCTTTCAACCAATAAATAACATATGAACAGGTAACGACCAAGTGACTATGGTTTGAGGGGGGCAGGGGCCAGGAGCCCCTCCAGCTGAGCACCCCCACTCCACCACCATCTGCAGGGGCCCAGCGTGGCGCCATTTGCCAAACGCAGCAATGAGTGAATGTCACCCTCCATGTAATGACCAGCCATTAACTAACAGCGTCTGGTCTTTGAGACGCAGGTAAAAGAGCTGGCAGGCATCCTTGGGATTCAGTCTTTCTATCCCTGACCTTACAGCCCTTAATTTTTTTGCCTTGTTGTGTTGAATTGGCTGTGATCTCCAGCACAACACTGAACATTAGCAGGGCTGGCAGAAATCCTTAGCTTTTTCTTGACTTCAACGGAATAGCTTCTAATCTTTCAGCACCTAGCATGATGATGTCTGCTACAGTGTTTTAAGAGGATCCTTCAGGTTACAGTTATCCTTGAAGGTTAAAGAAGCTCTCATCCATGCTGTGCTGACTTTTATTTGAACTATTATGAATGGGTGTTGCATTTTATCAAACATTTACTCTGTATCTACAGAAATGGTTTTAACATTCTTTCTCTGTTAATATCATTAACATAAAATGTCTTATTTACTAGATTCTCCACTTGATCACTGTCATGTCAAATCATGCGTATGAACATATGACTATAAGTGAAATGTACATATTTTTATGAATATAATTTATATTTATCCTTAAAGTCTGATGACATGGTACAAGACGGCACAATGTGCCTGCAGCACAAAGGAAGATCCTGGCAGAGGGGGTGTAGGAAGGCGGAAATTCAGCCTGCATCCTCTCCTAAGCCATGAGCCTTGGCATGGGGCTGTCTGCACTTAGAGGGAGAGGCACTGTTCTTTCTATAAAAACATACTGTCTGCTGGCCCAAACCTGAGCCTGTGGTGCTGTGACCCCCAGAAGGGGAAACTCGTTCAAATTCACACAAAGGGGGGGGGGAGGGGGGGCGCCTGGGTGGCCCAGTCAGTGAAGCGTCTGCCTTCGGCTCAGGTCATGATCCCAGGGTCCTGGGATCGAGCCCCGCATCGGGCTCCCTGCTCAGCAGGGAGTCTGCTTCTTCCTCTCCCTCTGTCTGTTGCTCCCCCAGCTTGTGCTCTCTCTCTCCCTCCCTCCCTCTCTCTCTCTGTCAAATAAATACAAAATCTTAAAACACACACAGACCAAATTCACACAAAGGCACCTTACAGGTGAATAGGGCTCTAGGCTCTCAACCATTTCTAATCCTCAGAGCCAATACCATTTACCAAGCGACCCAACCACTGGACATGTTATGCTGAGAAAACTCGCTATATTAGTCCTTGCTTTGAAACAGCATGCCCCTCTGTCTGTGCTCAGAATCCCCGCTATCTCAAACAGAGAAAGACATGTATCATATGATCTCACTGATATGAGGAATTCTTAATTGCAGGAAACAAACTGAGGGTTGCTGGAGTGGGGGGTGGGGTGGGAGGGATGGGGTGGCTGGGTGATAGACACTGGGGAGGGTATGTGCTCTGGTAAGCGCTGTGAATTGTGCAAGGCTGTTGAATCTCAGATCTGTACCTCTGAAACAAATAATGCAATATATGTTAAGAAAAAAAAAAGAAGAAGAAGGTAGCAGGAGGGGAAGAATGAAGCGGGGGAAATCAGAGGGGTAGACGAACCATGAGAGACGATGGACTCTGAAAAACAAACTGAGGGTTCTAGAGGGGAGGGGGGTGGGAGGATGGGTTAGCCTGGTGGTGGGTATTGAGGAGGGCACATTCTGCGTGGAGCACTGGGTGTTATGCACAAACAATGAATCATGGAACACTTCATCTAAAACTAATGATGTAATGTATGGGGATTAACATAAGAATAAAAAAATTAAAAAAAAAAAAAGAATCCCCGCTATCTGTGAGCTCGCACTATTAGCTCTGTAACTTCGAATGCCTCTCCTCTACTCAGAGACGTGGCCATGAGAAAAGGCACCCGGATGTTGAACTGAGGGTGAGAGGCACAAGTAAAACTTAAAATGTTGAGGAACTGACTCTTCTAAACATGCATTCCAAAAAATATGAGGACCTTCTTGAGAGACCGTTTCATCTCTGCTAACTGGTCCAAAAATGTAAGAGTTCTCCCTCTACTGGAATGCTGCAATGCATTTCACATAATTCATTGAGCAGCTACTTTGTGCCAGGCACTGAGAAGGTGCTAAGAATGCAGTGGAGAGCCACGGAGACAGGGCGTCTGCAACTGGAAGCTTGGAATCTCACGGTATTTTCCACAAAGTATCCCCATGTCATGTGGTGGGGAGACTGAGGCAAACAAGCATCATCCTGCTTTCTCTACCTTCAGCCTCACCAATGATTTCATCCTGAAATGGTTACAGGACATGATTTATAATGAAAAACCAGACCAATCAAATATCTATCCTCTGCTGAGATGCAAATAAAATGCCTGCAAAGTGCCAGGATTATACATATATATATATTTTTTGGTAATACCAGTCCTGCTGTAAATATTTATGTGGGAAGCCTATCTTTTTTAACGTGAGTACTTATGCTGGAGATTAATTCAGATTCCTTTCAGACAAATGAGGCAAACCCATTAAGTTATAGTAAAAAAACTCACAGCCGCACTTAGGGGCCTCCCTATGCAAATATCAGCATAAAAGCAACAAAAGGGGTTACAAGTTCTGCTAAGGAACAAAAAGTAATATCTGCTAGGAAAAAAAAAGTTATCCATTAGTTACTTTTTTTTTTTCAAAGACTCAGGTAAAAGGTATAAATTAGATGGCAGAATTTTTTAAAAATTAACAATTAGTATCAGGATGAAATAGGGTTTCACTTGGTCAGATTCCTCTCATTATGCTGTGGTTTATGGGGCCCATCTAAGAACAATATGATCTATGAGTGCCAAGGATGACAAGACAGTGCAAGAGTATGAGAAGCCCCGAGAAGATAATATAACATATGGGCACCCAAGTAAAAGCCTGCCAAACCCCTTCGTGAAGGCACACACATGGAATCCCTTCTCCCAAACAGCCCCAGAAACCGTGGTTTACAAAATACTCTATCAATCCCAACAGGCCAGAAGGATTTACATTTGCAGTTTAACGGATGGCCGGCTAAATGACACATTTGTCTCAATGAGACTCACAGTGGACAGAAAACAACAAAGCTGTTGGGTCCACAGGCAAATCTCTGTCGTGTAGCGTAAAGGCTGAAGGTTCCTCAGTGGACATGGTGGGGGCACCCCCATAGCACTGTGCACCAGAGGCCAGCCGCCCTCACACCCACCCCCAGGGAAACACCAGATGCTCTGCCAACTCCAGAGCCAGTACCTGCGGGGACACTATTTAAATTCAAAGTCCCACTGAACACTGGTTTTCCTAAGTCTCAGAGACCCCCCCCAAACACCCCAGTGACTTTGCTAAAATGGTGACATGGGTGCTTTTCCAGAGACCACGTACAGGAGACTTGTTGGCTCCTTCCATTCCTTGGACACCTGTAGCTTAGATTCAACAATGGCGCTTTCTACCTACAGTCACTGCTATCCGGGTTAGTATCCTTCTCCTCCCAGGCCGAGCGCTCTTGAGGACAGTCACCTACCCAGATTCTCACTCCACCCGGCCCACATCCCGAGCGCTGGCTCAAACTCACAGTTACTCAAGACTTGTTTGTTATGGGGACAGAGCTGGACGAGACGTGGGTTGATGTGTATTGAGTGCACCAAGGGAAATAAGACAACATTTGATTAGCAGGCAGGCTGATGGTCTAAAAAGGGCTCAGGGTCACTAGTACATGGAATTCTTATTTACAGAAGGGAGCTCAAATATTGGAATCTGTGCCACTTTAAAATAGTAAATTCAGATTTTCTTTTCTAATTAGGTGCTCTGCATTAGTTATATGTACTCATGTCTTGCCTATGGGGATCTGATAAGGTCTTGGAAGGTCACTGCCAAGTATAATCTAATATCAAAACCAATTTTAATGAACTTCATACACTATTACTGCAGGCGAACTGGTTTTCGGTGCTAAAGTCAACTCATTTGGAGCAGCCTCGTAAAACTAATTAGAAAGAATTTGAAATAACTTAAGAATATGAACAAGAAATAAAATGTTCATAAGCAAACATCATGGGAAGAAAAATTAAATGTGAAGTAAAGGCAACTCCACTGGGGTTTGAAGAATCTCTATGAAAGAGAAGACCAGCCACAAAATATGTTCTGTCATAAAAGACTGAGAAGAAACCAGAAAGCAGACAAGGGCCATATAATCCGTGAGAATAATCACTTCATTTGCAAAGATGTTGACAATATTTCCCCAAACTGCCACCATCTTTAAAAAAATTAATACATGAATTGAATAACTAGATTTATTTACCCCCTTATCCTACATTCTGCTGGATGTTGAGGACACAATCATGAATAAAATAGATATTGCCCCTGACTTTAAAATCTTAAAATACCTTTCTGGTTGTCATTGTTATTAATTTAAAAACAAGTTAGTTCATACCATCATTAGTATGATGGGACTCTTCTCTCTTAAACAGGACTAAACCCAAGTTTATATGACATATTTTTGGGCAACGTTGACCTTAAATTTAAGCTTTTTAGGTTGAGGGGCAAGCACCTGCTAAGATTGAAGCAATGATTGTGGGAAAGCAGTATATTTCAGAATATGGACCACACACATACAGACCCTCACGTATTTGCATCCACAACATTATGTATGCATTTCAGATCAGATAGTATCTGTCTTTTTTAGTAAAACCAACATTTTTTTTCCACTGCCAAGAAAAAATAATTGAAAACTTGATGTAGCTTAAATGCTTGAAGTGAGTAATGGTCTTGTACTGTGGCAATAGGAACCCCAGAAAGTTAGCCTATCTACGATCATGAAACAGCAACAGCAAGTTAACGAGAGCCGAGTGACGAGCACCTTCAGCCTGGTATTGTCGACCTTGTAGGAACGGATCGACTTACTTTCCAAATCAGTGTCTTACTTTCAGGTCCTAGAGAATTCCCCACATCCTTTGATCCACATCCTTCACGCATGTCCCATTCACAGAGAAGCTCCCACTGCATCTCAACTTGGCCAGATCCTGCCCACACCTTGCAGGGCGCTTGGCCCATCCAGCCAGGGGTAAACTCTGCTTCCTCTGGACTCTTTGGCTCTTCTTAATTGTTCCATTGGCATTCCTGACTTGTTCCTTATAGTCCAGCCATGTGATTTGTATTTTTCTTCCTAGGCTCAGAAGTCCGTCTTTGACGTAAGGAATTTTATCGTACGTATCTGCATATCTTACTAACGCCTAATGCACTTCTTTACATACAGTAGATCACCAACATTTTTGACCAGTCAGGTCTACAGATGAAAAGCTCTGGAAATTCTACAAAGGATGGGATGACAGACACGAATCAGGGACTGAAGTCACTGAGAGTTTTCTTTCCTTCCACGTGCAAAACTATTCAGAAATTAACAATATCGTGGGAGATTACACCATTAGAGAAATTAATTCAAAGAAGTCAAAGAAGACGCATGTAACAGGCACAGATGGCAAGGTCTTATCACTGAAAGCTATTAGCAGTTGCGAAGATAAGAGAAAGAAATCAATTAAATAAGCTTCCTAACCAAAACTGCCTGGCAAACATCAGAGGGCTCCTCTCGATGTCTGGAGTCCATCTGTTGGCCCTACTATTTTTATCTCTCCCTCTTTTGAGAGGCTGCAGTTCACGTGCTTCTGGTTCCACAGATGCGTAGCCGGGATGATTTTATAAGGTAGATTCCTCAGCTTCCTTCTCTCCGCTGCGGCCATTCCTCCCTCCCACGTGATCAGTTCCTTCGAGGACTGCTCTCTAATAATCTCACACTGGGGCAGTTTCGTGGGGCCGGGACAGACTGGGACAGATGTGGGAAATGTGTCACATCATGACAGAAACAAGACGCCAAGTGGTCGTGTGTGGGATGGGACTTTCTCATGCAGCATGGCTTTATAAAATCATGCAAGAATGTGGCGTGCTAGGAGCCAAATCTATCTTTAAGAGCCTTTATTGCAACTCGTCCCTTCAAATCAGAGCCTCCTGAGATTCTGCAAGTCAAACGGATCTTGAAAAACCAGGCCTTGGAGAGAAATGGAGAAACTGTCTGTTCGAAGAATGTTCTTGTGGCTCAGCATGAGACGCAGAGCAAAATAATTACTTTTTTTTTTTTTCCTGATAACCCTCGAAGACTTCCTCACATCACCTTGTATTTCTACTTAGAACGATTAAAGGAAAAAAATCTAAATGTAGCAGGAGCTTCTTATGGTCCTTCTTGTATTCACATAAAAGGGTTCTGAACGGGGCTCTAGTTCTTCCACATTTTAGGACTGGGTAGCACTTGGGGAGGAAGAAACCATGGCATCTGGGAAAAATAGTCAATGTTTTAAAACCATTTTTTCATGTTCCAACATCTGTTGCTTCCCTTCCTTATTTAATTACAAGTTGCTTTGAAAATTATTATATATGTGAAGTGTTTTAACAACCAAAATTATACATGTTTAATAATTCCACTGAAGGCGCTCAGATGAAATAATAAAAAAAAATGGGAAATGCAAATCTTAAGCAAAACACAAATTAAAACATATTGTTGATATAATTAAACACGTATGTTACTTCTCCAAAAGGAAGAACTGCCTGCCGTGAGCCAAACCAAATGACAAGGATAGTGGGATCGAAACTCATTTTAAAATCCTTGGACTACATTTGTATGTATGTGAACTATTTCTACAACACGCCCCATCCTTGTGAGTGAACACGGGTATCAACAGAACCCATAAACACAAGAATGAGACAATGAACAAACTAGTGTAGAGACCATTTTGGGGTAAACTTCACAACAGAAGGCTGACTCCGAAGTTTTGAGCAGGGATCGTGAGTCCCTTATCCCCCCTGCTGTCCCCACAGCCCAGCACAGGGTAGGAGCTTAATAGTCATTCAGTCATGGTGGAATGAAAATGGGGGGCGGGGGTGATCAAGATGCTCTGAGTCTGGTCACATCAGTGTGCATTCAGACAAACCTCCATTAAGACTGTGACGTACACAGGGCTTTGCCAAACTGAGTAAACCAGATGAAGATCACACAACAAGAAGTACTATCAATTCAGTAAATGACAAAAGTCTTTGGGATGCCTGGGTGGCTCAGGCGGTTAAGCGTCTGCCTTCGGCTCAGGTCATGATCCCAGGGTCCTGGGATCGAGTCCCGCGTCGGGTTCCTTGCTTGGTGGGGAGCCTGCTTCTTCCTCTCCCTCTGCCTGCTACTCCCCCTGCTTGTGCTCTCTCTCTCTCTCTCTCTGACAAATAAATAAATAAATAAATCTTAAAAAAAAAAAGTCTTTGATCGAAGGAATTTCTCTCCCAGTTTGTTTGCTTGCTTATTTACTGCATTTTGGAGTGTTTTAGAAGTGAGTCCATTGAGGCAGTATGTCTGCCACTGTAATGGACCTCCGAAGGGTCAGGTCCCTACCCTTCCCCAGATCTTCCATAAGTCGGTTGAGAAGACCCACAGGCCTCGGAGTGGGATGGCGGGGTGCACAGAATGTTCTTCTCACAGCGCCAGCCTGTGCGGGGAGGTCTGCATTGAAATACAAATTTTCCAAAGTGGAGGATAGCCGGAAGTACCCAAAGATGCCAATAAATGCCAGAGCCCGTCCTGGATGCCACGAACTGCCCATCAGGCTGGCAGGTCCTCCTCACCTCCAAATGAGAGCATCACACCACATCATTTTTTTTTTTTTAAAGATTTTATTTATTTATTTGAGAGAGAGAATGAGAGACAGAGCATGAGAGGGAGGAGGGTCAAAGGGAGAAGCAGACTCCCTGCCGAGCAGGGAGCCCGATGCGGGACTCGATCCCGGGACTCCAGGATCATGACCTGAGCCGAAGGCAGTCGCTTAACCAACTGAGCCACCCAGGCGCCCCAAGATTTTATTTATTTATTTGAGAGAGAGAGAATGAGAGACAGAGAGCATGAGAGGGAGGAGGGTCAGAGGGAGAAGCAGACTCCCCGCCGAGCAGGGAGCCCGATGCGGGACTCGATCCTGGGACTCCAGGATCATGACCTGAGCCGAAGGCAGTCGCCTAACCAACTGAGCCACCCAGGCGCCCCACCACATCATTTAAAGGCCAATCTGGCTGGACAATGCAGATGCTTTTTAAGCCTGATGCACCTAGAAGCAGACAAGCTGAGCTACGGAAACTGACCACACGTAAGGACAGCAAACTGACGAAGCGACCCCAGAAGGCTTCTCTCTGGATAATCCACGATTAGCCCAAAAGTGTCAGCAGGGCTGCAATCAAGGACTGAAGATGTGTTCGGAAAAGGATACTCGCTGATTGTTTTCAAGGAACTTCTACTAAGGCTAACATTTAGAAAGTCACATTTAACTACACGTTTTGTTGCAGTTAAAGAGCTGGCACCCTTGGCAAGAGACCTGAGTCTCCCACAGCTGAGAATGTGTTATGCCTTCCAAAGTCAGTTTGTTCTGTGCGTATTCACGCAAGCCTAGAAAGATTTTTAGACTCATGGCCATTTAGTGGAAATTTTATGACTGAGAACACTTACTCAGTTACTTTGTTTCCATAAATAAACTGCAGATGTTTTAATGTCAGGTATTGGAAAATCTTTATCATGGAATTTATTGGTAAACTGTAAAGAAAAAAAAAATCTCACCTAAGTCACTTTTTTTTTTTTTTAAGATTTTATTTATTTATTTGACAGAGAGAGAGACAGCGAGAGAGGGAACACAAGCAGGGGGAGTGGGAGAGGGAGAAGCAGGCTTCCTGCCGAGCAGGGAGCCCAATGTGGGACTCGATCCCAGGACCCTGGGATCATAACCTGAGCCAAAGGCAGACGCTTAACGACTGAGCCACCCAGGCGCCCCACCTAAGTCACTTTTACAGCAGAAAACCCCTCTTCAAGAAGATTCTTTCAATTAACTTTGCAATCACTGCATTTGAATTATTATAGGCAGG
The DNA here is from genome assembly GCF_029215605.1 of Mirounga angustirostris. NCBI lineage: Eukaryota > Metazoa > Chordata > Mammalia > Carnivora > Phocidae > Mirounga > Mirounga angustirostris. Next base: position 147,232,874 of record NW_026991715.1, on the reverse strand, counting down.
AACAAACCTGATTTTTTTTTTTTTTGTAAAATCAAAGAAATCTATGCAACAGAGTCTTCCAACACTATAAATAAAACATTTTTGTGAAATACTCCAGATCTCCATAACAACTGCAATTTCCAGAGATTGTAGATTATAATTCATATGTCCTAGAGGCAGACTTTCGATGGATTAATTCCTATCATCCATCATTTTTCTTTTCTCCCCATCTGTGTCATGCCCCATTCTTAAACTTGATCACTGAACTCGCAGGGCTACATTTCAGCAAACTTTCACTTCCGTGGCCAACCCGGCATGCCACCTGATTTTGTGTACTGATACTACCTTCTTCAAAATGCTCACATCTCTCTTAACAAAATATGGCATTTTTACTCTGACACTTTCCCATTTGCAAGCCCTTCACAGAGAGAGCTCATAACAAAAGAAAGTAATTTTTGCATTCTCATGCTAATGAAGGTGTAATATCAAGTTTCAGCTAGGGAGATCAGTCACCTCTCTGTAGAAGAGTATCTGTAAATACAAGTGACTGCATTTTACAAGCATGGTACAGTAGTGGAGTTCACGCTGTGACCTTCTTCATGAAGGTCAAGATCATTCGTGGAGATTTTGTGGAGCTCATGTGGATCACAGGAAAATTCTAGACCACCTGTAACAACTACAACAATCAAGAAAGAGCATGCCTTTTAATATCAGTTGTGAAGTGGTTTTAAGAGGCAGGGCAGCTTCCAGAGATAGGACAGGAGTGAGAAAGCTTGGGGGGGGGTGCCCACCCCCTCTCCATCCTTGAGGATCTGGGATTCCAGGGGCTTCTGAGGAGGAGGGGGAGGAGGGGTGGGAGCAGGCATAGCAGTTAAGATGGTTTTGATTCAAACCAGCAAAAGTCATGGGGACTTCGGATCTCACATAACACAGTCCCTAGCAAGGGGGTGCCCCAGGCAGCCGGGCGCCCCAGCTCTGCCTCTCTGCTGTGCTAGGGTCTTCCTCTCGGCCCCAACCTGGTGACCCCTCAGGCTGTCAGCAGCTGGAGAGCAGCCTTCTAGCTTCACCTGCTCACACACCAGTATCCGGAGGAGGAAAGGAAACCCCCCTTCCTGCATCTCTTATTGCCGGAATAGAGACCTTTCCCAGGATCCCCCTAACAGCTCTTCCCATGGGAGGAACTGGTCCACATGATGAGAACCACTGAGCTAGATAAAAACGTCTGATGGAAAACAAAGTGCAATCTGCCCAGTAATAAGCATCTACAGCCATCCGATGGCTGGAGAGTTTGGGAGTTCACAGTACCCTAGAAGGCAGGGCTGAGCTCCAATTACAGGACGGCAGCTTTAGAATTCCTGGGCTCACGAGCCCGTTCTAGCGTGCTCAGGATTTGGGTTCACAAAGCCAGGTGTAGCAAGTGCCCTGGGGGCCCCACATTGCAGCCCCCACCCCATGATCCCAGCTGCAGGCATGGTGCAGGGAGCTGTATGCCAGTCACATCTCCCAGGGGCACAGGTCTCACTTCCTGTGACTCTCTCATTAGGGTCTTCTCTGAGCCTCCCGGGGACTATGCAGCCAGGAGCATCCCTCAACGAAGGGGAGCCCATGAGCCCCGGTGCTTATGACAGCCATTCCACAGGCTTCTCAGCCATCCTGGAGGATATCTGCCCTGCTGTTCACAGCAGTAGCCAGCTTTTTCTCCTTCCCTGCCTTGCTCCCCTCATCTGTCTCAGCTGCTGCTGTAGATTCAGCTCCAGGAAAGACTATGTGATCAAGCTCTATGTTAAATGGAGCTCATACTGTACCCAGGCTGTGCACTGTCCTTCTGCAGGGTACTACTACATTTAGATCATCTTCAACACCCCTCAGATTTATGCAGTACACAACCTGCACAACTGTATATAGAGGCTTTGGAGGACAGGTATTGGTGGGTGCCCCTCCCAGAAGCATCTGGGTATCTAGGCTTCCCCCAAGAATCCTCTAGTCCCTCTGGCCCTTCAATTACATGCACTCTAAGAAGCCACTAAGGGTCATCTCTTGTTCTCGATAAGTGATAACTGATTGCCTCTTTTCAGCGTTTATCTTGAATGATTCACTTTATCAAATCTGTTGTGGATCATATTCAGTTGGGCAAAACAGATTTCCATAAGCACATTTGTGTTTATGGTGACATCAGGAAAACTGCAGCCTTTCAAACTTTACCCTTTGAAATTATTTTTCAACTATAGATAAGTCTACCGAATGTAGCTGGAAACACACAGGCCATCAGTACAAACGCCTGGCCTTGAGTCTGGCCGCCCCTCGCATGAGCTGGGCCACCACATCTCTGTGTCATGTTTCCACGCCTATAAAATGGTTATTCTAACAATAATGCCACATCCCTGTGGCAGGAATAAATAATAAAATCCCTAAGAAGTTTTCCAAACAAAAATTATTGGCCTGCATTAATTATAATAGTGGTGATGAAAAATAATATTTTTCTCCGTAGAAGTTCTATATGCTTTCAAGTGAGTTAGAATCAAGTATATGATTTTACCTAATTTCATCTATTCCATTTTATTTAAGAAAATTAGGTTTTTTGGGATGCCTGGGTGGCTCAGTCGGTGAAGTGTCTGTCTTTGGCTCAGGTCATGATCCCAGGGTCCTGGGATGGAGCCCCACATGGGGCGCCTTGCTCAGCGGGGAGCCTGCTTCTCCCTCTGCTTGCTGCTCCCCCTGCTTGTGCTCTCTCTCTGACAAATAAGTAAATAAAATCTTTAAAAAAATTGGGTTTTTTAGAACTATGAATTGGTATTTTCATAAACTGCATAAAACTAGTTGCATCTAAACTAGTTGTATCTAAACTAGTTATATCTTGTAGAAGGGCCAAATGGCTCATTAAAGTAAGCTTCCAGACTCCTCGATAAGCAGCCCACGCAGGGAACCCAGGCGAGAGGTCAGCGCCTGTGATGAGCTTTCAGGGCACGGTCGGCATCGGCGAATAAACGTACGGAAATGGATCTCGGCCCAAAGTGAAGTAACGCTTTACCCACGGCCTCGCCTGTGCTGGGCACACATGGAACAGAGGAAACAAAACAACGGAACAGAGGGAAAACCTCCGATGCCCCTCCTCATAGAAGTGTACCTGTCCACGGCAGAACCATGGATCTCTGGATAACCACTGTTCAAACCACCTGTGAGCACAAAGGAGACGGACAACCACAAACTAACAAGAAGAAGCTTAAAACTACCTGTGTATGCTCAAGCACTTTCGTCCCCCCCGACGTCACGTTTCTTCTCTGTCGTAAGCAGAGGAGGGACCAGCTGCCCAGCTGATTGGAAGCAGGTGCCATCCCAAGGAGGCGGAGGGTCTCTTGCAGACGGTTTAGCACTAAGAAATAAATGGGGTGGGCGCCTGGGTGACTCAGTCAGTTAAGCATCTGCCTTCGGCTCAGGTCATGATCCCAGGGTCCTGGGATCAAGTCCCGCATCGGGCTCCCTGCTCCTTGGAAGCCTGCTTCTCCCTCTGCCTCTCTCTCTCTGTCTGTCTCTCATGAATAAATAAATAACATCTTTAAAAGAAAAAAAAAGAAAGAAATGGGGTGCCAGAGATCACTGTATTAATCCAGGAGGAAAGGAAACAAATCGTTCTAAGTGTCTTTGAATCTATCCGGTTTTGTGGGTGGGGGGAGATTAGCTTCTGTTGGTTAATCTCGAAGTTCTTGCCCCAGGATTTTCGGAGGAGGCCACACAGCATCCGGACCTTTCCAGCACCTCAGTGCTGAGCAGACCTGGAGCGGGGTCTTGCTCTGCCAGCAGCAGGGCTCCGGATGCCAAAATCGTCTTCTCGGGACCCTGGTTTTCCCATTCAGAAAATCAGGAATGCATGAGATGGCGTTTTTCAAAATTCTGCAAACTCCAATGTGCTACACAAAACTGAGGTATTTTGTGACAGTGCTATTATTTTAATCTGTAACAACCTATTTAAACTTCCTGGGCTCCTGAGTGGCTCAGTCGGTGAAGCGTCTGCCTTCGGCTCAGGTCATGATCCCGGGGTCGTGGGATCGAGCCCCGCATCGGGCTCCCTGCTCCTCGGGGAGCCTGCTTCTCCCTCTACCCCTCTCCCCTGCTTATGACCTCTCACTGTCTTTCTCTCTCTCTCTCAAATAAATAAAATCTTTTAAAAAAATAAACTTCCAATTGCCAGGTTTTGCTTGCTCCTAAATTTATCTATAATGCCTTTATTTGACCCAAACAATTTTTCATTATGTTCTGTCAACGCTGATTAACCTTCGCAGAATCCCTTTGACAGGGTGTATTGATCTTAATGTCTTTCTTCTTGACCTTTCAGGGTCTTCTGTAGGCTGCTTCTTTTGTTTCTAGGAAACAGATACTCTCCTATGCTTCCTGTTGAGAGCAGAAATCACAGCGTTGGGTCAACTGTTTTACACTTTGTGTGACATTTCAGTAATAAATACAGGGCTGGCCCCGCGATGTCTGTTCCTGGCTTTGAATTATCCTTGTTGCATCTGACCCCGTCTTTAGCTCTATTCTTTCACATGTCTGCTGAAACCTTTGAGGAAGTCTGAGTAACATTAATTTGGGGAGCATTTCCATTTATAGAATATAACATCATTCTGTTTTTCTTCCTTTCATGTGTTGTAATTTGCAGCCAAAACATAAAATTAAGACTTGTGTTTTGCATTTATCTTCAGTTAATTTCCATGGTCATGAGAATCTCCTCCTGGTACGCTCATGGTTGGCTGAAAGAACATGATCACAGTCTTCTGAAAATCAAGAGTGCTAATGGACAGAGAAGTATACAAGGACAAAAGCTCCTCTTTCTTTTAAGATACACTTTGTACTCAATAAAAGGAAAGAAAAACAAAGTCCTGTCATTTATTATGGGACATCCAGCAAAGAGATGAGGCAAACGGAATGATGTCCTTTAGTTCAATGTGTGCTAGTGAGTTAGTTCTCAAGAGGCTGGCCCAGTCACCCACCAGCCATTTGCTATTGGACAGGTTCATTATTCTTTCTCAAGTTGAGCTTTCCATCTCCAAATGAGGTACTAATGCAAACTGCCCAGGAGGAATACAGGGAGAATAAACGTAACAGATTTTAATTGCTTAGTGTAGTTTACAGTATGCAGTAGGTGCTCAATAAAAATTCCTTATTTTATTACATAACACAGAATGCCAGCCTATCATAACCTGCTTAAATAACAACCCCAGTGTGCTTTGTTATAATTTTGTTTCAGTATTTCATCAGACATTACGCAGTCAGCTAGGATTTATAAAGACTTGATTTATCAATTATCACTATGGTTACTAGGTATTATCCAGTAAAGGTTAAAAATGAAACAAAAACAGGCCAAAGATCATTAACCCCCAAACGGCTATTCTAAAGTGATCTGGCTATTTTAAATTAAATAATTACCACTTTGACTTGTCAGGGCACTGACGGGATGTAGGCTCAAAGCCTGGTAGCAAAACGCCCACAGACACTGTCTCCCTCAGCTGATTTCTCACGGGGGGAAAGAGAAGGTGAAGGGACCATAATGGTGACAACTTCTCCCAGGGGCCCTGCTCCTCTGCAGACAGACTTGGTACCCTCGGGCAGGTTGCCTACCTGGGCTGTCTCACTTCCCACATCCATAAACATTAGTAAAGTCACATTCCCAGAGATGTGTCACAGAACCAAAGACAAACAGAATGGACCCGGCTCTCGGTGGCTATGCATTCAGTATCTTCATTTCTCCTGATTTCTCTCCTCCACCAGCCAGGGTTACTGTGGGCATTTTATTATGTAACACAAGATGTCAGTCTATCATAACATGACTAAACAGTAACTCCAGTATGTTTAATTATAATTTCACTTCAATAATTCATGTGACGTTACTCAGTAAGTTAGGATTTATAAGAATTGATATAATAATTATCACTATGGTTACTAGATGGTATCAAAACAGGTTAGAAATGAAAGACAACCAGGGCGCCTGGGTGGCTCAGTCTGTTAAGCAGTGGACTCTTGATTTCCGCTCAGGTCATGATCCCAGGGTCCTGGGATCAAGCCCCACATTGGACTCCCTGCTCGGCGGGGAGTCTGCTTCTCCCTCTCCCTCTGCAGCTCCCCCTGCTTGTGCTCTCTTGCTCATGTGCTCTCTCTTTCTCTCAAATAAATAAACAAAATCTTAAAAAAATAATATTATATTTAATGTAAAATATCGATAACATCCATATATCAGTACCTAATATTGAGGTGATCTGAAATATAATAAAATATAAAATGGTAGCTGTGTCTGCTGTTACATTATTCAAGAACAGGACATTTTCCCCCAGAAGCTGTTCATGGATGCCAATAATGATGGTGATGATAACTTCTATTTTACGAATGCCTGGGTTAGATTTGCCACTGGGCAATTCTACGCATAATCACCCCAGCCGCTGGGTGTTCATGCCTCCTATTTCATTCGGGGACGTGGATGGCAAAGGTGGAAGAGCACCTGTGGTGTCCCAGTGACTCAGAGGCTCCAGCTCTCTCTACCCCCCGTCCCCCACCGCGCTCCCTCACTGCTCTGTGAGGTTGTATGCACGCGGGGATGTGGTGGAGGAGTGGTGAGGTCCAGAGAAACCCAGCAGCCCTGTGGCTCTAGAGATGATCACTTGGAAGCGGAGAGGAAATATCTGTCCCTTAAGAGTCCTGACGTGTCATCAAGAGTCTCATACAAACTTAGCCAAGGACTCAAGCCCTAGGGAGTGACAGTTGCTGCAAGTGGTCACTTAGTCACCTGGATACCTGTGACCCAAGGTCCAGAGAAGAGATACCAGGATCAGAGAATCGGCAATGTCAGGGCCCTGGGAGCTTGGACACTAGCTGGCTCGGCCTCAAACCGCACCAGGGAAGACAGAGGTCCGGGACCGTGGTGAGCCCCAGGCTCACACAACTAATGGCTACACAAGATCCAGGTCTCCACTCCGTGTCAACCAGCTCCCCAAACAACCTAAGGCTCTGCAGCCACCAAACCTTCAACCTTCGGAACTTTTCCCCCCGAACTTTATTTTTTTTTATTATTTCATTCTATCTTATTTTGCTGCAGTAAGAACATTTAACATGAAAAATAAATGTTGTGTTTCTATCATAAAAGAGCAGACTGCTCGAGCACCTGGGTGGCTCGGTTAAGCATCTGTCTTTGGCTCGGGTCATGATCTCAGGGTCTTGGGATGGAGCTCCACGTTGGGCTCTCTGCTCAGCAGGGAATCTGCTTCTCCTTCTTATTCTCCCTCTTGTGTTCTCTCTCTCTCTCAAATAAATAAATAAAATCTTAAAAAAAAGAAAAACAACCGACTGCTCCATTGTACCACAGTGATTGATACCTTCTTGGAAGTACATGGTCAAGAAGAAAAAACAAACAACCCCCCCCCCGCAAAAAAAACTAAAATACCTAAGAACTGACATTAGGCTCACTGGAAACATGCATGACATTTTTCTGGATTTGAAAACTGATGTTATATTTGTTTCATAAAACACAGTTCTGTAAATTTGGACACAAAGCAATAAACACATTAATACTTTAGGAAGACATTCAGTTTTTACCTTTATAATCCGATGTATCTCACACACACACACACACATACACACACACACAGATTCCAGTGACTACATAGGAGATTTGCTATACTTTCCTTCACACAACTCTTTCTTTCATTAAACTGTTTATAAATATAACTATTGAAGTCAATTTGTAATAAGAAAATGAATGACCTGAAATGTTTTCTGAGTTCTTTGTACTGAAAAGTTTTAGAAACTAAAGTGCAGGATCCACTCAGGTCATCAATCCCTGCAGATTCCCAGCCAATGAGACAAAGCCTGATACGTGAGTGGGGAGCCCCATCTCTGACACTGAGCCACCAGAAGCAGGAAATGATGTATTTCAGCAAAGAATAAAGATACCCCCTTTGAACTGTTTTCCTAGAGCAACTGAGTGTTCACGGACTTACCTTGCACATTTTAATAAGTTTCAGCCTCTGAAATATCAATAAATACATCATTCTAAACTGGCACTAAGATTCTTCATGGCCAAAATTTAGTTCAGGCCAACCTGGAAAGAAGTGCTTCTAGAACCAATAAGAGCTTCTATTAAAGCTACCACGATATTTGCCAGTGTGAAGGGGAAGGAATCTAATTGCAAATCCCAGTAACAGAAATCTCCTTGGTTTGGGCATATCTCACAAAAATGCCCACACCCTCTTCCTCTCTCTGAATTTTCCAAGGCTATCTCGAGTGTGTGGTTGTGCATGTCGCAAAACCAAGCTTTACTGCAGCACAAAAACATTGCTCAGCCTCATGCACCAAGGTTATGAAAACGATACAAAGAACGACTGGAAAGGTGAGGGAGGAAGGATGCCAAGCCAGACCTTCCCATGCAGAACGTCTCTCCCCGCACACGCCCACCCACCGCATGCACTCCACGGCACCAGCCGGGGTAGCTGAACCAGGTGGAAGCCCAGCGCCCTTCGGCACTCAGTCATTCTTACAGGGGGCGCAGGAAGAGCAACAACGGGCCTTTGGAAAGGTGCTTGCACACGTGGAATTTTATTTAAGGATTTAGTGTCAAAGGAAATATGACCTGCTAAGGCAGAAGAAAAACAAAACTATACGTTGTCTTTGATTCCCTCTGAATTGGCCCCAGTGTGCTCTGACTACAGCTCCATAGTCTCTCAACCCTCAGAGTGTTTCAGGTTCGTTCCACATTCTATACCTTAGCGTGGTTCAGTGTAGAGACCTTATACGTCACTTTCCCAAATCAAATATAGTGACGACAGGTAAGCAGATTGAAGCTTTTGTCATAGTTCACAAATCAGAATGAAAAACTCCAGGGGCAATTTATCCCAGAAGTGAATATTTAATTCAAGAAGCCTCCAAGCTATTATGAACTTCCAGTATTTCCTCCAAATAGTCTCATTAACTAGAGAAACTTACATGATTTACAGTACATAGTGCATGCAGAGTATCTTGTGCCTGGGGATGTCATGTTTATAGAGCATTTCATGTTTGTAGAGCATCTAGTGCCTGTTGAAAATCTAATGTTTGCAGACTATCTGCTGTGTGAGAGCATGTCGTATCTGTAGATCATCTACTGTGTACAGAGCATCCAGTGTCTAGACAGGTCATGTTTACAGAGCATGCAGTGTTTGCAGAACACCTAGTGGTGTTTGTAGAACACCTAACGTTTGCAGTGTATCAAGCGTGTACAGAGCACCCAGTGTCTAGACATGTCACACTTACAGAGCATGTGGTGTTTGCAGAACACTTAATGCTTGCAGTGTGTCAGGTGTGTGCAGAACACCCAGTGTGTGCTGGCTCGGGACACCCAGCTCTAGGTCATGGGCTGGGAACACCGAAGTTCATACTCACCACATTACAGCCCACGCAGTCAGGTCCATTCTCGCAGGTCCTGCGGCGAGCTTGAATGCCACCCCCACACTGGGCCGTGCACCGTTCCCAAGGACCCCAGCCTGTCCAGAACATGTGCGGGGGACACAGCAAATGCTCGTTGCAGTATCTGTGATGGGGAAACCAAGAGGAAAAGGAAACTGTTCAGGACAACATGAAGCCACAGACCTTTCCACGGTCCGTCCTACACCGATGTTGAACACATGGGCATGCTCCACGTGGAGGGGCTCTGTGAATGCAGAGTGGTGGCACGGTAAAGGGGGCAGATGTGGTGCTGGCCATGCTGTGAGGGCACAGACAATGGGATGCGTGGGGCACAATGAAGAAAATGCTAAACTCACAATGCAGGATGGAGCTTCCTGTGCAGCCAATTAGAGGAGAAACAAACAAAACAAAACCCTTCAAATAGACACCCAAAAATGAGAACACATAGAGAATATCTAGGTAGGGCATTTATCTTCTAAACACAAACACTGAAAGATAAAGTAGGTTGTGGACACAAAGTCAGCAAAAGTGTATTTGGAATTCATTTCTCATTCTTGAATCAAGTAAGGCTCCATGATCCTATTAGTATAAATTAAAGAAAAGTTAAAGCCTGATTTTAGCAGGAGGACTCATGCCATACACTCCTTAGGTTATTGTATTTTTAAATTTATTTGTAGACTCTCAAAATGATGTCAAAGAACCTTAATTTAAAAGACCACCAGTTATTCCAGAAAAGTTGAATAACTATTTACAAACACTGGTCCTATTTATATACTCTGTACTTCTAAATATACATTCACATTGTCAATTACTAGCCAACTTTACAAGGCTTTCTTTAGCCTTAAATGAGTCAAATTTCTCCTCAGCCTTTAATACTACAAGTGAAATGAAGCCAAATGAGAGAAACAAATGAACAAACAAACAAAAAACAAGAAGGAAACAGCCTGGCATTCTATAGGTTACAGCCTCTAAAGAGGAAGAGATTGCTCTACCCATAAGCAAACGTAGTGAGGCATATCTGGCCATTTAAAGGACTATTTAAATTCAGTTCTCCATCTTCTAAACAGAAATTTGGCTGCTAGAGGACAGTAGCATGCAAGACTTTTTCTGACATCTCTCTACCCACCCCACCTGGATTCAGACACGAGGCAGACTCTTATCTGCGAGGTTAAGTCAGTCACTTGTAATGTCATGGTTATTAATAAATGCTAAATCCTGCAGGGCATTACACAAAGGACATTACAAAGCGCATTTCCATACAACAGGTGTTTACAACCTAAGATGAATACAAGGAAATGGGCACAAGCCCAGAACAGAAGATACTATCTCAATGAGTAGAAAGTAAGGACAAATGGTAGCTGGTTTCCAGAAACCAGGACAAGTCATTTGGAGAGTGCGGTTTCCAGACGGCAAATGCTGGTAAGATTCAAGTGTTTTTCCACCAAACCAGGAAAACTCTGTGGAGAATCTGAAGACCTCAGAGGCAGGTACAGACAAAAGGTCAGAGCCAGGCCAAGCCAAGGGGAGTCCACAGGATGAGGCAAAGTGAGCAATGGCCGCCATTGTGGAAAAGAACAGAATATAGAAATGGGAAGAGTGAAGTTAGAAAGGTGACCTGGGAGAAGAGAACAGAAGAAGGTGACGGGAAGTAGCATCACCTACTTTTATGAGGAGGAAGAACTTGAAACATACTTAAAAGGAATCAAGAAAGTCCCACAGAGCTCGAGAGACAAAATAGCACCATCCGAGTTCCGGAGTGAAGACCAGTCTCCAGGGATTTCTGCCTCATCCCACTGGTGCCCTGCAGCTCCCTGGGATTTCAGGAGCTCTCCATGTGTTAAGTGTGGGGTCCAGTCTCCAAAAACCCCACCAGCAGGAAGAGCAGAGGGGGCAAATGCCAACCAGGAGAGAATGGATTGCAACAATGTAAGGGAGAGGTGTTCCAAGCTGGACAAACATGATGGTGGTGGAAAGAGGAAAAGGGACGCACTTGGACTTGGTAGAGTGGGGCAAAGGTGCGGCAACTGTGTGAGTGCAGAGAAAAACAAAGAGACGAACAGTAGAGTCACATGTCAGCCTCCCACTTGTGGGAACGTGGGAGACACGCGTCCTTCTGGGTAGAGAGAGCTGATATGTCATGGCAGAGAAGCCTCCAAAGGCAAGAACCACTAAGGCACATGGTTGAGTTTCTCTAAACGGGTCACCTAGAAGACTAGTCAATGGAACCGAAAAATCCTCTCTCTTTCATCTTCTCAATTTTTAAGAAAGAGAAGCATTAGGTTTCCTTCTTCCAGAGTCATACCCAGCCTCCCAGGGCTCTTGACTCTCAGAGTTCAGGGCCATGGACACGCTTACGTGGAGGGGAGAAAGGGAAGGAATTTTCTAATTAAGAGAGTGGGATCTCTACATAGGAGAGCCAAAACAAAATTGAGGAGACAACAGATGAAAAGAATTTGGCCTCAGGAAGCATGTGCAAACACGAAGAATTGCAAGAAGGAAAACATCCTTGACTACCCAGGATTATTAACATATGTGTCGGTGCACAGAGTGTCCCAAGAGGAAGGTGCCATTCAACAACACATTTGGGAGAAAAGAAAACTCAGAACATCAGATCTGGCAGCATTTGATTCAAAATATCCACAGGTACCTTCTCTCACTGTGGATAAATTGAGAAGTAGAAGGCCACCTCCCGTTTCCAGGCCAATGCACCGACATTTAAAAGGTATAAACTACCAGGACTCCTTACCCTCATTTTAGCTTTCAGAAACAAAAACAAGCAATAAAAGAATAGAGAGGGCAAAGGAAAATCTTGCTAAATATGCTTATAAAACACTTGGCTTTTAGGGCGCCTGGGTGGCTCAGTTGGTTAAGCGACTGCCTTCGGCTCAGGTCATGATCCCGGAGTCCTGGGATCGAGTCCCACATCGGGCTCCCGGCTCAGCGGGGAGCCTGCTTCTCCCTCTGACCCTATCCCCTCTCATGCTGTTTCTCTCTCTCTCTCTCTCTTTCAAATAAATAAATTAAACAAAACAAAACAAACAAAAAAACCCACTTGGCTTTTAATAAAAAGCACAGCAAGGGAGTTACCATTTTCCCATAGCAAAACACATCACAGCGCACAAATACTTCCTCCTATTTGCCCATGGCAGGCCACCTCTGAAAACACTCAGCATGTTAGTATAGCTGAATCTACTGCAGGAGAGCCTGAAAACTGCGTGGAGCATAGCACTTGTGATCAGTGTCAATAAATGATATATTTGGCTGCATTTTAAAGTTGTCCACCACTTGCCTTCCATTTTTCTCTTTCTCTTGTTAAAGCAGTCCTGGAAAAACAGCTACGCCAAGATATGTGACAATGTCACCCTCTGCGAGGCAGGTCAGGAGGGAAGTAGAAATTGCTAGGCTAGCCAGCTCTGCCCCTTCATGTCTGGGTTCTCACTCACAAATCCACCCAGGAGAGTCTGGTCAGAGGCAAAGCCCTTACAAGCCTCAAACCCTGAATTACCCAGTTTCACGGAAGCAGTGTCCTTCCGACCCCCTTGCGCCACCACCCCAACCAACAGGTGCTCCTGACAGATGTGCCTCTTGTTAAACTACCCAACCGAGTCTCCAGCATCTTTCCCGGTCACAGACAACAATGGGAATCAGCAGTTAGTTACCTTGGCAACTCTGCTTGTTCAAGGATTTTTATTAATTTATGAATAAAATATCTACACAATGGGCCAGCCAGTGGTTCTTCATTTCTCTAGTCCTCTACACACAGCTAGCTTTTGCCACATAACAGCTGAACATTGCTGATGGTTTAGTGACTCTCCTGGATCTCTAGTATCTTAAAGCACTGAAAGTCACAGATGTATTTCGTGATGCATTAAAAATTAAGATTTTAATTTTGCCCATGGCTGCTCATTCTCATTTTGCATTTAAAAGTAAATTAATAAACCAGCAATATTTCTCCATAAATTATCAATTTTTCCACAAACCTCGTCTCTGTGAAAAGAACTACCTTTCATAACCCCATGTGGACTAGATTCTCGACATTGTATCACTTCTGGTCATATCTCTTCATACTATGAGCTGCGTTCTGCTCTGGTTTGGTCCCTGCTAGTTTCTCACTGCAGCCCCTGCCCACCTGAACCAGCCAGGACCCTGTCAGAGCCATTTTCTCCTGGCTTGGCTCAAATGACTGTCCCTTTCCTGGTCCATACTGGAATAATCAAATCTCTGTGGTACCGGAGAAACTATACATACACTGAGTTCCTCCTACTATTAACTTTTACCCCAGGAGAGAGCTAAGAGAACCCATGACGGGAGAGGAATGACTTGTAAAGGAGAAGCACTTTGGCTTGCTAAGCAAACACACCCCAGGGAGACAGAGAAAAATATAATGAAAAATCATATGATAAAAAAATAATCAAATAATAAAAAACTTATAATAAGCCCCCATTGGTTCCTGGGACTCTTAACTTTGATAATGGAGTGGGGGCAGACTCTAATGTGGTCCCCATGTTCCTACCTCCTGGAAGTCATCACACCTTGCGTGATCCCCTCCCACTCAGTGTGTGTGGTGGGGGGGGGGGGGGGGGAGGACATGTGACTTGCTCCTAACCAACAGAATATGACAAAAATGACAGGATATCACTTCCATGATTAAACCTACATAAGACTGCAATACCCTTTTTTTTTTCAAGAAAACTCTCCCCCAACCCCCGCGCCATGGCTTTGAGGAATGAATGGCCCAGGTGGCGAGGGGCTGAGGGAGCTCAGTCTGACAGCATCTGAGGAACTGAACGCTGCTGACAACCACGGGATTTGGGAAGCACACCTTCTGCAGTCAGGCCTCAGATGAGACCACAGCCATGGTCTACGGCATGCCGCAGCCTCGTGAGATCTTGAAGCAAAGGACCCAGGTCTACTGTGTCCAGGCTACAAACCCACAGAAACTTTGAGCCAATACACACGAAATGTTTCAGGCCCCAAGTCAGTGGTAACATTGTTATGTAATGACTCCTGAAACAGATTTTGGTGCCCTAACATGCAGTGCTACTGGAGAAAATGCCTAAAAATGTGAACGTGGCTTTGGGACCAGGGAATGGGCAGATGCAAGGAGAATTTTGAGGATCATGGCCGAGAGACTTTGAGGATGCTGCCAGTGAGGCTTTAGAAGGAAATAGGATAAGAACTAAAACTCAGCAACAAAACCAACCCAATCAGCAAATGGGCAAAAGACGCGAACAGACTTTCCAAGAGTAGACAAATGGCCAATAAGCACAGAAGATGCTCAACATCAGTAGTCCTTCAGGAAATGCAAATCAAAGCCACAATGAGATAATTGCTTTATACCTACTAGGCTGGCAAGGAAGGAAGGAAGGAAGGAAGGAAGAAAGAAGGGAGGGAGGGAGGGAGGGAGGGAGGGAGGGAGGGAGGGAGGGAGGGAGGAAAGAGAGAACGAACAAGTGTTGGCAAGGGTGCGGAGACACTGGAAGGCTCACACGCGGCTGGGAGGAATGCACAGTGGTGAAGGCACTGCAGAGAACGGTGTGGCAGCTCCTCAAAAAACAAAACACAGAATGACCATATGACCCAGCAAGTCCACTTCTAGGTTTATACACAAAAGAACTGAAACAGGGACTTGAACAGACACTCATATGCTAGTGTTCACTGCAGCATTATTCACAATAGCCCAAAGGTGGAAATGACCCACCTGTCAACCAACGGGGAAAGAGGTAAATACAATACGAGATAACCATACGGTTGAGGATTATTCAGCCTGAAAAGAGGAATGGAGCTCTGACACATGGTCCAGCCTGGATGAACCTTGGAGACATTATGCTACAAGAAATCAGCCAGACACAAGGGTGCAAATAGCATATGATTCTATTTATATGAAATAGCTCAACGAGGCAAATTCATAGAGAAAGAACATAGATTAGAGGTTACCAGGGGCTGGGAGGAGGGGAAAATGGGGAGTCACTGCTTACTGTTTACAGGATTGGCGTGATGACAAAGTGTTGGCAACAGATAGGGTTATAGTTATACAATACTGTAAATGTAATTAATGCCACTGAGCCGAACACTTAAAAATGGCTAAATGGCAAATTTGAGGTTAAATATATTTTACTGCCCCCAAAATTCGAAAGAAAAGAGGAGCCCAGGATTGGAAACTAGGGGTAGGAAGAGCCCTGTGACATGAGGCAGAAAGCTTCCAGGCTGTCGCTGCGGTTCTATGGAAAGCGGAACACGTCAGTGTGAAGTGAGTTACGTGGCCAAGGACACTTCCAGGCAAAGTGCTGCCCAGTGTCTTCTTGCTGCTTATGGTAAAATGTATGAAGAAAGAAAAAATACTGCAGGAAGGAATAACAAACAGGAGGGAGCAGGATGGACTATGGAAATTCTGAGTCTCTCCTGATGGCAAATACGCTACAATTAATAAATAGCTTCTGAGCATTGTCAGAGTTGGCAGAGAGTAAAAAACCGAAGGTATGACGGCACAACCTTTTGTTAAAACCTCAGAAAGACCAAAGATCAGAGTAGTTTCAGTTACACAAAGGGTGCTCGCAGGAGGTCAGGAGCAAGGGTGTGCCTCCCAGATGGTCTCCGTCACAAGCCAGCCACAGGGTGTGGTCCCTCAGCCCTCAGGAGGATTCCGGGCTGGAGAAGGGCTATCTCAAAAAAGATCTGTGGGTATGGATTTGTTTACTAGAGTAAACATCCAGGAAATCCACAGAAGACCCATAAAGTTTATTTCAGCCAAAATACCAGCTTGCACGGAAATGTATGGAAAAAGTACAAATGGAATGAGGCTGCTAGAATCCAGACTTCTACTGGCAGGAAACAGGTTGGTACAACTACCCAGCCGCAAGCACATGCTAACTTCAATGAAAAAGAAAAGCTGATTCAGGAAGCAGAAATGAGGGCCCAGAAGGCAGAGCCAAGAACCATGCAGAATTATGCACAGGCCTTGAAACTTAATCGAGCAACTCCCAACACTTGTCTGGCTAGATTTCAGAATTTCTGTGGAGCAGTGATTCCTCTATACTTTCCACCCCCCCTCCCCCATTTGAACAGAAATGTCTGTAGCTGTTACCCTTTGCCTCGCCCACCGTCATATACTGGGTGTATTGGTGGTGGATACCTTGACTCTGATTTTAGAGGCTGACCGACTGAGAGGAACAACACCCAGAAAGCCTCATTCATATCTGAGCCTGATTTAAACAATACAATTCTGGAATCTGGGGAGATGATTTAATGGTATGAAACTTCTGGGGACCTTGGGAATAGGTGAAATACATTTTGCATAGGGAAGGGACACGAATGACCAAGGGACATATAATTGTGGCAGATACTCCAAGGTGACCCCAGTGATCCTTGCCTCCCGGTATTCATGCCCTGCGTAATGTCCCCCTCTTGAGTGTAGGCAGGGTCTGTGACCTCTAACCAACAGAGCATGGCAAGGTGATGGCATGTAACTTTGCAACTGCTCTATACAAAAGCATACTGCCCATCCTGGGAGGAGACTTTCTTCCTTGCTAGATTTAAGGAAGAAAGTGACCATGTTGGGAAAGCTCGTTTGTCAAGAAACGGAAGTTCTCAATTTGACGGTCCATAAGGGACTAAATGCTGACAACCACAACCACATGATCTCACAAGCAGGTCTTTCCCCAGTCAATGCCCAGATGAGACCACAGCTCTGGCTGAGCAGGGAACCAAGGGAAGTCATAGTAAAACTCCTCATCCAATAAGACGGTGAAATAATATATGCATGTTGTTTTACGCCATGAAGTTTCTGAGCTATGGTTACAGAGGAAGAGAACACGAATACAGATAATGACACTTGCATTTTGATAGTATTTACAAAGAGGTCCATTGTTTCATCCTTGTTAGTGGCCTCTTTGGGAATCAGTGCTTCTACCGGGTTCTTGGTACTCAAGAACATCATTTGCCAGTAAATTTTAGAACAGAAGAACAGTGTACATATCCTCTAAAGTGCATGTAAAAGATAAGTTAGATTTTCTTTATCCGGTCCTTCAGAAAAAAACGATGTGATACTTCTGAGATTTTTGCTGTCATAAAACTCCCATTGAATTACTCCACATCCTGGGCATTTGGATCCAAATTAAGTCACTAACTATCATCCTGGCCTTAACTTAGGGACTTTATTGGGGTAATCAATTTATTCACTCGAGGCCACTCGGGAGCTCTTTGGGGTTGATGGTGTTTAGAGCAAAAGGGTGCAATGGCATTACTGTGTACCTGTCTAGTCATCATTCTTCTGTGCCTCCCCATGGAGGCCAGAATCTCCTCGAATCTTGAGTTTAGTTCTCAAACATCTAAGGGATGGTGTTCCCTTATATTACGCAGGTGGAGACAGCTCCCACATAACGGAACAAAGAAATCTCAGAACTGTTTGCTTGTGAAGACCAAGAAACAGATATTATGTACTGTTTTTTTTTTTTTTTTTAAGATTTTATTTATTTATTTGAGAGAGAGAATGAGAGAGAGCAAGCACATGAGAGGGAGGAGGGTCAGAGGGAGAAGCAGACTCCCTGCCGAGCAGGGAGCCCGATGCGGGACTCGATCCAGGGACTCCAGGATCATGACCTGAGCCGAAGGCAGTCGTTTAACCAACTGAGCCACCCAGGCGCCCTTATGTACTGTTTTTTTCTAGATTTCATTAACCTTTTGATATCCTGATAACCCACTAGAAAGGCTATTCAATGGGGAAGCTTCAATTGTATAAAAATCTTACAGAGTCCCTATTCTTACCATCCACGCATTTGTTATATACATTCAAAGATTCCTCTATTAACAAAATATGTATCTTGTCCAAATGAGAATGGTTTTTTTTTCTGTAAAAAGGGAACATGTTAAGTGTAAGTCCCCCAAACACGCTAGCCATCCTGATTTTTCCCTGAAAAGGTAGTAGCTTTACAAACAATCCCAAGCGCACACAGAATGTACGTATCTGCTGGCTGCAGGGCTAAATAGCATCTTCCTTCCCGTGCGCTCAGCTTAAGAAAGGTGCTAACAGGCGTTAGATTTGCAGAGGTGCTGGGTCTGTAGGGCAGTGTCACACTGATGAAGGTGACTTTCCCTGAATGGGCTGTATTATGTGACAGTGCACAGAATTTTAAAACCTACAAACAATTTTAAATCTTACAAGGTTTAGAAAGAGCAGGGAGACAATTTGCCCATAATCGGCCTTCCCATTTCTCAGCTGGTATTGGATTGGAAATGATAGACTTCCACAAGACTGTCTTGGGGGACTACTTCAAAAATGACCAACCTTGCTTTGTAAAAATCATTTTTCACTTTCCTCTGAGACAAAAGGAATGAAATCTTAATTGGCAATTTAGGAACACAGGGAAGAAAGAAAGGAATGATTCTCCCAGGTTGTTTTGAGGTCGTAATAAATGCCTAGCAGGGAATTATCTGTAGAGTAAACCTGTTGGTTTTGTCCATATAAATATTGATCACATAGCAAATAACTGCATATGGTATTTTTATAAGAGGCTCTCACTGAACCCATATGACCAGACACAATCCTTACTACATTTTAACTAAAAGGCACAGAAAGACATTTTGTTTCACATGGATTGATACATTTCTATTAGTATAGCAGAATAAAAATCCTGAGTGATGTGAAATTCACCTGCTTGGATTTTCTCCCAACAATCATAAACTAGAATGTACTTTACATATGCAAGAAAGAGCCAACTATCACCAGCTGTGGATTTTATGATGCCAAAGCCAAATGTCCGATTCTATGAAAAGCAACAAACTGTTCAACTCGAGACTAGACAGAACCAACCCCCCACCCCCACCCCAGGAGCTGAAAGCTTACAGTACAAGTGGAACACGATGCCCCTTTGGGTTCTACTGCAGCTTCCCTGAGGGTAGGAGTTAATAGAGGAGTGTGTGGTTATAAATACACCCAGACTCTGTGTTCTCACCTTGCTCCAGCTGCTTGATTTAATTCTGATGGAAAACTCTACTTCATCCGACTACTACGATCGGGGACGCAGGGCCGCCTTAGGTCCTACTTGGAACTGCAGCTTTTGAGACCCGGTCTAGTTGAATTCTAACTAGAACAAATTTTCTCCAGCTGACTCCCTTTCTGAGTCCCCAGGGAGCCCAGCACAGAGGTGCCCACTGTCTCTGCATCTCTGCTCCCTTGGGAACTGCTCAGCTAGCCAACATTTCGGGCTCTGCTGTGGCTGGTGCAGAGATGTTGTCAACACGAGGCTTTGATCAAAATTAAAGGATGTCAGGAAAGGAACAGGACGATTTGGCTCAACAGAAAAGGATGCCACAGATAAGCTAAGCGACATCCCAAACTAAACCCGCAGAGACCCCGGGCCGCGCTGGAATGGCAGGAAGCGTGAGGATGGAGGTGCCGGGGGCAGAGCGGCGCCTACCTTTCCTCGCGGTTCTGTCCCACGCACACCCGGCCCCCGTGCCGGGGAGTGGGGTTGCTGCAGGACCGTTGGCGCACCTGGAAGCCGATCCCACAGGTGGTGCTGCAGGGAGACCATGAGGTCCAGGGGGTCCAGCCTCCGTTCCTGGGGAGAGAAAGCAGCGGGGTCACTAAATCACACGGGCTCAGAGTCCATCCCCTGTGTGCACCCACCTCCGATGACCTTCATGTGTCCCGCGTGTGGACTGCTGGACTGTGGGCTGGGAAGGGAAAGGGAACCGGAACCATAGGACAGGACTGGACGTGCTGTGTCATGGGACTCTTGGTTTCGGTGAGATCCTGCTCCTGCTATCTGATTTTATTTTTATTTTTTTATTTTTTATTTTTTTAAAAGATTTTATTTATTTATTTGAGAGAGAGAATGAGGTAGAGAGAGCATGAGAGCGGGGAGGGTCAGAGGGAGAAGCAGGCTCCCCGCCGAGCAGGGAGCCCGATGCGGGACTCGATCCAGGGACTCCAGGATCATGACCTGAGCCGAGGGCAGCCGCTTAACCAACTGAGCCACCCAGGCGCCCCTGGCTATCTGATTTTAGAGTCCAGATTGGACCTTGGAGAGTAGCGCTTAAAGTGCACTAAAAATAAGATATAATAATTTGCTCTATATCCAGGTATCAACAATAATTTGAATATATAATTTCTATAATAATTTCAGTAATTTGTATAATAATTGAATATGTAATTTCTATAATAATTTCAGGAAATTCCTCTGAGAAAATTCTATATTAGAAACTATTAAAAAATTTGGTTATGAAAATGTTAAACTAATGAAAAATAAGTTTATTTCGTTAAAAAGCAATTAGAGATAAATCCCTGAGCCTCTAGAGTTTATGATTTGACTTGTACTATATCATTTAGAATCTATAAAAAGTGCACATCTGAACAAAATAGCATCTAAAACTACCTATAATGCTCACTTTTAAAATCTATTAATATCAACAAAAATCAGTAATTCTCTTGATAGGCTTCATATTCATAAAGAGCATCATAATGTCCAAAGCTTAAAACAAGCTTTATTAAAAATGAAGGAAGGGTACTTTAAATTCAGATTCTTGGCTATTTTCTTACAGTTTGACAAAGATATAGAATATAAACAAGCGGGCGCTTGGGCGGCTCAGTTAGTTAAGCGACTGCCTTCGGCTCAGGTCATGGTCCCGGAGTCCTGGGACCGAGTCCCACATCGGCTCCCGGCTCAGCTGGGAGCCTGCTTCTCCCTCTGACCCTCTCCCCTCTCATGCTGTTTCTCTCTCTCTCTCTCTCAAATAAATAAATAAATAAATAAATAAATAAATAAATAAATCTTAAAAAAAAAGAATATAAACAAGCAGTACAAACTGCACATAACTGTATTTATGTTATTAATAAATATATGATAGGCATATAAAACATAAAATTAAAATAAAATAAACAGCTTGTATAAAAGTGGTTTATAAACTGAACCACCACTGACAGCTAGAGGAATTTTTTTTTGTTGTTTAATATTGTACTTTTCCCTTGAAATGCCTGTATTCAGAATGTTTATAATTTAAATATCTTCCTTAGTAGTTAGTCCCTGCTATTAAAAAACAAACTGTAAGCATTTTTAAAAATTTTAACTGTCAAAATATTTGTTAAATCCAGAATCCAAACTCCTATGTGAGCAGTCTACTGCAGCTGGGGTATGTTTATATTTCACAGATCACATATGCATTTCTATAGTATGTTAGTCTCATAGGATTTTCATTTCCACTGGGAAAAATCAACTGACATTAATTCTTATTTTTACTTTATACATTCCCTTAAAAATATGCAGGTCCCAACTGTGCCACTGAAGCTCAAGGTATAAATAATAATTTGAATATATAATTTCTTTTTTTTTTTTAAAGATTTTATTTATTTATTTGACAGAGAAAGACACAGCGAGAGAGGGAACACAAACGGGGAGTGGGAGAGGGAGAAGCAGACTCCCTGCAGAGCAGGGAGCCCGATGCGGGACTCGATCCCGGGACTCCAGGATCATGACCTGAGCTGAAGGCAGTCGCTTAACCAACTGAGCCACCCAGGCGCCCTGAATATATAATTTCTAGAATAATTTCAAGTGAAAATTCCTCCAAGAAAATTCTTAGTATATTTCATATTTCTCTATTTTCTGAAACTTCTTCATTATATAAATAAATATATAGTGATACTTTAATGTATTATCATAAAGCTGCTTTATGATAATTTAACCAAGTAATCACAAAATAAGACAAATCCTCCCAAGCTGCTCATAAAGGTAATTGGCTAGTATCTTATACCCTGTTACCTACACAATTTAAAAAACTACCCAAGTAATTCACTGAATTTTCTAAAAAATAGCCATTTCAACATAAATAAAATGACCTTTTACTTTCAAAGTTTCTTTCTATGTTGGCAAAATGGCTAGATAGTGCAGGAAACTCTGCTTCCAAAATTGTGTAATTTTTAAATTTGTTTAATTCTTAATTTCCTAAACCGTTTAATAAACATGACATCTTGTGATACAGTCTATTTACAATATAGGGAACCTGTTGTAGACAGAGAAGTGGGTAAATGGAAGTATGTATAAATAACAGAAATATAGTAAGTGAAGAACTACATGAGTGCAATGTGTGTGTCTAATGTATGGACCCGGGTTTGCAGTCTTACAAATGTTGCTTAGAACCAGACATTGTAGCCATTAAGTAGCACCAAGTAAGCATGTATCAGCATACACATCATTTCAAGGATTCAGTCAGTCCACAACAACCCACTATGCATTTAAAGCATCACTAAAATGGGTTCACTTATTCAATTATTAATCATAAAATAACCACTAATTATATTGCAGGTCGGCTCAGAGGATGACATTTCAACTAGAACCAAAGCCAAAGATGTATCAGTAAACAAGTTGCAGTCATGCACTTGACTGTCCTTTTTTCCATAAACAGTTATCAAAGAGGATATTCCTCACTGATCACAACCTTCAAACAGTAACAGTTCTGTAACTTTATTATAAAGTTTCTCCCATGCCTGGATGGCAACCATCTTAGTTTTATAGAAAGAATGCGGTGCATAATGCAATGTTGATGTGCCTGTTTTCTGTGATCACACAAATAATCTAATCTGTGTAGCCCTGCTGTGCTCCTTTCAACCTTGTGAAATGGTCTGGGCTGGCCTGAGGAGAAGGTGAGCAGAGGACAGAGTGGGGTCCTTGCACTCTGCGGTTCCACATCAACCCGCCTCTCCTCTTGGGTAGGAAGCGCCCTTGCCCTCTGGGCTCGTTTAGAGTGCCATCGCCTGGTCTGATCTGCAGTGTTAGGGATGTCACAGAAGACCTGCCCAGAGGCTTCTGCATTCTAAATAGGCTCATTGAAACAAGGTAATACTTTTTAAAAATACTGTAAATTAACAAGCAAGTGAGGAGAACGCTTGAAGACTGATTTGAGAAGCTTTCCTGATGCTTGTTTCAAGAGAGAAGATGCTGTGTCGTGCAGGGGAGAAGGAGCACCTGAGTGTAGTAAAACAATCAAGCTACAACAGAAGAAGCAGCAGAGGAAACAGGAAATCAACTCAGTGAATCACTGTTGGAACCGTTCTCCTGGTTACTCAGTACCAGGATGTTAACTGAGCTGGGGTGTTCTAGGCTCAGATAGACTACAGAGCAGAGCAGAGCTTTGTTAAGGACTGGGCTGCTTCTACCCCCTAGCTGTCAAAGCACAGAGTACTGGATGCCACGCCCCACAGCGGGATGGAGGCACTCATTTCTCCAGCCCCTCATGGCTAGCTAGGACTGGCAGCTGAGAGAATCGAACCACCGTCAAGGGCTGTCCCACGTACAGGGCTCCCTGTACCCGCTCTGTCCTCCCTTCCCATTAGGCTAGTTATATCTCTCTCTCTCTCTTCCCTCTCCCCAAGGCTCCATCCCTCCTTTCTTACGAATTAAAATTCAGAAGTGACATGATGTCATGCAGATGCACAGTCAAATGTTCATTTTAATTATAACATAAAACCAGATTTTTCTGATCGATACTAAGTCTGACTTGGCCCTGTTTAGAAAGTATGGCTTAGCTAATTACTTTATATTGTGGATTTCATTTCATACACTGAATGACTTCAATCTGGGGCTCCAGGATATTGAGAAAATATATTTAAATGATGTGATGTGATAAAAGCATTTAATCAAAAATATATTTGTGAGGCGCCTAAGTGTCTCAGTCGGTTGGGCGTCTGACTCCTGATTTTGGCTCAGGTCATGATCTCAGGGTCTAAGGGGCTCTGCACTCAGCGGAGAGTCTGCTTTCCTCCCTCTCCCTCTATCCCTCCCCCCACCACACACAAATAAATAAATAAATCCTAAAAATATTCAAAGATACATTTGCAAAATGTATTGAATTAGCAATATTTGGAATTTCCCAACACTTTCTGAGCGTATTGGGTTAGACAAGGTGCCTATAAATAACAAATAACAGGTTTAATTTGGAATCCTCTGATCAGCCTTCTTAAAGGCTTTCTGACGTGCTCTGCACAAACTGAGGAAGTATCTGTCAGTACTGAATGAGCAAAAAAGTCAGCTTGCAGGTTAGGTGGGTTGCGATTTTTTTTTGCTTCCAACAAAATTAAACACCAACATAAGCAGGTTATCAACTGATATGGGGCAATAAAAACAATCTTTGGCGTTAGATTACCATGCTTTTGGCAGATGACTTCGAAAGAATTCAGAGAAGTGAGGGAAAATGCTGTAATCTTACATTTCCATCAACTTATGAGAGTCATACCTGTTGGTACTTGTAACTAGAAAAATAAAAACCTAAGAATGGAATTGATGCTAAGCTCTCCCTGAATCAGGCAAGAGGTTGCATTCATGCCTGAATAGGAAAAGTAGTTGGGAATTAAAAACAATTGCCTGAAGGAATGGGTTTCTAATAAAACCTCACTTTTTAGTGTTAAAATATTATCAAAATGTGTAATATTTATGATTTTTAGATTCACTGTATGCTAATTTTCAAAATACATATTTAAAATGTAAAGCCTAGGGGTGCCTGGATGGCTCAGTCGGTTAAGCATCTGCCTTCGGCTCAGGTCATGATCCCAGAGTCCTGGGATCAAGCCCCACATCAGGCTCCCTGCTCAGTGGGGAGTCTGCTTCTCCCTCTGCCTCTGTTGGTCCCCCGCTTCTGCTCTCTCTCTCTCTAACAAATAAATAAAATCTTAAAAAATATAAAAATAAAAAAATAAAATGTAAAGCCTATGGTTATCAGAAATAAAAATTTCGTTTTCAAATGCCATTCATATAATTTGTTTTAGTGGTAGTTGTAGAGAAGTATGATACAGTGACCAATATAAGACTTTCAAACAGAGAAATGTAATATATTAGGATCAGATTCTATGAGGGAAAGAGAATAGAAATAGGAAATTAAAGAAGGAAACACATAAATTTTCTAAATGTTAAAGTGGAGCCTGCTTGTTGATTTTTTAAATGGGCAGGTAGCTATGAAATCACTAAGGCACTGAGATTCCATTACACATTTAAATAGTGATGTAACAAAAATTACATCTTTGCAACTATTAAAACTTCTGATGAAAAAAATTAGATGCCAATCTACAAGCGTTTGGGGGGTATTTAGGTTAGCAATATTCTTTTATGGGGCAGATGAACAAGTTGCTGTGAGGACCATGGCCCCAGGACACCGGAACTGCCCAAGTACAAACACGGTGAATGAGCCTTGTATACGCATGGACATATGCTCTCTAGCTGCTCCCCCAGATCTGTCCTTTACAGATTTGGGAATTCTGACTCAACGGGTAGCTTCTGAGACTACCAAAACTACACTACCTTGCTGCTCACACTGAGAGGAGGCCAAGTGCATGTCGCTTCCCGAATCTGCACGAGGGGGCGCTTATTAGTACCTGGGCCGTAGGAATCATTTTCCTTTGATGCATGAAGTGGCATCAGGATTGGGTGAGCTGATATACTACGCATGCATCTTTGTGCAGGCGTCAGGTGCAAGCCTGGGGCCTCTCTTTCATGAAGTGTCTGCCTTGATAGCAGAGGCTCCCTTTGCCCGGTCTGACTAAAAGTTTGGCTAACGTGCCGCCAGAAGCATCGCATCTGCTTTCTGCAAACCTCCACGTGCGTCCATGTCAGCACGCCTCAGGGACAGGGAGCTGGGACTCCATCATTTGCACCAACTGGCTGTATCAGTTTTCTAGGTGTGGCCAAATCTGATTTCAGACCTGCTTTCGTTCTCAGGAACCACCTAATGGCGAGGACAGGGTGGAGGGTCGACAGCACTCATATGATTCTAGACACTGGGGTCACTGATGCTGGCAAAGGAAAAGGCAATTGCGAAGAGCCAGGTCTAATCCCTGTGGTCAGTTCACAAAAAATGTATGCGTTCTACCAGTAGGGACGATTAGCCTGGATGTTCCAGAAGAGGATTTTGATTGACATGGACGTTTCCCTCAAACCAGCCCAGTAACATCGTGCCCATTAAAAATATGTTTCCTAGGGGCGCCTGGGTGGCTCGGTCGGTTAAGCGGCTGCCTTTGGTTCGGGTCGTGATCCCGGGGTCCTGGGATTGAGCCCCACATCGGGCTCCCTGCTCGGCGGGGAGCTTGCTTCTCCCTCTCCCTCTGCCTGCCTCTCTGCCTGCTTGTGCTCTCTATCTCTCTGTCAAATAAATAAATAAATAAAATCTAAAAAAAATAAAAATATGTTTCCTAATCTAGCAATGAACATACTGCACAGGTTTAGATTTATGATCTAATTTATAATTTAAAATCTCCTTCCATAGATCACATAATTTTATGTGATAAGTGTCCCTGTCTTTTGCCACCTCTCTCTTGAAAAGGGAAGGTGCCCTAAGAAGGATTTCCCACCCCTCCCCAGTCTGCCCGCACACAGGGGGTGCCCCGGTGTGGGGGAGGGGACGCACCTGGAACAGTTGGCGATCTCCACGCGGGGGCCCTCGCACTGCCAGCCGCCACACTGGGGGGCCGGGCTGTCGCAGGAGCGGGTGCGACACAGGCAGGAGCCCACGGCGCTGCCGTCCGTGTGCGTGCAGGGTGTCCACGGAGACCATGCGCCGAAGTGCCCGTCCACGGTGAGATTCCTCGTCTGGGAAGAGGATACAAGTTGAGGAGTCAGCAAGGGTTAAGGCTGTAAACAGGAAAACTGAAAGGTCTCTCACGGCACCATCAGACCACATTTAGAATATTTTGATGTGACCATTAAAGAGGAGACAGTGCTGGAGGAGGGGGGGGAGAAGGGGGAGGGGCGTGAAGAATGCCAATGGCTTAGCAATCAGGTCACTGCAGAATTGTCCACTAATGTGAGAAACCCAAAGAACAAGCAGAACCGGAGTGAAAAATCACAGATGTGCAACCCTGCTGCATTTTTACGTCCCTTAAAAAAAAAAAAAAAAGAAAGCTCAAACAGTTCCATTTCAGACCTGGCCTAGCTCAAATGTCACTGCAAAAACGGACAACATTAAATTTCTAGCCCTATTAAAGCAACCCGGGCGCCTGGGTGGCTCAGTTGGTTAAGCGACTGCCTTCGGCTAAGGTCATGATCCTGGAGTCCCGGGATCGAGTCCCGCATCGGGCTCCCTGCTCAGCGGGGAGTCTGCTTCTCCCTCTGATCCTCCTCCCTCTTATGCTCTCTGTCTCCCATTCTCTCTCTCAGATAAATAAATTAAAAAAAAAAAAGCAACCGGAACTGGACTAGTTGGTAGGCACATCCCAGGCGGAGCCATACTATGACCACCGGCAAGCGCCTGCAAGTCGGTAAGGGCTGGGCATGAAAGTGACCCACTGATCCCGCGCGCTGGTGCAAGGCCCAAAGGACCGAGTTCCGAGCCCGGTGAGGTGGCAGCAGAGGGGCTGGCTGGCCAGCAAGCACAGGGGGGCCAGGATCGGGATCTAGGAAGGCACCTTGAAAGCCCCATCATCCTCACAAGAGAGGACTCCATGGACAAAGCGATCCGTTCTTTGGAGGCTACAAACTGTACCTGCACTTCATCATTTCAGAAAAATGCCAACACCCTGTGAAAACACAGGTGAGCTTTACGTTTGTCCCATCATTTCTCCAAATATAGTAGGAAAGAGTCCCCACGAAACACGTTTGCGGGCTCTGATGTGGCTGGTGGGTCATCTCCAGCCTCCACAGTACGGAGCTCTCCTTCCTCCATTCTTGTCGATACTCTAACCATTTATATCCACGAAGATGGATGAAAATCCAGAATTCTCTGCCATGCCTGGCTCCGTAAAAAGCAAAGAGGAGGGAACGGAGCTGGATTGGAGGGGACTCACTGGACCCGACCCAGAGCGGGAGTGAACACACAAAGGCAGATTTTTCCCAAGAAGAAAATATCCCCAATTCCAAGGTCTCTGTAAGCCCCGTCCAGCCAGGATAAAAATGCAGCTCCTATTGTGACCTTAAGTTTCTGCAGGGCCTTCAGTGCTTTCTTGGAGAGCCGAGCCACGCGTAACAGAGTCAAGCAAATTCCTCCCATGAAAGTGTCCTGCAAGCAGCAAAGACCTTGTCCCTTGGGGGTTCCCACATCTATCCTCCACCCACTCTCGTCTCTGGCCCAAAGGGCTCTTGTGCAGGGAAGGCTCAGCTGTTGCCTTCACTGTGACTGAACACGGAACTCAAGCCAACAAAGCCCCACATGCCTTTAAATCCAAACCTGTATCTTAGGCCTTTTGGGGACAGAGAACAGGTCAGGTAATGGCGGCTGAGTGAGGGGCAGCGCCTGGGGAAGGGCGGCCTGACAGAGCTGTCACGGGGACAGGAAGCCCCCGCGAGAGCTGCAGCCTAAGCTGGAGGAGGGCAAGAAGAAAGACACCAGTCTCTCTGCTCCCCGCCCATGTCTCCTGTGGTCTGAACCCAATACAACAGGGAAGGCTGGCTGGGGGGCAAGCCAAGTGGGGCACGTGAGGCCCATGGGGCAGAGAGTGGATGGGGAGGGGATGAAGACCGCCCAGCTCAGAGCACTATCAGGAGAGGCTCTGTGAGACATCTGGTCCCCCCACCTCTCTTCTGTGTGAAGATATGAGGGGTAAAGTAGGGAGGGGGCGCTACTGTGATTTTTGAAGGTTTACGAATCCCCACAATATTAACCAGAAACTTTAAAAAGGGCAGAATGGCGACAGGTCAGAGGATTGGGGCAAAGAAGATTCTCTCAAACCCCCTTGGCATCTGTTCTTTCCTCTAACACAGGAAGGAAATGCACATGGAGACTCTTAGGATCTCTTTAGCTACAGGAGGTTTTGAGGAAATCTGAAACCCCTGACAGGACAGACTGTGGAGAAACTGAAGATTGGTGAGGCCAGGAGAAATACACCACGATGATGACAAATGAATGAGATGGAAACAGAAATCACCCAGATTGTTGAAAGAGGACAGTTTATGAGAGAAACATATTTAGACTGCGCAGTCATGGGTCAAACTCAGCCGAGTGAACTTCGCGCAAGCTAAATTTATCAGTGGGGTGGTTAGAAAAGAACTCAATACAGGACAGAGACAAGGAGAAACACCAAGAGCACGAGAGAGAAGCAGGCAGGTAGACAAAGAGACAGACATGGGGGTGGGGGAGAGAAACCGGAGGAAGCGGGTCGAAAGGTACAAACTTCCAGTCCTAAGATAAATAAGTCTTGGGGCTTTCATGGACAACACGAGGGCTAGAGTTCATTTACATTGCTGGATGGGACCTCTGAAAGTTGCTAAGAGAGGAGATCCTTTTTTTCACAAAGAAAAGAAAAACCTTTTGGGGGGGTATCTACATGAGATGATGGGGGTTACCTGAACTTACTGTGGTGATCATTTCACAGTTTAGGCAAGTGATGTCACGATGCTGTATGCCTTCACCCATGTGGTGCTGACATGATATCTCAGTAAAACGCACAGGGAAAGAAAGAACCCACTGCACTAGACATCCTCCCCCTGCAACCTTTGGGCACTGGTGTAAGATAATAGTCTCTAGGTAAAGAGATGCTATGTATGTTCTCTGTCCAAATGTCTGGATGAGCAAAAGATGAGCTAATAAGACAGAGAAAAAGAGGAAGAACCTGAAATAAGTGATGATAAATGAAAGAATGTTGTGGAATGAGGTAGAAAAACATAGAACAGGGGGTGCCTGGGTGGCTCAGTTGGTTAAGCGTCTACCTTCAGCTCAGGTCATGATCCCAGAATCCCAGGATCGAGCCCTGCATTGGGCTCCCTGCTCAGTGGGGAGTCTGCTTCTCCCTCTGACCCTCCCACTCTCTCTCTCTCTCTCAAATAAATAAATAAAATCTTAAAAAAAAGAAAAGCATAGAACAGTTATTGCAATAAAAACACTGGAAAGAAAAGGAACTATGCTGGGCACTTGTCAGTACGAGTATTTCATGATTGCAATTTGCAGGGTAAGAGTGGGGGCTTTCTGTTTTGGCCAGGGGCGGGGTAACTGCAGACTTTGAGGGGCAGTATTTTCTACCCAGGACCATTGCAGTCGGTTCCATTAACTTTCAGAGCAAGAAGAACTTGCAACATGCAGAAAAGGACGTGGGCAGTCAAACTCTCATCGCATTTAATTACACCCTCCTTTTGACGCTGAATATATTAGTTTGAGAATCTGCCTAGGGAACAGATCTGTGAGTAATGGGGTAGGTTTCTATTATTCCCCTTTCCCACATGAGTAAGTATTTTTATATTTTGTTAGTGTTCCTTAGAAATCAGAAATAAAGCTATCTACAATATATTCACAGATAGGTAGTTTAGTGTATGCCAGGCACTGCGATGCGGGATTTCGATGTCTTAACTCTTCAATGTTCACAATGTTCGTGGTACCTACATCCCATTTCACAGATAGGCAAATTGAGGTTCGGATGAGGCTCAATTTACTCAGAGTCTCACTGGTTGTGAAAGACCCAAGAATTAGTCTAAACAAGCTAATCCAGAGCCTGTGATCTCAGCCACTTCATTCCATAATGTGATTCACAGATCCTTCCCTGATGAGAGTCTCATGGAAACCAGCACCATACAATTTTATCCCTAATTGTTATAATAGCAAAGTTCCCTTCGCCTAGGAAATAATGGGTTCCCAAGTGCTAGCTAAGGAAGATTCAATTCTTATTAACAAGCATAATCTATAATCCTACATTTGATTCACTTGTGTTCAATTCATTAATTCCCAAGTAACCAAGGATGTAGATGCATTCGATAGGTACAGAGATCCCTGGAGTATATCTGGAAGTTCTTCTGTACTCCAACTATTATCCTCATAGTTAAATCAAAGTCTTCTATCTTCTGCTGGGATGTTTTTTCAGAAGTCAAAAGATCTTCATTTATTTTCAAAGTTCATGACCTTTTGGTCAGTGATTGTAACACAACAGCATATTGGATGTGCTCCTTGGAAAGGACTGTCTCATATTACAGTAACAGTGTAATATCCCTAAATCTCTCTCCATGAGTGAACTGCACAAGGGAAAGCTAGCACCTTTGAAGAGGAGTAAGCGGGAGCACTATGGGCTATGACAGGATGGGCAAATAGGGGCAGTCTTTAAAATGGGAGCACTAATGCCTATCCCCAGGGTGATCATGACATTAAATGAGATAATCCATTGAAATGGCCTAACACTGCACTCACCACATGGTGTAGACACACAATTAACCTCAGCTCCCTCTTCCTTCTTTTACAGTAGATTTCAGTACAAAATTCGGAAATAATGTCTAACCTGCTATCTGAGCATAATATGCAAGGTGACCATGGGGTCACCTATTGGTGGGTGCACCCATCAGTCACTGCTCTGGGGAGAGGTTGGCAGCTGGAAATGTCACTATCTTGTAGATTGGGGATAATGTCAGAAGCACTGGATTTAAGTCCCAATTTCTTTCCCAGTGTAGTTTTAGAATCTTCTATAAACCCTTTAGACCGTGCTCCATGGTGCCGCTATCTAAATGGAGGGCTCTGGGCTCAGTCATTGCCAAAGTATCGTTTCACCGCAAAGGTGCTACTTAAACAACGTCCTGGGAAAGAGCCAGTTATTGCAAGACATCGAGGTGTTTGTGAAGTATACGTATCTTCCTAGTTGTTGCATGACGTATTTTGGAACAGGGAGCCATTGTACGAGACAGTACACTGGGGATCACGCACCTGCCAAGGATGTGGATGGTATTCGGGCACCAGTAAAGCCCAGGGAGATTCTTAAGACAATGCTATCCTTGTAAAGCAACACTGCAAGTTATGCAGGACATAAATAATATTCAAATCCCTTCTAGACCTGTAAATTCAGATCTTGCTCGAGTACTTCAAATCTCTTAAACAGAGAATGTGTTCAATTACAATTGCATAAGCCACCAGAACGTTAATCTATACATCAGTCAACTATTGCCCTGTCTCCTGGACGATAGAAATCCACAAACATTTTAAAACAGGAATCGTTTAGTGGAAAATAGGTATTCTTGGGCACTAAGTCCCTGGGAGGGTTTCCAGGGGTCCATCACCAAGTGGAACTCTCCAGACAGCGGAGGATCTGCCTGGATTCCGACTGCAGCACTGACTTTGGGGGACTGGGTTGTGCTACATCACTGGTCTGAAGTTCATGAACACTTACTTGGTAGGTTCCCACAGAGTCTGCTTTACCCTCATTGTACCCCATGTTTGCCTAACTCCCACTGAGCTCCACATGGTAGCATCTACACTTTCATTATTAAACTTTCACTTTTACATTGGAGATAAGATGCTCTGGTCTCATTCAAAAATCCCTCAGCTTATAAAGCTTAATTTCCTTTGGATAAAGATATGTAGGTAAAGAAAATTATTTAACTGATTATAGGATTTTTCACTATACATGTGTATGTACATGTATGTATACTTACATATAGTTTACATCTCTGAAATCAGTTTGCATCTTGCAATCTACGGCAGCATATTTTGTCCTTATAAAACAACAATGGCATATCAGAAATGATGAAATGCAGTAGATTTGGCCAATAAAAATCAAACCTTTCTTCTATTTTAGTCAAAATAAAAAAATAACATGGAAGCAAAATTATATTTTAATAGCTTTTAAAAATACCTTTCTAAGACAGCTCTGTAATAATGCTAATAACTTTCATTGAGCTCATTTCTTTCTAAGAGACAGATTTTTGGAAAAAGATACACAATTGATATAGTTGCTAAAAAACAAAACTGCAGGGGCGCTGGGTGGCTCAGTTGGTTAAGTGTCTGACTCTTGGTTTTGGCTCAGGTCATGATCTCATGGGATGTGAGATCCAGAGGCATCAGGCTCCAAGCTCAGCAGGGAGTCAGCTTGAAGATTCTCTTCTTCTGCCTCTCCCCCCACTCATGCTTGCTTTCTTTCTCTCTCTCTCTCTCAAATAAATAGATCTAAAACAACAACAAAAACCTACAGACTCAAAATGGAGCTTCTTATGCCAATAAGCCCATGTCACCAAACTGAGACTTGACTTAATTACAGTTTTGGTTCTTCTAGAAAAGGAATCTTAAACCAATCAGGAAATTCCTGATTAGCACTAGTTAGGTCATCTGCCTGACAGACCCGTCATCCGCTAAGGAAAGTAACTTTGCAATAACCAACCTGCTTTTTTGCCTACTATAACTTCTTTGTTCCCACTTACTCCTGTCTATGAAAGTGTTTGATTTTGTGCAGCTCCTCAGAGCTCCTTTCCATTTGCTAGATTGGATGCTGCCTGATTGGAACTGATTTTTGTTCAAATAAACTCTTAAGATTTTTAACATGCCTCGGGGCGCCTGGGTGGCTCAGTCGTTAAGCGTCTGCCTTCGGCTCAGGTCATGATCCCAGGGTCTGGGGATCAAGCCCCGCATCGGGCTCTCTGCTCCGCGGGAAGCCTGCTTCTCCCTCTCCCACTCCCCTTGCTTGTGTTCCCTCTCTTGGTGTGTCTCTCTCTGTCAAATAAATAAATAAAATCTTAAAAAAAAAAAAAAAGATTTTTAACATGCCTCAGTTTATCTTTTTACAACTAGATATCTTACAAGCAGATGTCTCAGATATCCACAAAACCACGGGTCGTAGACTGATGGCCTTACTGCTTAAGAAGAACTGTTATTATATTCTTCTGCCCTTTTTGACATTAAAAATGCAAGGTCAAACATATACGAGAAGATGGTACTGATTTCTTCGAAAGTACATGCCCGTAATTTAGAGCTACATTTATGTTTTCTCTAGATGCAAAGATTTAAGGTGAACATGCTTTTAAAGTATTTTCAGAAATGAGAGAGAACTTGGCACAAACACTGGCATTTTTCTAATCAATTTCAAGAAACACTGAAGAAAACCTTGCTTCTAAACTAAACTCAGAGAGCTGAAGCTCCATAACCCAGAGGACCAGCAGCGAACCCCATTGTAAAGCTCTGCTCAGAGCCCGGATGCGCTGACCTCACACCTTTGCGGTAAAAAGCTTCGATCTCGTGCCCACCTTTGGGAGACGATGCTGGTTTTACTAACCCTGGCCTTCCTCATGTCACGTTGCCTGATGTTCCCCTTACAAGCTGAAGGACAGGCTTCATGAGCATGTGGTTAGGTAATGAAAAGAGCAGGTTCCTTGATAGGAACCAGAGTGACCGCCCGGATGGCACGGGCTGTTCTGCTGGGAGAGGGCGGATCTCAAGTAACAGAACGTGCTGCTTCTTTCCCAGCTCTCCCCTGCAGAGGTGAGCGAGCACTGACAGCCACAGAGATCAGAACCTACGTGACAGCACAGCGACTCAATCAGTTTTCAAATACATGGAGGTTAACAGCTATTGCTCATATGGTCTGAGGACAGAAAAAAGAGTTTGAGTCCAACGCATTAAGAGTTCTAAAAACAAAGGAAAACAAATAAGCTGGCTCCTACAAGTGGGGCCTCAAACAAATAAACGGGCAAAGGAAACTGTTTTCCTAGATTCAGAGAACCGGCTCCAAGCGGAAGTGAGTCTCTTCATTCTGTGGGTTCACAGTGGGAATGGCCGTCATGGTCTGTCTCCGAGGCCTTCCCGTGACCCTGAGCAGGATCCAGGAGACTGTCCCACAGGGGGCCCAATAGGAATATCCTTTATTTTATTCTTTTAAAAGCTCTACTTATCTCAGTTTCTAGAATTATAGCTCCCATGGGAAAGGGATGGGTGTGGAAGTCATTATTTTATTAATGCTAAAAAGGGCAAAAGAGTCCACACCAATCTCTGGAGAGAAAACCCAAGAATGAAACAGAGAAATTACACCCCATTTGCAAATCAGCAGTGTTTTCTCTTAAGATGTGTTTCTTCAAAGCAGACAAAAACCTTATGGCAACATCCTGTGTGGCTCTAGCGAAAGCTCAGAGCGGAACGAGTTGAGAGAGCACAGACTGGGTTTGCAAGGAAGGTTCCAGATGCACGAGCAGGACATGGGTTAGGATTTAGGACAGCTGGGTTCCCACTGACAGTGCTTTCTGAGGCTGGAGGACATGCACACTTACTGGACAGGTGGAGGTGCTCTGCTCCCACTGCGTCATGCTCAGGCTCTCCTCCAGGCTCGTGCATTTCTTCATCACCATGTCCCAGCCACAGTAAGGGTCCTGGGCCCCAATGCAGGAACTGCAAACACACACCCAAAGGTCAACAGAGAGGCAGCCTTACCCACGCTACAACCGACGCGAGCTTAGGCGAGTCTGGCCCTGATGAATTGACATGGGAACTAGTTAGGAGAAACCAAGTTTTAGCTTGCATACTAGAGGACACTGTATGCATGCATCCATAGTATCTAATGAAATCAATTAACTGTGGTTCAAATATCTCTATTTTTCCTAAGATGACTAAAGGACTGTCTGTGCCAACATGAGCCTTTTGGTGTCATGCTCAAAAACACTAAACGTTGTTATCACCACCACCATCATCATCACTATCATCGACACCACCACCATGTCCATCCCCTTAGCAACAGGTAGTATTTGCTGAAAACCTGTTGTATCTTTCAGACAACTTTTATAAGATGCATTATTATTTTCACTTTATCATCATCATCACCATCACCACCACCACCACCACCACCACCACCACCATCATCACCACCACCACCACCATCATCACCACCATCACCATCATCATCACCACCATCATCACCATCACCATCACCACCATCATCACCACCACCACCATCATCATCATCACCACCATCACCATCATCATCACCACCATCTCTACCACCATCACCACCACTACCATTATCACCACCATCACCATGACCACCATCATCACCACCACCATCATCACCATCACCACCATCATCATCACCACCATCTCTACCACCATCACCATCACCACCATCACCACCATCATCACCATCACCACCATCATCACCACCATCATCATCACCACCATCATCATCACCATCACCATCATCATCACCACCATCATCATCACCACCATCATCATCATCACCATCACCACCATCATCACCATCACCACCATCATCACCATCACCACCATCACCATCATCATCACCACCATCTCTACCACCATCACCACCACTACCATCATCACCACCATCACCATCACCACCACCACCACCACCATCATCATCATCATCACCACCATCATCATCACCACCACCACCATCATCACCACCATTACCATCATCATCACCACCATCTCTACCACCATCACCACCACTACCATCATCACCACCATCACCATCACCACCACCACCACCATCATCACCACCATCATCATCACCACCATCATCATCATCATCACCACCATCACCATCATCACCATCTCTACCACATTATCATCACCATCACCATGACCACCATCACCATCATCACCACCATCACCATCATCATCACCACCATCTCTACCATCACCATCATTACCACCATCACCTCCACCACCACTATCATCATCACCTTAATAACATGTTATTTGCTGAACACCTACTGTAATATATCAATTTATTGTATCATTTAGACACTTGACTCTAATGAGGGAGGTAGTATTATTTTTACTTTATTGATAAGAAAACTGAGGCACGGAAGAGTTAAGAAATTGGCCTGACAAGCAAATACACCCCAAACCCTTCAACATGATTAGTCTGAATTTAATAAAATAGGAAAGTCTTCCTTTTGGGTACCGTAGCTTAAAAATGAATTAAAAATTTCAATTTAATAGTAACTTAATATAGCTCCAACTGCAATATTCAACACATTATTTCAGAAGTATTATAGATGGTGGATACTTTATTTTGGCTTTGTCCCCATGAAAGAGTTCATACACCACAGGGGTATCATTAGATGAAGATTTGGGCCCCTATGTTATCAATACAAGAGAAGGTGTTCGAGGGTGGAGGGAAGTAGGCAGAGTGACAGTGATTCAGCCAAAATTCTACAAAAGATGACCCCACAGGCAAACAGGGCATTGAACACCTGAGAATTCTCTCTCTGAAGGGGCCAAGAGGTCAGACATGTAGGAAACGAGAGAGAAGAAAGGCAGGCTAGTGCAGCACAAAAGTGCTAACATTTTCTTAGAGGTAAGGGGCCCCTTCGGGCTGGGAGAATCTGGGAGAGGGTTACCAGTCAACCAAGAGCAGGTCTAGAAATCATAGCCTAACTATCAAACATGGGCCGAGGAGGTAGTATAAGTAATATTAAATTGTTAATATTTATGATACAAAATAATCCTAATTAACATACCAAATGTGATTACCACATATCAAGCACTGTTCTAAGAACCTGGCCTCTGTCAGCTCATTCCAACCTCACAGAACCTTACAAATATAATCCCTTGATTAGCTCCTGCATTTATTTTAAATGAAATAAATTAGTCACTTTAAAATGCAGAAACCCAAGCAGAGAAAGATGAACTTGAAGTCCCACAGTAGAGGAAGATAGCTCTAAAGACAATAAATCAAGCAATAATGGTATAAAACTATTATTTATTGTTACTATGGAATTCTTATTAATTTACCACCCAAAGAAGTTCAAAAAGAGATGGTTAAAACTGGCTCTTCTCCCAGCAGGACTAGGTTGGGTGGAGAGGGACATAGAACAGTTAGTTGCCTGTCACCATAGCCTCATTAGAACTTGTTGGTAAGTGACCGTGCACATGTTAAAGGTAAACTGAGGCACATTAAAATTTTGAATAATCTGGTAGCACCAAATCTGAAGTGCTTAGGAGGCTCCCCTAACAGAAGCTAAGGGAGAGAAGTTTACAGAGAAGACTTGGAAGCAAACCAAGGAAATTATTTGATTGGCTACAGCTTAACTGGTGGCCTTATTTGGGAAAGCCTGGTTGACTGGAACTGGTCCTTCCAAAGCTTCACTTTCCCAGATTCAAGCGCGGACTTGAATCCCAGACTCTGGCTTTGGTTTTGGTAGGCTTAGGTCGGCTACCAAGGCTTTAGGGCCACCCCAGTCTAAGGGCCTCTTGCTGAATTACCTTACTAGGCATATAATAACTGCATGTGAAAAATCAAATGAAACAGTTATAACAGACAAAGTACATGTTTTCCTTCCCCAGAAGTAGGTACTATTCACACATTCATTTGTTTGGGGGATATTTTCTTTGCACAAAACAGTATTTATGCATAGATATGTCTATATACACATATATATTTTTGTTGTTTTTAATAAGTACAGTTAGATATAACACATGCAAACGGACTGTATACACAGCCTCCTGTTTTGCTTTTTACACATAAAAATATATTGTGACATTTTTTCTTATCAGTATAAATAGCTCTACCTGATTCCTTATATGGCTGTATAGTATTCTGTTACCTAGAAGAACCAACATTTATTTAACTCCTTTAGAAGCAAGGCTGTAATGCACACCTTTGTACGTATTTTCTACATGATAAACTTCTTTTTTTTATCATGTTCAGTTAGCCACTGTATAGTACATAGTTAGTTTTTGATGTAGTGTTCAGTGATTCATTAGTTAAGCATACATTGTGTTGACGAGGTAGAAGTTATAGGTATTAATGATTTTGTACCAATCAACAGTTTGGAGGGTAACTCTTTCTCCTCTCCCCTATTTCATGCTGAATGCTACTTTTTTTTTTTAACTTTGCCCTTTCTGATAGATAAAAATACTCTTCTAGTTCTCTGTTCTATTTGTTCAGCTGTGAGATGAAAATTTAGTGTGTCTGTGTGTGTGTGTGCGCGCACGCATGCATTGATGGAGTATCCATATTTCCGTTCCTGTAAATTTCCTATTTGTAACCAATTCCTGCTTTTTGCTTCTTTTTGATTAACTGGCTTCACTGTTTTTATGTAGTCATTGCAAGTGAAAATTTCTGTATTAGAAAATTAACCTTCTGTCAATAATGTTTCCAATACTTTTATCCTACGTGTCATTAAATATTTTTCCTGAGATACCAATGTTTTAAATTTTTATGCAGTAAAGTTTATGGATCTTTTCCTTCACAGCGTCTGAACTTTGTGCCATATTTTGAAAGAGCTTCCACACTTAAAAATCATAAAAACATTTATGCAGAATTCCTTCTGATCTTTTATAGTATCATTTCATTTGCCTCCCTGTCTGTGATCCATGTGAAATGTATTTCTAGCAACTCTCCTTTCCTCCCTCCACTTGTTGAATTAAAACAAACAAGCAAACAAACAAACAAACATGTATATATATTTTTAAACCTAAACTTCTCAATCCTCATACCAACACAAGCAGATCTGGGACAACAACAAGGAAGCTGTGCAAGGTTTCTTTTACCTTTTTCTACCAATTTCAGACAACATCTTTTTTAAATACAAGTTTACAACACAAAGTGTGAGCATCAGCGTTTGAAAATCTCTAGTTCTTGAAGTTTGGGAATATAATTTTTTTCATAACTTACTTTTAAATAAAAATTCATTTCAATGATCAGTTCCATAGAGTAGAATTTGGCCTGTACTTACAGTACATAAAGCATATTCCACATTTCTCAATTTTAAGAATTAATCATTTTTTTTTTTTTAAGATTTTATTTATTTGCGAGAGAGAGAATGAGAGACAGAGAGCATGAGAGGGAGGAGGGTCAGAGGGAGAAGCAGGCTCCTCGCTGAGCAGGGAGCCCGATGCGGGACTCGATCCCAGAACTCCAGGATCATGACCGGAGCCGAAGGCAGTCGCTTAACCAACTGAGCCACCCAGGCGCCCAAGAATTAATCATTTTTAAGACACACAATTGATTTAATAACTTTTTTTTTAGGGGATAAGCAAGATGAAAATAAACCAGTGACTGTGTAAGACAGGAAAGTGTGCGTTTTTGTATCCACAAAATAAGATATTTCACATATTGTCACTAAGCTCAGGGTCAGCAAATCGTCCCTGTGCAGATGTTGTTCTGTAGGAAGTTTCTGGAAATCTGAAGACCCCTCAACTGGGAGACAGATCTGGGCGCAGTGAGAACTAAGAACCCTTCTGCTTCCTGCTGTGACCTCCCTTGGCTGTGACAGTGGCGATCTGACCCACACTGTCCGTGTCTTACTGAACCAACTGGCCACATTCATTCCACAGCGTATATCACACGTGGGAATCCTCACTGAGCATGATGCCATTTTCA
Source organism: Mirounga angustirostris (assembly GCF_029215605.1). Taxonomy (NCBI): domain Eukaryota; kingdom Metazoa; phylum Chordata; class Mammalia; order Carnivora; family Phocidae; genus Mirounga; species Mirounga angustirostris. The sequence continues at coordinate 147,192,487 of NW_026991715.1, read as the reverse complement.
CATGGGTGAGCAAACAGGACAAAGCAACACTTGCAAAATGATTCAAAAGGCCTAAACTCCTTTTAATGTTTGTTATTAAAGCAACATGACCATTAGACAAAATTAAAATTCCAAAGAAACAGGAAAATTCCACCAGCCCCCTCCCTTTGCTCCTGGCTTCTCTTTGCAAATCTTCCTGCAGGACTGAAATAATGCCACAGGGTTACACAGGACACACAGGATATAAGCTGTTTTCAATGAAAAGCTGCTTGTAAAAAAACCTCTCTCTTCCCATAATGTTGAGGGCTTCGCACATTCTTAACATTCTACTTATCCCTTGAACTATTAAAAGTTCTTTACAGGCACAAATGCCCATTCATTAAAAATTCCATTTATAGATAAATATGTTTTCCTCAGTCAAAATATTTCAGGCCATGGCAAAATTCTGATGAGCCCTACCTTTACGCTAAGAAAAACCAATCATCATAACTTATTGCTCTGGGAAGGTGGGTCTTTTAAAGAGACCGCGTGGAAAATCACAGATGTCTTATTAATGTGGCCATTGTGAAAGAGGCTTTTCTTCATTGCCCTTTGAAAATGTTTTTCTTTGTATGATGAATCTTTTTAATAAAAAATTTTCCCCATTTTGTTAATAACCTTAGATTATTCTCATTTGATCTATTGCCTTGGTATTTGAAAGTATCTGAATTCAGAAAATATGTTGGTCAGAATATGAAAGTTTAATTTAAAAACACATTTCTTGAGAATATGCTTTACAGCTAAAAGTCTATTTAGAGACGGGCCTTAATTCTAGAAGAAGAATAAACTACTCTCCCTTTTCCAGGTCAGTAGTATTAATGTTTAACTAGATGCTTCCTTTAAATTTTAAGGTTTACAGCTATGCTATTTCCTAATTTGAGTAATAGGGAAAAGAGGTGTGTTCATTACAATCTTTTCATTGTATTTCTAGACAGCTGGAGCCAATTACTGACTACCCCCTCGCATGTTAGATAATCTAAGTGTCAATGACTTTATCTGACTTGTTTGTTACACTAATTGTCATTAAATCAGCTTTTTTTTTTTTTTACTTAATAAAAAAGTTTATATTTTTCAAAGACATAGTATTTCACGGTTAGCCCCATCCTCAAAGACTCACATGAAAATATAACATTTAAAATAGAAAAAGAGGAAAAAGTCAAATGACAGGAAGAAAAGAAAAGTCCGTTGAAAGCATTTGATTTACTTCTGGACTCTCTTTCTGGTTTTCGAACGGGTTTTTGTGGCCTCTTCTGTCTGTGTATCTGAGCATTCCATATCTTCAACACTGGATTTGGTGCTCTCCTCAATTCCTTTCTTGCACTTCATTATTGACTTTGTTCTCAAGCCTCCGTTCTCCACGAGGCTGAGGTCCAACTTGCCATCATGCTTGCTTCCTATAGCTCTCAGTCCTTGCGAAAGAGTGTCTCGTAAGTTCTGATAAAGAGGCTTCTCGGCACAGTCCAGTAATTTCAGTTTCCATGTATTTAGCAATCTCATCTGGCTTGTTTCTCTCAGGAGAACATTTGTCCATGAAATCTGCAATATTTTCTCTGTATCTAATTTTGGAATCTCTAACATAGTTAGGGTCTTTCAAATTATCCTCCCAAGGAAGATGGCCACTAAGCCACTGGATCATGCAATAACCAAGGATTTCCAAATCACCACGTCTTGACGGGGTGACACCATTGTGCGCATCGATGCTGGTGAATTCAATAATGCCATCATGACATCTTTTGGGGTCTTCTTTGTATTCTTTATGAATTCCTCTGGGCAATACCGGTAAGCAAGGCCATAATCTACCAAGTACACCTGGTCAGGATTCTTGTAGCTCAAAGAAGATTTGAGGCCTTGATATCTCCATGTACATACTCATGCTCGTGAATATATTCCAGAATATCCAGAATTCTCAAGCTTTGCTGCAAGACAGTTTTCCGAGAAAACCTTCTGGCATTTGCTTCATATGTTTTCTGAAGGTCACTCCCAAAGCGATCCATTATCATAAACCTGTAACTTTTTCCATTTTTATCATGTAGGCCAGACCCCCAATACTTAGGAACACCCAGGTACTTCAGTTTATGGGTGCGAATCCACTTCTGAATTTGCTCTGGTTTGGCAGCTCGCTGGTAGAACTTCAGTTCAGTAAACAGAGGTCCATTGTCACTGGGCACAATTTTTACAACACAGGGTGCATTGCTTCCCACCGATTTTGAAGAATTCATATCAGCAAGATATATACAACCGAAGCCACCCTGGCCAATGGGCGATCCTAGTTTCCACTCCTTCTCCGTCATATCAGTGATTATCTCCCCAGCTGCAAAGTGTTCTGCAAGTCGTCTCTTCCCAGGGCCCTGTCTTCCAGCCTGAGCTGCCTTTACACGAGGCATCTTCACCCGAACCGGAGATGTGTCGCCTTCTGCACTGTACGAACTTCCCGCCGCTTTCTAAATCAGCTTATTTTTGATCTTAAGAATTTTTGCCATATTAAAAAAATGCATTCATTAAACATGGGATTTTAAGTTTTTCAATCATTCATTCATTCAGGGCATACTTAGGAGCACTGCCATGAACTAAACTGAAAACAGTGGGGGTGCCATGAACAGCAAAGCAGATACAGGCACTGTACCCAAAGAATCTACCCTTTAGCAAAGGAAATAAACACTGATCAATAGCAATAACCATTTCCAAAGGAATAACCCAAAGAGGGAAACCCTGTTTGGATGGATGAGTCTGGGGTCAGGAAATACCCAGGGAGCAGCATTTAAACTGGGATCAGTGAGATAAAGAGAAGTGATCCATTTGACATGGCTTAGGAAAAACAGAACATTTGGTAGCAAGATGGACATGAGGAGGGCACTTAGGTAGGAGGGAACTTGGGGAGTTTAAAGGATGAGATAAATGGTGGCCAGACTCTGGTTGAAGCTTGAAGAGGAATGGGCAGAGCCCTGGAGCCCAGTTCAAGATTTAGGGTTTCCTAATAAGTGCTGTAAACTTTAAAATACTGTGCAAAAACTATGTGTCTATTTACTTAACATATTTCTACTATCATCATGATAGTAGTGGGATAGACGTATTTCTGTTCATGAATGATCTTTGCCTTAATTCCCAACATGATCTGAGATGTCTTATTCCTAATGACCAATGTCACTCTATACTTCAGAATCTGCTTTTATTTTAAGATTTGCATTAAAAACACTGTCTTACAAGAAATAAGACTGAAAAAATTCTAATGAGACAGTAAAGTGCTTGAGGAATGCATTGTAAGACATCCACACATCCTTTAGTCGGTGAATCCACCTGAAACGTGTATTTTCTTCAGTTTCTGCTCCCACGAAACTGCCATGGGTTCTTTGTTTAAGGAGGCAATGTGACAGACCACAGTGCATTCTATTAAGTGGTGCGAATTATTTTAACTGCACGTTTGGATAGATTCACAATGATGTTTTGGACTACCTGGCAGGATGCCATGTGTTGAAGATACCAAGACCAGGAATGAACTTTCAGTCTTGTGAGGGAGGAAGAATATGTTCATGAACGTTGCCTGCCAACATAAGGAGGGCTTCTCATAAGTGAGAAGCTCAGACAATGGTGTGACAGGAGTCAGAGGAGAGAGAGGTAGACCAGAAGGGTTCCAAGGAAGATGCCATGTGTAAGCTGGCTTCTGAATGAAATTGGGAGTTTAGCTGAGTGAGAGGAGCATCCTGGTCATGAAGGCCCCCGGAAGGATGAGAGAGTCATGTGCCTGAGGCATGATCAGGATGATGAGCAGAGCAGCATGGCTGGCTGAGGTTTCCTTAAGATTCTTAGGAAGCATACCGGTGTGAATAAAATGTTGGGAGTTTTGCTTAGGCAAGAAAAATTTGGTGGTGGTGGACAGCATGTATCAAGTTGTGAAATCTACTAGAAGATTAATTTATAATTCCCAAGAAAAACCAAGATACAGCTACAATGTAATGGCATTTTTAAATTTAGGACACATGCCAAGTAAACAAAGATATAATTACTAGTAAAAATACATGTTTATACTCATTATGCATCACTTGCTAAAGGCATTTAATAGTAATTCACGTTACATGTTATGATTTGTAGATGAAATGAGTGATCTAGAATTTCAATTAGTCGCTAACTTTAATACATTAAAAACTATTCACTACTGGCTTATCATTAAATGACACTGATTAAATACAATGAGGATTTTTTATATTTAAATTTGCTTTTAATATTCAATTAGAATATTTGATATGTATTGCCAGTAATACTAAGCAAGTGTTTTTTCATTAAAATCTTATTAGGTGGATATATCACTCAAATTTTCCTGAAAAATCTGTTTTAAAACTGAACAAGACTGACACACATATTATGAAGCATTTTGGGAAAATTGATAGTAAAAAAGAAATAGTTAAAAGAGTAGAGAGTATTTGATATAAGCAAAAGAAAAGCGCTCTCTGGAATCTAGCAATTGTGATCAACTTGGGACATCAGCTTTGGTTTCTGACATGACACAGACAATCCCACTTCCCACACTTGTCACACACAGAACACTGAGCTGCTTATCTTACCCTCCCAGTGGATCTCAATCATCGTGAAATTTGTCTTTTAACAAACATACTGTCTCTCTGGAGAGGCCAAGTCTGCCCCCAGGATGAAACTCTCCAAGGAAGGCAGTTTTGTTCTCAGGGATCAAAACCAGGACAAAGAAGACACAGGGAATATCAGTGACTCAACATGAGCCCTTCACAGCTCAGGGATGATGAAGTAATTGCTGCGAGAAAGGACCAGAAAACGCTGCATCCAAGTGCCCAAGAAGGAAAGAAAAGAATCCCTGGTCACTTCATTCAGGAAAAAGCCTGCACTGCTGGTATTCTATGTTCTCTACTCTACAAAATAGAGGCAATGGAATGTCCATAGTCTCCTCTCCTCCCCTGCCAATCAGAGAAAAGTTAAGACACAATTACTCTCTGCCCAACTCACATTTCTTCAAGGGAAACCCTTTTGTGGATGAGTAGATGAGGGTTTAATGGGCAGAATCAGAAAACACAGGAGAATATGAAGAGTTGTCAGTTATACTTGAAGAATACACAAGGGGTCAAGTAATACATCTTAAGTCTTACACAAAACTTTAGAGGACAGTAAGTCCAAAGAAAACATTTATATTACTCTGACTCCTTATAATTCACCCAACTCAACAGGTTAGCCATGAGTGAGTCATGAAGCTTAAATGCCAATGCCAGAGAACCCGCCTTTGAGAGCACAGCCAAGCCCAAGGGAAGAATTCTGGCTGCGTCAGCAGAGTAGTTATGGTAAGGGTGGCATCTACCTGGCATTTGGAGTCCCTGGTGCCCCTCCCCAATCTGGTGACAGCACCAAGGAGGGTAAGCACTTGGCTCTCCCCACACCTGGCCCTGTCCAATCTCCCTCCATCAGTTGCCTGAATCTCAGCCTCTCTTGGATGGATAAATACATGATACAATGAGGGACTTGGGACAGGGAATTACTGAATACCCACTGACAGATGCTCCCACCAACTGAATGGAGCCTTGTTGACAGAATGCAGTCAGGGTAGAGTCTCACAAACTGCCAGAAAATTTATTTGCCAGACAGACCAAAGCCAGGTACATAATATAATACAAGGAGCACAGTCTGGCCCTGTACCTCTCAGAGAAAGTGAAGTGCTTTAAAGGCAGAAAAGCAAATTCTTGATAGGTCCAGACTGACTGGTCCAGAGGCAACATGAAGTATATCTCGACAAAGAAGGCAAAGCACATATACAAGAGCTATTTGAATTTTTCCTCTTTTCTCTCTTCTCCTTTCTCTCTCTCTTTTCTTTCTTCCTTCCTTCCTTCCTTCCTTCCTTCCTTCCTTCCTTCCTTCCTCCCTCCCTCCCTCCCTCCCTGCCTCCCTCCCTCCCTCCCTGCCTCCCTCCCTCCTTCCTTCTTTTCTTATGTTTGATTTTTATATAATTCCATTTGGGACACAGAGAAATTTTGAAACTAAGCCTTCAACAGAGTGTGCAAGGAGTGAAGAAATACCATTCACCAGCAGTGCCAACTCAGCAGGATGTACATGAGCTGGTTATACCACTGAAGCAGGAAGGGAAAGGAACCATCTTCTACTGAATTCTTTTTATGTGCCAGACCCATTATGTACCCAGACTTTGTGCTTCCAGTAACACATTGTGCTTCCAATAACAAACAAGTGGTTTGCTTATAATCACATACCAAGTAAAAGCTTATCTAGGATCCACATGAATCCGAAGCTCATGATCTTTCCATATGCAAGCAGTTTTGCAGAATCATTAATTCACTGGATTATGCTGCAAATAAAAATCTTAAGGTAAGGATGGTGGATAAAAGCCAAGGTGCTGTTGGCCAGGATAACTCAGGAACAAGGATCTGGAGCTGAGAACACCGCTGCAGCCCAAGCTTACCCATGGAGTTCTCCATGTAGCTTTAAACTGGGGAGTGCAAATGCAGGAAGCCTGTGGAATAGACACTAAATAGTGAAACTTCACATTGTGAGCTCTCTGGTTGTCTCTCTGCTCTCTCAAACTCAACTGAGGTACAAAAGGTTGGTAATGACAGTGATTATCTGACTTTATCCAAGTGACTAGAACACAGATTGCCACTTAGGAAACAGAAACATGCTCTTTGAGGAAACTGAACAGAAAGCTGAACCCAAAACTGTTGGCTGGCTAATGCATCACCAAGGAAAGCTGAGAGGCTATACTGGTAGATTTGACCTATGGAATATTTTTAGTGCACTGGCTTGTTCTTAGAAATTGTGCTCTCCATGGCTACCGTAATATGATTACATTGAAGCATTTGACCAAGAGGGGTGCCTGGGTGACTTAGTTAAGTGTCCAACTCTTGGTTTTGGCTAAGGTCAGGATCTCAGGGTGCTGGGATTGAGCCCTGTGTCAGGCTCCACGCTCGGCAGGGAGTTTGCTTGAAGATTCTCTCCCTCTGTCCCTACTCCTGCTCACTCTCTTGCTCTCTCTCTTAAATAAATAAATCATTAAAAAAATATTTGATCAAGAAAGAGAAGAAAAAATATGTACTCATAATCCCATGGTTGCAGAAGCAGCTCATGGCATCTCTACAAGATGGTGTTCACATACGTTCTTTGCTTTTATAGTGTACGTGAATCAAAATACATGTTTATATCTTTGCCAAAGATGGATCTGCCATGAAGCTAAGGAAGCTTAAACTTCTTTACTTCATGATTCGTGAAGGAGCTGAGATTGGTCTTAGTCATTTTGTATTCAAAATTTTGATATTCTTTTCCTTAGCAAGACCCCCTACCAAATTGTATAAGCTTCAGACCCCACAAAATCTGCATTTCTCCCTATTACAGAAAAAACAGTAGTATGATTTATGTTTCTTAAATTACTAGTCAAGTTTATGTATGTTCGTCTTCTAACCTATCACATTTCAATTGTTCATTTTCCAACCTACCCAGGACCTGGGGGTATTAACTTATGATTTCACTAAAAAATAGTATTTCAGCCAAGCCCCTCTTACAGTGTGCTTTTCATAGTAGTAATTAGATGTTGGTGAATGTAATTTGTCTTTTCCTCCTATTTCTTAAAATTATAATGATGGCATAGACATACTGCTGTTCTGCTTTTTGCTTTTTTCAGTTACTATCATATCATGCATATGTCTTCGTAGTCATCATTTATTGCCTTCAGAATAATCCACAGAGTGCATACTCTGTTATATGTTATAATATGTTATTATAACCTGGTGATTAATTCTCTTACTATTAGAAATTTAAGATTGGAACACTGGTCGTGATTCAAATATAGCTTAAAAAATAACTGGACAGGGATGTCAGGCTGGAAGATTAGGTCCTAGTACAGTATAGGATCAGATTTTAATGATAAATTGATTTTGGGATAAAGTCTAAGGTAACTCTAAGGTCCTTTGGCTCAAATTCACAATAGATATTCAGGAGATTTTATTTATGTCAGAATTACTCATTAGACTCTGAGCCCCATGAAGACAGGGTCAGGGATGCCTCATCCGTCATCCTACACTCAGGGGCTCGCTTTGTGCTTAGCACATATTAAGATCAATAAATATATTATGAATTAATTAACTAAGGAAAAGTCACAGTATTTAGAAGCTAATCCAAAGTCAATGCAAATAAAAACTCAAGACATTGAGATTTGGAAAATATCAACTTCATTTCGAAGGGAGAATATTTACTCTGTAAACTGAGTATACATCAAAATTCCTTCCAAATGTTTATGTGATTCATAAGTGAATGGCTAAAGTTGTCTTGCTGGAAGCTGGAAGACCTTATGGGGATCCTGTGATTTCTCTCTATACATTGCATTTCTCCCACCAGGCAGATGCTGTCTGTAGACGATATTTAATTAATAAAGGTGCCGACATATTAACTCCATGTTTTGAAACTTTGCTCTTTCAAGCAATAAATGTTCTGCAGTAACCTAATCTCCATACTGATTTCCTTAATGAGTGCTAATTTCTTTAACTAAATGGCATTATTACAAACTAAATGAATTAAAAATGGCTAGACATCCATTCACAAATGGAGCCAATCTCTTTCTTAATGGTTCTATCTTTCCCTCCAGTTTTATAAAGCAAAACTTAAAAGACATGTCTCTTCTGTTTCATATGTAGACTATGATTCTTCCAGATTCCAGCTTTTCTTCTCTCCCCAATTAGTTCTTATAATAAAGCAAAAATGAAACAACAAACACCTAAAGCCCAGGGGCATTAGATCCTTTGGCTACACTTTTCTCTAAAGAGAGTTTTATTGATTCGTGAGAATTTAGGTTTACTTTATAGATCATGAAGTAAAAATGCAGAGAGAGGAAAGGTAGTGTCCATTTGTAAATCTGATAAATGTTTATGACCCTGTCTTGGCCTGGGCACCATGCTGGAAGTTGCAAAGATCTGGAAAGACAATGCCCAGATTTTGGCTCATGGTCTGATGGGCTGAACGAAACGTGGCCTGGCAAGCAGTGCTCAGAATTCTAGTTTCTGTTCTAGGCCTGATGATTCTCAGGACATTCTCTCTCCGATTCATACCAATCCCACATCTGGGCCTGTGAAGATGCCCATGTACCTCGCAATTCACTTTATGAAACAAATACATATATATGGTAAATAAGTCCTGGAGTACAAAAGGAGATACAAGAAAAGGAAAAGTTTCTCTTGCACTTTACACCCCCAGAGGCAACCATCCATTCCCATGAGTTGGATTTATCATTCACATACTTTTCCCATGCTATTCATGAAAGAGTTATGCCAAAAAAATGCTAAAATTAAACTCTTTTCAGTCATTTTCTGAGGTCAAACGTGATTAAAATGTATTTTTTAAATATTGTTCTTCCAAAATAATTTTGCGAGGGAAATGGCTACGTCTAGTTAAAAACACAGTGCTGTCTGTCACAAGTTAAGATGTGTGCACAGCATGAGACACACACATAAGCACTTTTTTCAGCCTCCCTTGAGGTTCCAGGATCATCTCCAGAACTGCAGAATAACCAAGAGGGTATGAAACCTCCTTCTGGGGTGTTGGGTGTAGCCTGGGAGCAAGCATAATGAAGAGGAAATAATGGGAAGAGGCCATGGCTAGTCATCAGTGGACACAGCCGACTTCTGCCTGTCCTCGGGCTCACCAGTTCTGGCTCTCAGAGACGCACGCGGTCAGGGCCATGGTGCAGCTCGTCCCTGCTGACACCTGACCCCTGGGCTGATGTCCTCACTGTCCCAGGGGCGGCCCAGTGAACCAAAGACAAAGCCTGGGCCTTGGGGTCAGAGCTCCAGCCCTGAACCTGGGTTTCATATTGCACGAGGTATGTGACCTTGGGCAGGATCCAAACATCTGAGCCCCCATCTCCTCATCTAAAAATGACCTTGACTTGACCCTCAGGGTGTAGTGGTGACAGGAAATCATGGTAAGAACTAGCACAGAGCCCGACATGTAAAAGAAACTCATGGGACTGTATCGACTGTTATCATTTATAAACATCTTAATAGACATCAAACTGTGCATGGCCTTTGAAAAATGGATACTAAAAAAAATTTTTTTTAAATGTGAATATGATTTGGGGAAGGAGACAGGTACTTTAGTTAAGCTCAGTTTCTCTTGTTAAGCATTATGAAACTCATTTATAAAATCGATTTTTCTTTTTTTTTTTTAAAGATTTTAATTATTTATTTGACACAGAGAGACAGCAAGAGAGGGAATTCAAGCAGGGGGACTGTGAGAGGGAGAAGCAGGCTCCCCACTGAGCAGGGAGCCCGATGCAGGGCTCGATTCCAGGACCCTGGGATCATGACCTGAGCCGAAGGCAGACACTTAATGACTGAGCCACCCAGGTACCCCTAAAATCGATTTTTCTAATAGGGAATGAAATTACTTATATTCTACTATGGAAAGTATATTTAACAAAGAAATTACTGCTCACTTGTTAATTGTTATCCTGTTCCTTTGAAATTGGCTTTTGTCAAAAAAAAAATCTTTCCCCATAATTCATCAAAAAAAACCTGGTCATATAGATATTAGTTTCTGAAAAATGGATCCTTTTCTCCAGTTAGTGTTAATGAGGGAGGTTTTCTTGTCTTTCTATAGGAAGGGGATGGCAAAGAAACATAATGGAAAGAATCCACAGAAATGCTTGGGTTTAAGTCTTCAGATTTTCTTTTCTCAAATGGAATACTTGAGAGTCAAACACAATCTAACCCTTTCTGAGTGTGGGGATGCAGAAGACCACAGTCTCTCAGTTTACAATAAAGCTCTAATCTCTCAAGGCTTTTCTCCAAGCGGTTGGACAAGTAAACAGCAGGGAGATTCAGCTCTGGATATAACTATATAATCTTCTCCTCCCAGGAACATGATGAAAACAGACAAGTGGCCTCATTCTCCTTGCCAGGAAAAAGGGGGAACTGGGAATGCCTCCCAGGCTGCCGTGCCTGGTGGCGGCCGGCGCCTGGGGTGTCTTGGTTGGGCTCCACGTGAAGCCGTGCAGGAGATGAGGTGGGCGCCATGACACCTCGCTTCCCCAACCTGACGCAGGCGTTAGCCTTTCCGGTCACACTCACAGGACCCGGGCTATTGTAACCCTGACTCAACGTACCATGGAAAGTACCACGGAGAGGATAAACTGCCTCCTGCTTTGCAAGCCACGAACTCTCATTCTGGCCCCAGAAACACCCCACATAAAGCACAGGCCTATGTCTTCCTGCGTGTTATCCTGTGTCACGCCCCCCAAAATCCATTACAACTCAGAGCTCACTGGGCTGTGGTTGGAAGATCGGGGCCCTTCCAGGGGCATTCCAGCTCGTGACACGTTTGTTGGCAAGACCCCGAGTCTCCCTGTCACCCACTGACCATCAGCAACTGGGCAGAATCATTCCTGCACTAGGTCAGTCTTGGAGGGAACACAAATCAGAACAAATTTCAAGCAGCCATTGGTTACCTTTAGGAAAAAGGTGTTATATAAAAGATAGTTGCTGATAAATACCACTCTTTGTTGTTATTGCTCACCATAGCATCATTGTTAGGGAGAAAGTCCCTTACATTATTCCTCAACACCCTGATACCAAAGGAGGCA